>NC_090935.1:579869150-580172180 GCF_040938575.1 Ambystoma mexicanum
ATCTCTCAACCACACCTCCACATTTGGCACGTGGCATGTCTTCCATCCCATGGCAATTCTCCTTTTTGCAAGCACATAAGCCAGATCCCTCAGCTTACTCACGTGCCTGAGCTTCTGTGGTCTTGGGAACCCCCCCAGCAGACAGGCCCACACTGTATCCACTACAATCTTGACCCCCTTTTTTTCCAGTTTCCCTTTCACTCCCCCCGAGAAACGTTTTAGGATTGGGCATGACCAGACCATATGCAGCATGCCCGCGTTCTCCTCATCTCACTTGGGGCATGCTTGCCGTCCTGCATTTTCAAACCTCGATATCCTCCAAGGCGTCACATATGCCCTATGCGTTATGTACAGTTGAATCTGTTTCAGCCTCGCGTTTCTAGACACTTTCTTATGATACCCCTGCACCCGTACCCACATCCCGTCTTCCATCGGGGCTCCAACTTCCGTTTCCCAATCTAGTCTCAACTGCGTGACCTCCTTCACCACTTCAGACATCAGCATTTCATACAATCTGGAAATCTCATGGCCCCCTTCAGCTATGTCGTATATCATGTCTATGGTGGCTTCTGATTCTTCCTCCAACACAGTTTCAGGCCATGTTCTCTTAATCCTCTGTACCATTCTATAATACGTAATATGCTGGCCCTCGTGCAAGCCAGTTTCTTCCCGCAGCCCCTCAAAAGTAATGCTAGAGCCCTCCCACCAAATATCACCCATTGTTGCCACCCCAGCCGGTTCCCAGTGGTTCCTGAGTATCATTCATAGCTGCACATCTGCCCCCGTCAATGCAACCAGTGGTATCTGCGGAGAGCATAGGGACAGGTTCTCCATCATCTGGCATGCCCTGCGCCACACCTTCCACCCCAGTAGCCTCATTTTAGGGCGCCCCACCATTTCCGCCCCGGGTACCCACATCAACACTTTCAAATACAAAGGTGCACAATCGCGCACAAACAGCCTAAATTCCGAGGTTTCTTCGTCAGAGAGCCATTTGGCGACATATTGTAACTGGCTTGCCACGTAGTACGCCTCATAGTTGGGCAGCTTTATCCCTCCTTTGTCATGGAAGTTCTGTAACTTCCATAACGCCACTCTATTTCGCGTGCCATGCCACAAAAAGTCCCTACACATGCTATTCAGTTTGGTGAAGAACTTCTTAGGAATCAGGTACGGTATGTTCCCAAAGTAGTGTAGGAGCCTTGGCAGAACCACCATCTTTAGCATTGCTCCCCGCCCCATCAACGCCAAGGGTAGCTTTGCCCAAAATTGCATGCACTTCTCAATTTTTTTAATGGCTACTTCTGTGTTGCACCTATGCTCCTCCTCCACGGTGTGGTATATATCTATCCGCAGGTACAGAAATGTGCTAACCGCCCATGGTACTTGCAATACAGGGAGTCACTCAGCTGGAATCCCCATGTACCCCCCTAATGGGAACATGCTGGATTTCTGGGGGTTCACTGCTATACCGGACAGCACAGCGTATCTCTCCAGCACTTCTAGGATGTACTGGAGATTTTCTTCTGGGAATCGCAAGTACAGTAGCATATCATCTGCATATAGGGAGATAAGATGCCGCTCCCCTTTCACCTCGATGCCTATGGTGTCATATTGCTGCCTCAGATATATTGCTAGAGGTTCCAGGGCCAGGTTCCTCTGCGCTCTTCATCTGATGTGACTCTGGCATAAGTACAAATATCTTGCATCAGACCTTGTTGCTAGATTTTTCCCCCGTGCTCAGCTGTGTTGGGGATCACAAATCATATGATGCACATCTTAGCATCAAAAGAGACAGCAACAGAGAGAGATCTCTGATTGCGGAGTAAGTTGGGAGGGCAATGAGGAATCTGTGGGAGCAACATTCAAGGTAAAGGTAAGTCATTTATTCTTCCAATGGATTGTGTCCTCCCATGGATTCCTCATCTTAGATAAACTCCCATATCAGTACCAATATACAGAAGGCGGGAGGAGCAAACTCTGCTGGTGTCATTAAAGAACATGCTGCAGGACAGCTCTACCGAAGCAGGTGTCCAAACGTGACAGGGTATACAGGCAGTAATGTTTTGAGAAGGTGTAAATAGAAGCCAACGTTGCTGCTTGGCAGATGTCTTGAGTTGGAACTCCCCTTTGGAGTGTCAATGTTTTTTCCCGCCATTGTGCTGCATTCAGATTCGCACAGCACAATCCATCCGGATATGGTCTGCTTTGTTACCCCTGTGCCCATTTTAGGGCCGTTGTAGCCCACAAAGAGCTGATCCTCCATCTTGAAGGAATTTATTCTGGCAATGTAGATCTCCTCACGGACCAAGCCTATGTAGTCTCTTCTTTTCCTTAGAGGGATGAGGTGGTGGGTAAAAGAATGGCAAACAGAGTTTTTTTTTTAAAGGTGGTATTCAGATACCATCTTGGGTAGAAAAGAAAGACGCACTCTGAATGTGTCCTTGTCCCTTGAGAAAATTGTGAAGGGTGGTATACATGATAGAGCCTGGAGCTCACTCACTCTCCATGCCAATTTTATGGCCATGAGGATGCCCGTCTTGCAAGTGAGAAGCCCGAGCAGACAAGAGTGCAACGGCTCAAAGGGTGTTCCCATTAGAAAAGTGAGTACCAAGTTTAGATCCCACACTGGCACCACAAGAGGGGCCAGGAAAAGGTATTTGTGAGTACTTTCAGGAATCACAGGACAATGAGGACCAGGAATAACGATTGCATTTTAGCCTCATTGCCATATTCTGAATCTAGATGGTGTTCCATGCATTTTAGCCTCATTGCCATATTCTGAATCTAGATGGTGTTCTATGGCCTAAGTCCTTAACACAAATGCACACTGTCCTAACTAGCATTCCCAAGCCTATCCTATAGCCTACCAATATCCTCACCACTACTTAGTATGTTTCCATTTACTACCACCAGCTTGCTTGCCTGCGTCCTCATCTTCATCCTAAACAGTATAACTCAACTTAAGATGGTCCCGTACTTACCCAACATGCCTTTTCCTACTACTTTCATCAACCAGGCACCACACCTAGAGATAAATAACCTCTAGTTACTACCCACTAGTCTCCCTCGTACTACCATAGATAGGAACCTAGGACTTAGAGCTAGACTAGCCAAAGTTTATGAGCCTCTCGCCCGCTCACTGCCCACTTTACAGACGTCCAAAGAACAGCCTCCTCGTTCCAGTTCCTCTACTAAAACTTCCAATCCACCTTACAACCCCACCACTAGACCCCTCATAACCTCCCCAGTCAGGGCATTCTCGAATCAACACAAGACAAACGTCATACAACTGCTACTAAAAACACAGCCAGCCCTAAAATCAAGGGAGCTCTGATCAACGCCCGATCATTAGTAGCTCATGCCACAGAAATTGCTGACCTGATCCTCAAAGAAGATCTTGATTTCCTCGCTATCACTGAGACTTGGCTACACCCTGCAGCAGGCCCTATGCTTATGCTAGCAGTCCCAGATAACTATTCCATCTTGAGGCAAGATCGCCCCAACTCCAGAGGAGGGGATGTCGCCATCATACACAAATGCAGTCTGTCCATGAGACTAGCAACCTCCTCCAATGTCCTCTCCTGCGAAACATTATCAGTCAAAGTCCCACTCACTAATACCCAAACCCTCAATATCCACTTGATCTACCGCCCACCAGGCCCTATTGGCACCTTTGATGAAGACCTCAATGCCATTCTATCTAGCAATTGTAAAAGCTCCTCTCAAGTTCTCACCCTGGGGGACTTTAACATGGGTTACATCGACCCAGCAGATCAAACAGCCAGCACCATAGCTAACACTCTTGCTGAACTAGGCTTTGCGCAAAGAAGTAAGGCACCCACTCATTCGAAAGGTAGAATACTTGACTGGGTGCCCGACCACAACTGCTTTCCGAAAATCACAAATACCTCTCCACTAGTCTGGACCGATCACCACCTGGCATCGTTCTTGCTGTCCACGGACAGACCCCCACCTCCGCCTAACACCACGGCCCCTCCAACTCTCACCAGAAATAAAAAGAATATTACACCAGAAAGACTCATCCCGAATCTACTCCCTACACTTAATACACTCCCCGATAACCTGGATCCAGAGATCCTGGTTGAAGAAAATAACAAGGTTACGGCTTCCTCGCTAGACCTCATTGCCCCACTTAAACTCAGACCTAGTAAACTGAAAACGCACCTTAACAAATGGTACACCCCATTCCTCAAAAATGGCAGCAAAAGAGAAATTGCGAGGCCACCTGAAAAAAATCCCCCTCAGCTGCAAACAAACAAACTCTCCAAACTATCCACACTCTAAAAAAAGAAATCTACCTGGCCAAATGAACCTCCTTTGACTCTCACATATCCCAAGCTAAATCTAATATGAAAGAACTGTTCTCTATACTTAAAGTAGTAGAAACCCCCATACTACCCCCTGATACCTGCACCAAAGATAAAAACTGGTGCTCTGAAATTCAAAATGCTTTGGCAAATAAGATTGTGACCCTTCAAAGTAAAATCTCTAGTAAAAAAAAGCTGCCCTAAAAGACACTCTCCCCTCCAAAACTCAGGATAAGCACACGCCCACAGATCCTATCCGCTTCAAGTTCTCTAAAGTCAATACTCTTG
This sequence comes from Ambystoma mexicanum, assembly GCF_040938575.1. Classification (NCBI taxonomy): domain Eukaryota; kingdom Metazoa; phylum Chordata; class Amphibia; order Caudata; family Ambystomatidae; genus Ambystoma; species Ambystoma mexicanum. Next base: position 579,873,770 of record NC_090935.1, read on the forward strand.
AAGTAGAAAAGATTATCCTATCTTTGAAACCATCCAACTGCCAGGGAGACCTGTGCCCAGCACAGCTTATCAAAGATGCCGCCCGTGACCTCTCCCCCTTCATCACTAAACTGATCAACGCTTCCTTCAACACTGGCTCCATCCCTCCCAACCTAAAACAATCCTGGGTACTTCCATTATTAAAAAAACCTACTCTGGACCCAGCCATACCCACAAATTACCGACCTATAACTACTGTTCCCTTCTTACTAAAAATCCTTGACAAGGTCGCCTATGTACAAATACAGAAGCACCTGGAGGAACACCACCTCTTAGGATCTAGACAATCAGGGTTCCGTCCTCAACACGGGACTGAAACTGCACTTATTGACTTAAAAGCTCAGATTGATACCCTTAGGGACAAAGGGCAAGTTGCCTTGCTCCTCCTCCTTGACTTATCTGCAGCTTTCGATTTGGTCGACCATTCTGTTCTATGCTCACACCTCCATACAGCAGCACACTTCTCTCCAGAGGCCATCAAATGGATCACCTCATTCCTCAATGGAAGAACTATGAGGGTCTTCTCCCCCACTGCTGCAGCAGACCCCATTCCTATCACTTGTGGTGTCCCACAGGGCTCCTGCGTCTCCCCCACACTGTACAACATATTTACCAAGCCCCTTTTCGATGATTTGGATCATCTCGGTATCACCTACACTAACTATGCAGATGATACCCAGATCCTCCTTCCGCTTTCCGGAGATTATGAAAAGTATTTGGCCTTGCTAAATAGGGTGTACATCATCATTCAGGCATGGATGGCCACTCATGGACTATGCCTGAATGATGAGAAAACGGAGCTTATCATCCTGGGTACTACGCCCAGTTTAAAGAAACTTAGCCCTGCCTACAACTCCTTTATGATAGATGGGAATAATATAAAGTCGGTCAGGAGGTCAAAACACTGGGTCTCTACTTGGACTCCAACCTTTCCTTCAAAAGACAATTGAGTGCCCTGGCATCCTCAACTGCATACACGTGCAAATTAATCCGCTCAGCCAAACCATTTCTGTCGGACACTAGCTGCCTCACACTCGCTAGAGCCCTTATACTTTCCCGCCTTGACTATTGCAACGCCCTTTACCTGGTAACCTCCAAGGCTACCACCAACAATTTACAAACCCTCCAGAATAACGCCCTGAGAGCAGCCCTAGGCATCCCTAGAAGAGAGCACATTTCAGGACTTAGCCAACAGAATAACTGGCTTTCCACTAGAGACAAAATCCTCCTAAAAACGGCATCTCTAACCCACAAATCTCTCAACAATGCCGCACCGATCTATTTGATTAACAGGTTCCACAGAAAAGCTTCCGCAAGACCCCTTAGAACTGCATACAAAGACTGCCTCGCTGTCCCAAATTTCAAACTTGCCACCATAGGAGGTAACAGTTTTCCGGTAAAAGCAGCCAAATTGTGGAACTCTTTGCCTCCCAACTTGAGAGCAGATATGCCCTACTTGAAATTCCGATCCATGGTAGTTTCATGGCTGAAAACGAGGGACCACCAAGATAGCTAGGCGCCAAGGCTATCACTTCCTGCTACCCGCACACTGTGTAACCTCGTGCGCCCACCCGTACTCGCGTTTATATTGTATATATTGCTTGTTCTCCTTACTATGCTCTGTATATACTTCCATTGCCTGCATGTATATTCTATTTTTGTAACCAAGCTTCGCATATTCTTGTAAATGCTGCGCCTTGATACCCTTGGGTATATCTGCGCATTATAAATAATAAAACAAACAAAGAAACAAACATGTAAACTTTCATTGTCATGACCTCAAGGTCTTGCCTGGCAAGGTACATCAGGAACGACAGAACCTTTGAGGTATCACACAGAACAGGGTCCATTTCTTCGGCTCCGAACCAGTTGCACAATTTGTTCCACAGCAGAGGTACAGCGGCTTCGTTGTTGGCCTCCTGAACAAAATCATCAACTCCAGGATGTCCTCCAGGAGGTGCCAGTCATTATACCTCAACCTTTCAGAAGCCAGACCTGCACGTTCAGCATTCCCACTCCCGGGTGGAGAACCAGGCCTCTCTCTTGCGAGAGCAGGTCCTCCCTTTGGGGAAAGACGCAATGGAAGACAGATGGTCCACGGGTAACATGTCCTCCTGGCCCTATTTGGAGCAATCAAAATCATCGTTATCTCATACCTCTTCAACCTCCTAATCACTTGAGGAATGACAGGAATCAGTGGGAATGCATACAGTAGTGGAACATTCAATTCCAGGACAAAGGCATTCCCCAGTGCTCCTCTCAGAAGGAATTCCCTGTAGCAGAACAGTTCACACTTCCAGTTGGAACTGGATGTGAACAGGTCCACCTGAGGGTTTCCCAAAAGGAGAAAATCTCCAAAAAGGACTTACTAGCACTGCTCCCATTCGTGGGACACTGAGCCCTGCCTGCTCAGGGAGTCTGTCAGTGTTCTCCATCCCGGCCAAGTGAATTGCCGACAAAGACATTGTTCTGCAATGCCCAGAACCAGAGTTAAACTACCTCTGACCCCTGCATCACTTCTCTTCTTGATGTAGTGCATTTCCACTGTTTTGTCCGTCATGATCAGGGTGGTCTTGCCCTATACAGAAGTCAAAAAGCCCATCAACACCAGTCTTATTGACCTCAGCTCTAACAGGTTTAAGTAGAGTCTTATCTCTGCCAGGGGGCACAGAATGCTTACTATCAGCTCAGTCAGATGAACATCCTAGCTTTGCAAGGAGGCGTCCGTGACCATGGTCACTTCCAGACACCCCAGGAGATCCTGTGCAACCCTGATTGGTTGGGGCCTGCAGAAGATCTGCCATGTTTCCTATGAACTGAAACCATTGGGACTTCAGAGTCCACTACAGTGATCCCAGTCTCAATCGGGCCCCTGGCACTAGCAACCATAAAAAGTCTAGGTCTGGCAGAAATTGGGTGTTGTGAAATTATATGACCATCTGTTGAATGTGCATAACACTGTCCTCGGGAGGAAAACCTTCCCCAAGCAAGATTCCAGAACCGCTCCAATGAACTGGAGGATTTGGAAAGATGTCACTTGGGGCATTTTTGAAGTTGAGGGAGAAACTCTGCTTGTGTAGGAGGTGGCAGGTGTGGCTGAGGTGATCCAGAGCTTGATCTAGGGAATGGACTCTGGTCCGCCAGTCATCCAAGTAGGGGAAAACTTGAATTCCTTCTTCTCCTCAGGTTGGCCACCACCATCACCAACAGCTTAGTGAAAACAACCGGAGCAGAGGTGAGCCTGGAAAGCAGTACCCAGAAGGGATGGGAACAGCTGATGACAAATGTCAGGTAACTTCTGTGCTTCGGATAGATTGGCAAGTTAAAATAAGCCTCCTGGAGGTCGAGTGACACCAACTGATTGTGAAACTCCAGGGCATGGAGGATCTGCGAGAGAGTTACCATTTTGAACTCATCCTTTCTGAGAAACAAGCGTCTGAGATCCAATATGGGTTGAGTCCTCTGTCATCCTTTGGCACCAAAACGTAAAGGGAGTACAACCCCTTTTCTCTCTCTGCTTGAGGTACCATTTCTATGGCACCTTTCTCCAGTAGGGCGATAATCCTCTGTTGGAGTAACGGTTCGGGAGCACAAGCGGCCGGATGGGTGGACAGCACTCTGGCAGATTCCGTAGAAAAGGAAGGCAGTGCCCTTGGGATGACCACCTGCAGTGCTCATGCCCATAGTAATGTTGCACCATTCTGAAGAATGATGCAGTACACTTCCCTTAGCAGAGTAGGATGATAAAAGCTATCAAAGTAGTTTTGAAGCCAATGACGTACTGGAGGGGGCTAAAACGGGATTGGATTGAGAAGTGTTACCTCCTCTGCCTCTCGGTTTCAAAAACGTCTTTTGTCTGGAGGTTTTCCTTTTTGGGTAGCATAGCTGTACTAGCGGAAAGACTCAACTTTCCATTGGATTGTGAGCAAAGCGGGTTGACGTGCAGCTGCTTCTGCCGATTTCACTGCCGCCACCTTAGATGTTTGCAATTGCTCTAGGGTATAGTCTGCCTTTTGAGCAAACAAGTTTGAGCCATCGAATGGCATGTAAAGCAACTTGAATGGCACATCTGGACTTCCTGGGCTAGGCAAAACTTTGTGACATGGCGTTTGTACCCATGGCCATCCCCACACAGTCTCCAGCTTCCAGACTAGAATGAAGCGCTTGGCACATGGCTTATTTACCATCTCCCACTGTACTTAGGAAACGTTCCCCCATTTTGTCCTTTGCGGCATCCTAAATAAGGTGTGGGTGTAGCGCACATGTTGATTAATGGCTTTCAGGACCATGCTGCCTGGGGTGAAGATCTTTTTTGACGGAGCATCATAACTCTTGTTGTTCCTATCAGGGGCCAAGGAAGGATATGAGCTTGCGTTGGCTCCCCTGGTTCTCGAGAGAGGGATGCTTGGAAATGAAATCCGGTCAGAGGATGTCAGTTTATACTTCGTCTCCAGATCCTTGTGCACTGCTGGTACCGAGCAGGGTGTCTTCCCCAGCTTAGCAAAGGATCTTTGATGGCAGAGAGAAAGGGAATAACAGGTTCCACCTGTAGCTGTTTACCAAGGATATCAGTGAGGTCATATTCTGTGACATCCCTTGCAGGATGGTCGCAAACCGAAGGCCTCAGGGACTTTAGCCATCATCCTTCTGTATGCAGTATTATATTGTTATGAAGTTCTGGCTGCTCTAATCCAACCTCTGGAGAAGTATCCAGGCCAGTTGCAGCTTTGAGATTCATGGCTAAATCAGTCAACCTGGCCTCTTCTGTTTGGAACTCTTCTGGTACTCGAGTCGATGTTAAAGGCTCGAAGCCGAATGGCATTGCATCACCATCCAAGATACTTCGAAAGAAAACAGGAAAATCCTGTACATAAAAACTGTATGGTTGGTCACTTTAAATCCCTTGCAGGGATGATGCAATCACAGGCACATACCATTACCTAGACACACTCTGATCCTAACATATGCATATATAGACACGTACATACATGCACAGTTACAGTCTCACTCAACAAGTCTTGCACACACACCCACAAAATGCATTGCATACAAATAAAATGTATACTTACCTTGGGTCTTCTGGGCAGAGGCACGGCCAGCAGGCAGCACACTGGACAGATTTTGGTGTGACCCGAAAGGACTTGAATCCCCAGGGCCCGCCGGCACTGCGCATTCAGCAGCGCCAACATGGTTGCCATAGCAACCCTGAGAGTGGGCCGTTGTGCTGCACATGTCAGCACCCAAATCAGTTTCTTTTTTAAATCAAGGCTGGCGCTCAGCCAGTACCCTGACTGTGCGCCAACCCTTATATTTTATTTTAAAAACCTGTGAATGGTGCACAGAACTATAAGGGCCCTGCCGGAGGACTTGGGGGCACACCGAGCACCAGGGAGGAATCAGAAGGGGCAGCTGCCCCTTAGCTCCACCCTGGCCCCCTGTCAGCAAAGGTATCTGTGTTCTGCTGCCACCCAGAGCAATGCCAGAGGTTAGGATTAATTCCAAACCTTCCAGCCATCACCTCTTTTTATTTGTGCATAATTCACCCTGAGTGGGACAGGTATGCCCAGACGTGGGTCCCAATCCTGCTGGGCCTAGAGACCCAGGCTACTCCTCACTGATGATGCCTAATGAGGCTGGAACATGTCTGGGGATGCTTGTGGTCTCGTGCAGAAGGAATGTGATCTAGCAGTTTGGGCTGGACTGCCCCTTTTGGGGTGGGACAAACCCTGTTTTCCATATGCTCTTTCCCCTTCAGTAATGGCTTGGCAGGCTGAAGAATGATGATCTGGAGGTTTTCCCAGAGCAATGCCAGAGGTCAGGATTAATTCCAAACCTTTCAGCCATCACCTCTTTTTATTTTGCATAATTCACCCACAGTGGGACAGGTATGCCCAGACGTGGGTTCTGAGCCTGCTGGGCCTCGAGACCCAAGCTATTCCTCACTGATGACGCCCAATGAAGCCAAAACATTGTTCCATTGGCCTGATCAATAGTCAGACACTCACAGAGTAGACACCCCCACTCTTCATAGGATGATCTCAATTTCTATACATGTGAAATGAAAAAGAAGGTGGGGGATGCTTGCTCACACTTTGGAATGCAATAGTAATTTGTATTGCCTACTTTATCATAGCAACGTACCACGTAGCTGAAATATGGATTTCTGGGATCTCTGCCTAGACAGATGTCTGGATATGCAGCATAAATAGGTGCAATCATTGTCATTGTTCATGAAGCTATTAATAGTCATCCCTTTACAAACTATTTAAAAATGTAGGCAATTCAAATTTGTACACACATGATAGATGAACACGTTATGATCCTGCTGGGCCTAGAGAGCCAAGCTACTCCTCACTGATGATGCTTAATGAAGCCAACACATGTCTGGGGATGCTTGTTGTCTCATGCAGAAGGGATGTGATTTAGCAGTTCCATTTGGACTGCTGCTTTTGGGGGGTGGGACAAAACCTGTTTTGCATATGGTCTTTTCCCTTCAGTAATGGCTTGGCAGGTTGAAGAACGATGATCTGGAAGGTTGCCCAGAGCAATGCCAGAGCTTGATATTACTTCCAAACCTTCCAGCAATCACCTCTTTTGTTTTGCATAAGTCACCCCGAGTGAGATGGCTATGCCACAGGTGGGTCCCGAGCCAGCTGGGCCTCAAGACCCAAGCTACTCCTCACTAATGACACCGAATGAGGCCGAAACATTGTTTCATTGGCCTGATTAATAGTCAGATACTCACAGGGTAAACACCCCCAATCGTCATATGATGATCTTAATTTCTATACACATGCTCACACTTTGGAATGCAATAGTCATTTTTATTGCCTATTTTATCGTAGCAACATACCACCTAGCTGAAATATGGATTTCTGGGATGCCCGCCTAGACAGATGTCTGGATATGCCGCATAAATAGGTGCCATAATTGTTCATGAAGCTATTAATAGTCATATTTTAAAAACTATTTAAAGATGTAGGCAATTTGAATTTGGACACACATGACAGATGAACACGTTATGATCGTAACACATTTTCCCATTTGCTTCTAGATGATTATGTTGTGTATTTAAAAGCAAAATGAATTTCACACTGCATGGGTGCTGATTTAAACAGCCATTATGTTCTTGCAACAGAATTGCAGCCTTAAGATTTATTTCTTCGATTTGTGCTGTGTTCAGCATAATGAGTCATGCAAACAGCCTTTTTTCCATTATTGGACATCTGGCCAGCTTTATTACCTTAACTGATGTCACTTTGGCAGTAATGTGTTCTTGGAATGCAGACATTAGGGTAACAGGCTAAATGGTCATGATTCTCATCAGCCAGAAAACCATGGATTCCATCTTGGAGGAATTTTAAGCTGTATTTATTAGAAATAGTTCCTGGCAATTGGTGTGATCCACCTCATTCACTTGCAGGCCTTGCTGGTCCACATTGCCCTTTGTATTTCTGTGAACCTACTGTGTTTTCATGATTAAAAGAATGAAAGGCTGAAATGACATTTAAACTTGTAGTCAAGATAGCAAAGAAAATAACAAAACAAGCATTGGCTGTGCCATCGCAAGATTCAAAATTATTTTTTATGCATGAAAGGCTTCTTCATGACGGAGTGTAAGCAATTCATATCAAAAACTTTACAATGACTTCACATCTTTTTGTTGAACTAATCCGTCCCAGAAGACATTGAGCCTCATTACGAGTTTGGCGGTAAAAATCTGTCATTACCGGCATGCCGGTATGAACGTGTCCGTGCAGTGCTTACTCCGCAAACAACGTCTGATTACGAGTCTTCGTGGGCGCGTGTCCGGGCATGCCATTAACGGATGCACCTCCATGCCGGTAACGTCCCCAATGCCTCCCGATAGCGGCATCAAGAAATGCACTGATAACTCATCCGTCATCGTTGTGCCCCTAAATAACGGTACCGTTATTGCTGGGTCCGTCAATACCGGCACCGGAAGTAACGTCATTGCGCCAGAACGGGAAATACAGCGACAGCCATCTTGAAAAACACAATCCATTGCAATCCTTGGCAGACAGGACATGTGCACCAGAATTCCCAATCCCTGCTGGAAGACAATGGCTAAAGTGACAAAGAAAGGCACTTCTCGCATGCGCAAACCGCGCTTCAGCGATGATGAGCTCAATATACTCTCAGACACGCTTGTGGAGCAGGCCGATATTGTTTTCTGTGTGGACCTGCGGCGACCAGCAGAGTTGCGCAAAATACAAATCTGGGAGGATGTCGCAAGGAAGGTCAGTGCGGTGGGAACTACAACACGCACCATTAAGGACTGCAGGAAGAGATGGGACGACCTGCGCCTGCGAGTCTGTAATATACTCTCAGCCAACCGCAGCCAGGGGCAGGCAGGCAACAGGCGGCGGTCCAAACTCCCCCATCAAGTTGTCCAGGTGGGAGGAAACCTGCAGCTCCATCATGGACATAGAGGCCATAGAAGGAGTTGGAGGAGCAGAGTATGGAGTCCCAGCATCGGATGATGACGGTGAATGACCCTTTGCGCACCACAAAAGTCCCCACACACCCCTGACATCCCAAGTACAAAGTTGGCCACCAAATGTGAATCTGATGAGCGCAAATACATGGCCCATCATACACACATCCCTGTCGAGATGCTTGCCCCGCCACTGTCACATCAAAATTCATGCTGCATGCCTCTCCAATAACTAATACACCCCCGATACACAACCAAACAGCACATGTCACCTGTAGGCCTCACAATAGACACCATGGAAAACATTATGCACCTGAGGGATGACAATACAATCCACCCCCCCCAATCTTGCAAGCACCATGTCTGCCACTCCAACAAGCACAGAACGAAGCACATGGCCCAAACTGCACCAACACCAATGCATGCAGGATGCATGTCCCCCCCATCACTGATGCCATGCCCATCTATCCCCACAGGCACGAATTCTGACAGCAACGGGGATGATGCAGTGGCACAGCCAAGAACATCTGCAAGAAAGGCCAGGAGTCAGGATGATGGCACCAGGCAATCCATGTCCAGGGGTGCAAGGATGAGCAAAGGGGCTGACAAAGCACACACCAGTGCCCAACCGGGTGCACTGCCCCTAACACAGGTCGAGCAGCCACCTGTCACCATGCAGCACCGGCCAGAGGCACCCGTGCCAGCAAGGCACACCAGCATAAAGATGTTGCGGGCAGGAAGCCTGCCCACATGCAATGCATGTATCGGCCCCCAAGGAGACACACATTGCTGGGGATGAGTCCACATCAGTGGCAAGCAACCTTGACGGCACGCAGTTGGCAGCCACAAGTTCTCTGCGTGAGGTTGCTGCATCCGCCCAACACAGTGCCAACGAGAACGAGGGGCATGAGGAGGACCCTAATGCAGAAGGCAGCATGTCGGGGGATGGTGGACACACGCCCAGCCCGCAGGACACATCACAGGGCACCCCTGAGCATGAGCCTGAAGGTCACTGCAGCCAGGAGGAGACGTCTCCACCAGAGGACAGGACTGGGTTGCGCATGTCCCCATCAGCCATGCAACCATCCCGAACCATCTCAATCCGGGACATGGATGGACGGATGTCGCGAATGGAGGCCTGTCAACAGTCAATGCATGACATGATAAAGCAATATGTGTCTGATGGGGAGGCAACACGCAGGGCCAACAGAGAGAACACTGTGGCCATCATCCGGGCTGTAAACCGTACAGCAAAGCCGGCCCATGAGGGCTTTATATCTGTAGCACAAATACTCAAACCTTGGACGTGTTGCTTGTCAGTCCATTCGGACACATATTAAGCTTTTGGTGTGTGGGGGTGTTGGGGGTGGGGTGTGTGGGGGTGTTGGGGGGTGGGGACAGGGGGTGTGTGGGGGCGTTGGGGTGGAGGGAGGGGTGAGGGGGTGTGTAGGGTGAGGGGGTGTGTGGGGGTGTTGAGGCGGGGTGGGGGGAGGGGGTGTCTGGGTAGGGGGAGTGGTTGTGTCAGGGTTTTGGGGGGTGGAGGGAGGGTAGAGTTAGATGCTGTACTGCAGGTGGAGGGTTCATTCATGTTCAAATTTATATTAGTTCAATACACCTGTTGTGTTAAAAAAAAAATCACATGACTGCACATTGCTTCTTGAGCGTGTGTCAATTTATTGCATGACAGTGTAGAGAGCCCAGAGTACCCCAATCCAAGTGCCCAGAGTTTCCCAATCCCAGTGCCCAAAGTCCCCCAATCCTAGTGCCCAAAGTCCAACATTCCAAACTCCCTCTTCATCCCAGGGCATCATAAAAAATGGGTGATCAATGATTGGCGCACAACACGTCCATCATGTGCATCGCGACCAGGCCGTTGTGCAACATCTTCTACTTTATCATCTTCATCCTCACCTGGTGGTGGCTGGTCCAGGTCAGGTGGCAGAGGTACATTGCACCGGATGGAAATGTTGTGCAGCATGGCACATACCAATATGATCTTGCCCACCTTCTCAGGCACGTAAATGAGTGCGCCACCCGACCTGCTGAGGCAGCGAAACCGTGCCGTCAACAGGCCAAAGGTCTGCTCTTTGACCACCCGAGTGCGTCTATGAGCACGATTGTAGTCCTCTTCGTGCCTGTTCTGCGGATTCCTGACAGGGGTGAGGAGCACAATAATGTATGTGTGAGGGTATTTCTTCAATTCCATTTGTGCTTAGCCTGTACATTGTTCATGCTCATATGCAGTATATCGTCAATGTCAGCTATTGACTGCACATCTGCGCAACTATCTGCCCTGTACACAACTTGGCAATCCATGGTGCTGGTCTTGGGTGACGTACAAGACTTAGGGGCCTAGACATTGGAATCAACACTCACCCAGATGTAATGAAAAGGTCCATGATGTACTTACATGTGAGAGTTATGTGGCAGGGGATGAGACCAAATGCATGTTGGGCAATGTCTAATGAATTAGGCTGATGTCCAACATGATACAGGGTGTTTAGACTATCATGCGTTTGGATAATTGATGACGCCATGCACATGTCCCTCGACATCGTCACACATGTCACAATGGCACAATGTGATTGTTGGTAAGGTCCGCCAGTGTAGGGATGCGTTCCTTGGATGATGCAGGGTGTCGACTTGCATGCTGGTACTCATGTACTGTGGGTGATTCCCGCACCAATTGCACCCATATAGGTGTTGTTCACTACTTGATGGGTTCCATTTTAAGCATCCTTGTCACGTGTGATTTTCCCATTTGCATTCATCTGCACATATTACCATGGTGTTATGCAGTGTTACTGTCGGGTAGGGGCAGTGACAGGGAATTCCCCAAGTGGCAATTTATACTGCACATTCATGGATGCATGACCTGCGAGGTGCTTTGATGCGGTCATGTGTATTCAGCTTTGTGACTGCATGATGGTGCATTGTGGTGATGTGGGTACGGTCAGATGATGTCCAGTGGACAAGTTCAGGGGTGTGCGCTGATTGCGAGTCTGACATTTACACATTGGTGTGCGGCCAGAGTATGTCGGCCTCCATTGTCGGTGTCATGCATCAAATTCGAATGATTATGGGCACGGTGTTTGCCAGCATGGACAGTGTCCAGACACCCCCAATGAGAACACACCCATGGCCCAGAGAACAGACAGGTTGCATATGCATGTACCCACTCCTCCCCAAAATACACTCCCATGACCCAGAGAGCAGACAGGTTGCATATGCATGCACCTCCCCCCCACCCCCCACCCACAAAATACACTCCCATGACCCAGAGAGCAGACAGGTTGCATATGCATGTACCCCCCCCCCCAAATACACTCCCAGAGAGCAGACTCACCCAGCAGCCAGGCACGTTGGGCAGCCCGTCATTCCATATAGCGGGGTAGCGAGGAGTTCCGCAGCACCATTGCATCATGCGTGGATCCTGGGAATCTAGCACAGCAATGTGTTATCTTGCTGGCATCACACACCATCTGCACATTGATGAAGTGGTATAGCTTCCGATAGCGGTACACCACCTCCACGGCATGCAGGACTACCAACTCCACGTGGGTGCAGTTGAGGGCACCAATGACATTGGGCATGCGTGCCAGTGCATGAAATGCTATTTAGGTGTCATTCACCTCCTGTGCTGTCCGTGGTAGTGATATGTAGGCCCTTGCGTGCTTTAGGAGTGCATCCATCACTTGGTTTAGCACACCGGAAAAACATGGTTGCGAGATGCCATGCAGCTGCCCCACTGTGTGCTGGTGGGTGCCTGTGGCCAGGAAGTGGAGCACAGACACCACCTTCAGCAGAGGGGGGATGGCGGTGTGGATGTTCATCAGGCTGACCAAGTCTTCATGTATTAGATCCACTATGGTGGTGATGGTGTCCCTGTCCAGGCGGTACAGGGTGTGGATCTGTGCTATGGTTAAGTTGAATGGACTGGCCCTTATGTGAGGGATTGGTGGCTGCCTGTAGGGAATCACTGCCTGCACTGGTGGGATTTGCTGGGCCAGTCTCACCCTCCTTCTCCTCCTGCGTCTCCTCTGTAATCCCTGGTGTACTGCCTGCTCAAGGAGTAGCAGTGCAAGCATGTCCTCCAGCTCCAGTATCGCAACTGCAAATGGAATCATTTGGGTCTTGAAAGGGATGTGGCGTGTGGGTGTGCTCCTTTTGTGCAGGGCCAGGCTCCATTGCCTCCACCTGTGCTGATTGTGTGCACCTGTGGCAGTTGGCAACACAGCAGTTTGCTATTAACGGGTGATCCGCGATGCCTGCGTTACCGGCATCATGGTGGCCCTTCTTACCGGCATCTGGATGCCGGTATGCGCATGTCCGTGCGACTCGTAATGTCCCCTTCCTTGCGGCATGCCAGTGTTACTGGCACGGCGCCCGTGCGCATGCCGGTACGGTGGTGCACAGTCACAGCGGGTCCCTGTCGATGCCGGTAGGACCGGCATTGCAGGCCGTGATGGGCCGGTCCGGGAATCGATGCCGGTAATGCCTTACCGGTATTGTTATTACCGGACCGCCAACCTTGTAATGAGGCCCATTGTAATTTAAAACAATACGTAATCTTCATTTTTTCATGATTATCTACTCGTGTGCTCCATTTGAAACACTTTGCATGTGAGCTGATTAAATTAAAGATGGTTTGCTTTCCTAGTTGACTAGTTAATATACATTTCAACAATGCAAACTAAGTTTTCTTCTGTTCTGATCTATATTTCTCACACATTTATTTTCATGATGAAGTATTAATGTTCTGATCTGCATTTATTCATCTGTAGCAGGGAGGTGCACAATCCAAGACACATGGAGATTCTCCTGATCAATGCCGAATGTTTTATTTATATTAGAAATATCCAGCATAGTTTTTCAATTTATTTACAATTATGCAGGACAGAATTCATGGGCTTAGGGAGCATTCTTGTCTTACAATTCAGTAATGTTCCGGATGTGTGCCAAACTGTCATTTTTTCGGGTGGAGTCTCCCATAGAAGTGACTACCTGCATCCCAAAGGTGCACCCTTTCTGCGGTAACCAGTGAGAAACAGTAATGAATGAAATAAAGCATTATGCTGGTGCCTCTTCACTTTAAATTAAGGCACTCTTCATATCTCCTAATTTGTTTCCACACAAACGCAGGCCAACCAAGGGATTATATGTGATTTTACCGACCACAATTACAGAGTGCTACATTTCATTGCGGGTAAGACACTGAAAAACACTGACATTTTCTTTTCTTTTAATTTGGGCAACCTACCCACCTCCAAACACCTTGATTTTCTACCCTTATAACGCCACCCTAACCCAATCTCGACTCATTTTAACCCCTTAGCCCACTTTCATTTATATATTTATTTAATCTTTTTGGTATTTTTCTGTGTTATTGTCCACTCAGTTATGTACCACTCTGTAATGTTTGCAATACGACTGGATACCCAACCAAGGTTGACGTTCGCAAGGCATTTCTGGATGATATTGTCATATATAGTGCCACTTGGGAAGTACACCTTAAAAAGTTGCAGGTAGGTGATCACCAGGCACCATGACCATAAAGTCCAGCAAGTGTCACATTTGTCAGGGTACGGATAGGTAGTAAGATTGCACAATGACCCAAGTGAAAGGCGTTTTAGGCAACACTTGATATTAACAGAATGTTATGTCGTACCATAGCAGTCCCTCTTATGGCCATTGCTTCCCATCCAAGAAAGCTAGAAAGGTGGCTTTCGGCAGAAGAATGTGAGAAGGACATTCAGGGGCTAAAGGTAACCCATTGTCAGGCTCATAGTGTTAGGGCAGCAGAAAACAAGATTCCGTTCCATGGTTACCACAAAATACGTCTGAGGCAGGTATCGGTGCAGTTTTGACTCAATTGAACGATAACTGTAAGGAACACTACCTTTATCTGCAAGCAACTGAACGGTAGAGAGTTGAGGTAGGCCACTGCAGAAAAAATGCTTTACCATAGTCTGGTCTTTAAGACCATACCTAGTGGGGTCTACCTTTAAGAACCAGACCATCCACATGCCTCTCAAATGGATGGTAAACAAAAAGGGAGATAATTCAAAGTTGCTCAAGTGATTTATAAGCCCCTTAATGGGGTAGAATATACAGTGGGCATGGCAAAAGGCCATGGCTAGTGTCCAATTACTGTTGTAAAGTATACAGTGGAGCCTTTTAGCCTAACTGGTGAGTAGTATAGACGGTGGACATACCTGTAGTGGATCAAGGACAAGTTTGCACTAAGAGAGACGTGGGAACTCTCAAATTTATGGCCATTGCTCATTTCATGTATCGTCTCCAAGTCCCTCGTCCAAGCCAGCAATGCTGGATGTACTGGCCATGCCCGACTGTATAGTTGAACACATTAATGGGCCACTAGCCATGACCTTTGGCCGTGTCCATTGTATATTTGAGCACATTAAGGGCTACACTGTGCCACAGGTTTCGGCTGTGCCCACTGTATACTTTACAACAGTAACATGACACTAGCCATGGCCTTTTGCCATGCCCACTGTATATTTTACCCCAATAAGGGGCCACTAGCCATGGCTTCATCCATGGCCAGTGGCCACACCGTTTGGCCACCCCCCCTGTATATTATAACACATTATTGAGCAGAAGCCATGGCCTTCAGCCATGACTAGTGTCCACGGCCCACTGTATAATTTACAACACTCATCAGCCACTAGCCATGGCCTTTGGCCATAGGCAGAGGTCCCAGCCTTCGACCGTGCCCACTGTATATTGTAACACATGAAGGGGCCACTATCTATGGCTTTCTGCCATGGCCAGTGGCTACAGACTTTGGCCGTGCCCTCTGTATATTGTACAACACTAACCATCCATTAGCCATGGCCTTCAACCATGTGCAGTGTAGACAGCCTTGGCCATGGCCTACATTTTTATTTAGTTCATTAAAGCTTTTATTAGCTAAGTCAAATGATATTATATGTCTGTTGCCATCACATATGTAATCAGTGGTATTATATATCATGTAAACAATGATGTCACCAGTGACTCCATCAGTGATGTGATAAATGTAATCAGTGATGGCCTCAGAGATGTCATAATAGTGGTCATAGGCTGCACAACAGGAGCGTGAAGTTATGCTGGCTCTAGCTGAATTTTAGGGATTTTGTTGCATTAGGTTGTCACCTTAATGTCCCTGCAACTAAAGTGTTTCCCTTGAATTCAAGGGTTTTGCTATTCCATAGATTATTTCAGCACCTGCCACGACCTTCGGCCGTGTCTACTGTATATTTTAGAACACTACCAGACCACTAGCCACGACCAGTCCATTTTAAAACACTACTAGAATACTAGTCAATGCCCCTTTATTTTATTTATTTATTATTTGCATAAAGATGCAAATGACCAAGCAAGCCTTTTACACTCAGCAAAGTTATACAATACATCAAACACAAAATAATCATTATAATTGTAATTGTTTATTTGTAAAGCGCAAGTGAAGTGCTTCAAAGCGTGAAGGGAACAAGGGAATATCGTCTTCATTCTTAGGCCTTGAAGATTCTCGAATGATCCAACAGCAATAACTAGCATACTTGGCCAGGGTATTTCTACTAGTATAAGTGCGTGACAAAGAGTGGGGGGGAGAGGTGCAGGCGGAGGGACATACAAGACAAAAAATGTTGGTCATCAATGCGCCTATGCATGCAGGCACAGCAAGCTATGGAGGGGAGATAGAGGAAGACAGGACAGACAAACATTGTAAGCATAGTAAATTTAAGGTCATGCAAGTGCGCAGGGTTAAGTGCAGAGTGGGTGCCACTCTCATGGAACCTATTCCAGGTGCAGCAGTAATGCAAGGCAGAGAGTGGAGGCCCAGAGGCAAGTGCAGGACTGGCGGGGGAGCCTGGGACCTGTGAGGCTCTGGAGGTGCACTAGGTGACCAGTCAGCTAACTGAACAGGTTGGGGAGGAGAACGAAGGAGGAGAGCAGAGAAAGGAGGTTAGCAATAATACATTAAAAATACAATATTACTTCAGTCATGAAAACACATGAAAACAAAGTAAGAACAAATAAAAGACTCTAAAATCTATACATGTAGCTGTCTTGAAATCCGTTCCGAAACATAATACCACGCAGCAGTTATTACCAATGATTCAGCTCAGTAGACTGTACCCCAGAACTGGTCACTTCCCTGGCTACTCATAGGGCGCAGGAATTTCCCATAAGCCCTAATATAGTAGTCCATCAGCTGAGGGCATTCAGTCAGAACATGTCTGTCAGTCTCGATACTATGCCTAAAAAACGGCAGAACCTGATGTCTGGTGGGATACCCTTCCATGCACCAGTATACTCCAGTAAAGGAGGCTGTTGAGGCACAAGTAAAGTAGAAAGGTGTTTCAGGGCAGGATTGTGCAGTTTGATAAGGTGTCCACGAGGGAGATCAGTAAAGGAGCCATGCCTGGTATCTTGAGCATATCACCTCTTTCCGGACAGTTTAGTTAATGATTGCAATCAATCCATCACTAATGTCTTTTCTTTCAATTTAATCATAAAAACTGGGGCTTCACACTCCACGAGAAGAGCCTAATCCCCAAGAAGCTCCATCACAGTGACCGATAGATCCCCGTAAGAACAGTTACCATGACTTAATCGAACATGTGCAACAGCGAGACCCAATAGTGATGTAACGGAACCAACAGCCAACTGGATGTTTACCAGCAATTTGCATTTTGCCAGTTTCCAAAGAGAGAAAAGAGAAGGTACCCCTAGTTCCAATCTCAGTGCTTCCACTGGGGCGGCAATGGGCAGACCAGGCAATGAGCACAGAATCTTCCCTCAACCATGTCAAGCCAGCTCACATATCGGGTGCGTAAAACCTCTAATCCGCAGAGGACCCCGGGTATGATACATTTGCGATATACCTCTAGCAAGCCTTCAATTCAGTGACCTCCCTGTTTATGCATGCCAGACTTAACTGCCTGCCACTTCCTAGTAGTCTTTGGGGGGAAGCATCTCGTTATAAAAAACCAAGGGAAGGAGTCTGCTTCATCGGCATGCCCAGCTAGAGGTAACTATCCACTATCCATCTCGGGAGGATAGCTCAGGGACAAGGTTCTCGCATTGGAAGCAAGACAACACGAGTACCAGAGGTTCGATCCTCGGGTGCGCGCTTAGAAACCTCTGGGTATTAAGCGCTATCATATGTCAAGGCGCTCTATCCCTAAATGCCAAAGAAAGGGAGTGTTCGCATGCGCTCGCTTTCCAACTACCATAACTTTAGTTTTGCTCAAATTTATGTTCAGTTTGTTAGTAGCTGCATACGAATGGAGAGCATCCAAAGAGTGCTGCAGGCCAATAGGCGTTTGCTCGAGCAGCACCGTATCGTCAGCATACGAGAGCCATATTATGCTCTCGTTGCCAAGCTTAGGGGTGGGGGGGGGGGGAGTTATGGGCAGCCTGCTATTCCACGTCCATATCAGCCACGTATAAGTTAAACAGGAAGGGCGCCAATACGCAGCCCTGTTTAAGGATGTTAGTTGTGAGTGGCTTTGATGCATATCACTCCTGAGTGAGTCCGTTACTAGGTGGCGGCTGAATAAAACAGTTTGATCAAATATAACAAATATGGGGTGATGCTCCAGCACTGCAACTTATACCAAAGTCTGGGTCGAGATACCCTATCGACCACCACCTTACAGTCCACAAAACACAGAGCATCAGACATTAAAAGCTGGAGAGCCCATATGCTATGAACAGTATTGCTGCCTTTTTTCTATCCAGTTAGCTGACAATTGTTTCAATAGTAAGGCACCAAAAACCTTCTTAATGGAGTCGAGCAGACGGAAATTGTTAAGGTCCGTACGTGGGCCCTTTTTTCATGTACTGGGACCAGTATAGATTCGTGCCAGCTTCTAGGAAACTTGCCCATTTTGATTATATGTGTGAATAATTCATGAAGGAGCAGCGCCCAGAAAAGGGGGTTTCTTTTGAGCACAACATTGGCTATCGCATCCGGGCTGGAAGCTCTACATGCCTCAATCTTACTTATTAGAAGTAATATGTCTTCTAAATCACAAACAATGGATTCACCAATAATTGGCCGTGAATACTTAGCTGGTACAAATGATATCAAAGAACCGTCCCAATACATATTCTCAATATGGGCTACCCACAAATCTTCAGATATACCACAGACCTCATTGGAAGACTCACTTGACAAAGGTACGAAATAAGTACCAAAACTAATTTGAATTGTGTTTTTTCAATAAGGCTTGTATCATCTTCCAATTAGAACTGTGAAGGCCACATTTGTGTCCTTGCATCCAGTTTTTATAGCGAGGACACAGTGCCAATACATGTGCTCTTTTTACTATCACCAGGAGGGATTTATCGGGCACAACCTTATGAGCAGCGGCTCACAAGATTTCTTTTTCCCTGTGAATTGGATTTGGCAGATTGTCGTACCACCAAATTCCGATATTGGCAAGGCCAAGGGTTGTTCAACAGCATTTATAAAATCCACTGGTTGAAACATATAAGATCTTCAGGGGAATATCCACATGTTTCCAATGACTGATTTATGCATGTAGCGCTAGCCTCAGTCCAAAACAATTCTGTCACCCTGAGCATAAACAGACACTTAACACAGGGGGGTTCTATACAGGCAGTGCGCCGGATTGTAAGTACGCCCCAAGCATTGCATGGTCACTAAGAGATGTACAATGAATAACCAATTCCATAACCTGAGAGCGTATAGGGTAGTTTACAAATATGTAATCTACACAAGAAGACCTTTCATTACTCCAGGTTGCCAATGATTGTGCTGGAGCCCCCCTAACACTGAGGGGCAACAGACCAAATTCAGCCGCAACATCTAACCACAAACGACCTTTCCTTTTCAGCCTGGATAGGTAAGGACCGTCGCTTTCACAAACAATATCAGAGGCATCACCACCATCTTAATTCCATAAGTCACCCCTTTGGCCACAATGGGCATTGGAATCGCCCGCCACCACAATCCCACCACAAGGCTAATACCAACCCCCACTCAAGCAAAGTCCCAGTGACACAAGCCAACAATTGACAAGGTAATACCAAAATAGGTGCACAACCAAATGTTTAAAGAGTCGTAAGGAATACTGCTAATCAAATTTTAAGGTGCGGGGGAGGAATTGAGATCCTGGCACAAGACCTCTACAAATAACAAAGAAGGAGAAGATTCAAGCTTTGAACCCTCCCGTCCCCTGCACACTATAAGGTGTGTTGGATCAACCAACTACTATATCCTAAAGAAAGTGATTACTGTAGGTAATTGAAAAACATTCAAACAGATAGTTTTTGTAAAACACGTAAGTGCATGTATTTTGTTTTTAAATTGCAACTTTAAGTACAAAGACAAATGCAAAAACAATCTCAGTATTATTGCAAAGAGCAAACAAAAGATGAAGAAATGTTGCCAGTAGTGTGCTTTTGAGTGGCGACGCGTTTCGAGGCTGGACCCTCTTCTTCTTAGGCCTAAACAGACTCTGGTTTAAAGCAGGTCTACATGCCTAATTCCATGTACAATGGGGCTTGGAGTCCTGAATTCTCCCCATTATAAATCCATGACTGCAAGTTCTTATTTTACGTTGTTAATCAGCCCTGGTGCTCTTGCACATAATTCTCCTATTCGCTATTTAATGGGATTCCATTCTTAACTCTCTCTTAATGTCCCTTTTCTCAGCCTATGTCCAAGCGGCGTTCTGCGTGCAGTTTCAAGCCAACAATTGCTCAACAATTCCATCAAGATGATCGCATAAAATTACTACAAAAGTCTGGGCACCAGATACAGGAACATTTTCCATTACTGCACAAAGGGGGTTAGTATGAATATTCCACTTCGAAAAAAGTATTTTAAAGTGTAGGGAGCATTGGCACCAGTATATAGACCTCCCTTGGGGCGGCCACCCCTTAGGGGTACCGCAGATCCGAAAACCACATTGTAGCCATCTAATATAAAGTCAGACAACAGCCAAGTCTCTTGCAATAGAAACAAATCAGCGATAAGGGGGGGGCATTCAAGCCCACCAAAGAGCGATAACCTCGCGCATTCCAAGAAAGTAAATTAAGAGAAACAGCCCGGCTCACTGGCCAGGGCACAGATGTTTCCCAAACAGGGGTTACCCAAGTTCCCTGCAGCGAGTCCAGAGGATGCGCCCTATAATAGGTTTTTTTTAAAAAAAATTATTTGATTGAATTGTACGAATCAATTTTTAAAAAAATGACAAAAAATCATCAAAGAGAAAGCAACTTCCAGAGCCTTTAGTCTTTACACCAAGTCCTGGCACTAATTCAATATGGAATCCAGTCGCTTTATCTCGTGTACTTCCGGAAAGATATATTTTCCAAGGTGCAGCACTTCGAGGGTTAACATGGGTTCGCTGAGGGCCAGTGAGCACTCGCCTGCCTTCCAGGGTGTAATATAGGATGGAAAGAGGGTGCAAACTGTTGGTGCAGACGGAAGACCACCAGATCAAAACCGAAAGCGGAAATATAAGAGGAATTCGTACTAATTCTTTCAACAATAACCAGTGAGACACACGTGACAATCACCCAATTGGTAGCACTATATTTGTCTGGAAGATCAATCCTTTCCATGGTACTAGAGGCAATAATATTAAAAGCAGATATTCGATGCAACAGAGCCAATGTCCGAGAACAACGAAGGAAGGGGCAAGTGGCCAAAGGCGGGCGTTCTATCATTTAGAGCCAATCAGGCCCGAGTTGTTTGCAATATGTTCCACAGGGGGGGGTGATACTACTTGCAGTAAAGGGCAGCTATGAGCATTGAGAGCCAGAAGGGGGTATCTGGCAGTGGTCGAAGTGTACGAAAATAAGTAGTGGAGCTATGTTCCCTGCTGGTCTGCCCCGCTCCCGACAAAACCCATCTCTGCGCCCCCCTCCCACACACAATCCCAACCCCCAAACAAACCCACCTGCTATTTAAGGGAATGCACAGTGCATTGAAGTTCAAGCTTCAACTTCTTCCTACACTTTTATTTTAAAACAAAACCATTCCAGAACGGTTTCTTTTTAAAATAAAAGTATAGGAACAGTGAAACTTAAAAATAAAAACTATAGGAACACCGCTCCTGACAGCTCCCGCCCACTTCGACCTCTGTTATCTGGCACCTAAAGGCAAATGAATGGGCACCGTTTCCGCCAGACCAGATACAATATCATACTGTGTGGCCTGCACTGCACCTCTCAACCACTTGGCTGCTGCCCGTTCCAGTACCTCTCCTAAGGCTGTCATGGTTAGAGACATCAGGCTCCAAACTCGGAATGACCCCCATTGTTAGATCTTTTTTGGGCACAAGGAAGTACGTTGAATAGATACCCTTGTTTACCTGGTTCGCCGGGACCATTTTGACGGTGTCCTTTAACAGGAGCGCCTTTACCTCTTCCAGCAGTATGCGCTGTTCTTCCTTTGTGGTTGTTCTTTGTCTTGGAGGATGGTGGGAGGGTCACTGTAGCAGCATTACACAACCACCCGCCATGGTAGAAAGTATCCACTTGTCTGAGGTGATTCCCTCCCATGCGTGGGTGAAGTGTTTTATGCGTCCTCCTACAGGAGTGACATGGGAGGGAACCTGGAGCGGGTGGTCAATGCTTTGGGGGAGTGGATCCACCTCTGGAAGAAGAGGATCTGCCTTTGCCGCAGCATCTCCTTTGGCCTCTCTGAAAACCATGAGAAGATTGGCCTTGCGCTGAACCCTGACCTTGGTTGTATACAGAACCTCTGCAAATTTTGTCCCCTGAAGCGATGAAAATGAGGGCCTCCCCTTTGACCTGAGGGTTTGCTTGTTAGTTGTCCCAGTGACCTTAGAGTGTCACACTCTTCTTTTGCAGTTTTGAGTGCATTCTATACTGCTTTGCTGAACAGAACATTAGGCTCGATCAGCATATTGAGGAGGGTCGCTTGTGTTTCTAATGTAAAGCCTGACTGGCGTAGCCATGCGTGGCACTTTATAAGTGTGCCCTCTGCAATAATTCTTCCAGCATTATCCACTGCATCTAAATTATTTTTCAAAATGCAGTTTGATACAGCCTTCCCTTCTGCTACTGCGAGGGAGATTTGGGATTTAAATGGCTCTGGGGCTGAGGCTATTATTGTGTCTATTTTCTCCCACCTGTGGCAGTTGTAGCTGGCCAACAGAGTGGTGTTGTTGGCAATTCTTGCCTGATATGCTGCAGAGGTGGCAACCTTCCTACCGAAAGTGTACACTTTTTGCTTTCTTTATCAGGGGAGCCTCTGAAGATGCAAGAGGTGTTCCCGCCCTTTTCCTCGTGGTGGTGATGACCAATACGTCTGGCTTTAACTGACCCCTGATATAGAGGGGGTCAGAGGGCGCTGGATGGAACATTTCATCAATGCAGGGGTTTACTGCCCGCGTTAAGTTGGGGGGTTACCAGAGAGGGTTGTATTCTCCTTTGCACTGATTGTAATAAGGGAGTTAATTGGGTTGCTGATTTCTTGTCACCAACATGATATGGCATTTATAACGCGCCTATACACAAGTGTTTCAAGGCACGACGAGGCAAGGGAGGGGGAAACAGAGGTAAGACAGAGCCAACGATCTTACTAGGACAGGTAACAATGAGATCGCGCAAGTGCAGTGTACGGGGGAAAAGGAAAAGTGCGAGGGGGAACGGGAGAGGGCAGTGCAGTACATAGGATAACAATAAAATAAATAAAAACCAATAAATACAATAAAAAAGATGTGCAGCCTAGTGGTGGCAAGTGCAGGGGTAAGTGCAGACATCAGGTGTCAGGTTCTGGTAGGGGGCTTTAGGGATACATAAACAGCCCCCCCCCCCCGAGTGCAGGGGGTTGCCAGGGGGGCAGTGCCGGTGTGCAAATGGCAGGGAGGAGACCTGGAACCTAGAACAGAGGGTAGCCAGGTGACCAGTGCAATTTCAGTTTCAGCCAGGAGATCAGCGGAGGAGAGAAATCAGAAGCAAAGAGGAAGGTCTTGAGGTGCTTTCAGAACCCGAGATGGTTCTCCTAAAGCTTCAGAGAAGCAGGGAGGCTGTTCCAGAGGGAGGCCCCAGCCGAAGAAAGAGATCTACCACCAACTCGTTGCTTGGAGAAGTGACTGACCCCGAGGGAGTTGGAGGCGGATGAGCGAAGGGCTCGAGAAGGAAGATATTTAGGCAGAGAGAGTTGAAAGTATTGAGGCCCCAGGCCCCAGAAAGCCTTGTGAACAATGCAGAGGGTTTTGAACTTAATCCTGGCAGGCACTGGGAGCCAGTGCAAAGATTGCAGTCCTGGAGAGATACGATCCCTGGGCTTGAGGCCAAGAACAAGTCTCGCAGCCCTGTTTTGGATGAGTTGCAGAGGGTGGAGAGTAGAGGCAGGCAGATTCAGAAAGAGGCTGTCGCAGTAGTCCAGCCTATAGAGAACCAGAGCTCTGGAGAGAGTGAGCTTATGGGGGAAAGTGAGGAAGGGAAGAATACCTCTGAGGAGGTGCAGCTGATAGTTTGACTTCTTGGAGACGTCAGAAATGTGAGGAGAGAAGGAGAGGGTGGAGTCGAAGATGACCCAAGGTTCTTAGCCTCACAGGTAGGAGAAGAATTTGAAAGGAGTCTTTGAAAGGATTAATTCCACTGTTGCCAGGGAATGTGTGGAGTCCCCCAATATTGGAAAAAAGCTGGTGATGGCACACCTTGCATTGTGGGAGCAGGAAGAGGGCCAAGAGAGGCCAGCCAGAGAGTGACAGGAAAGGAGGGAGCAGGTGTGCCGTTGAGGAGAATCTCAGTCTTGCTGGCATTAAGGCAGAGATCATTGGCGGCACACCACTCCTGGATAGCAGACAGACAGTCAGAGATGAGAGAAGCAGAAGAGGTGGCTGAAGGGAGCCTGAAAATGAGCTGAGTGTCATTCGCATAGCACTGAAAGTTGGGGCAGAGAGCGGTGGGCAAGAAGTGCCAGGTATTGGTTGAACAGCCAGGGAGATAGGTTAGACCCCTGGGGAACACCACAGGTAGAGATAGAGGAGAAGAAGGACACAAGTTGGACCTGGGAGGGTCGATCGGAGAGGAAAGAAGTCAGCCAAGCCTGTGCCTGATCGGTGATACCCAGGTTACCACGGAGACGGTTGAGCAGGATGGCATGGTTCACAGTGTCAAAGGCAGAAGAGAGATCACGTAAAATGAGTGTAAAGACTGGAGGGGGGGGGGGTCTGTACTTCTGCTCTCTATATGGTAGAGGAGAGGCACAGAGGACCCCAGCCAAGATTCTCTATTACGGTAGCAATGCACGAGCAATCAAGGCCTAGCTTCTCAGGAGGTGATGCGAGCTGGTACTTAAGTACAGTGTAGTCCCCAAGCACCCACAAAGGAATGTTCACACACTATATTAGTTAAAACACAGTCTTTATATAATTAATATTCAAGGTTATGTACAATATCACAATAACTCACTTTGTACTCGGTTATCTATAATGGCAAATCTATACAGTGGTACCACAATTACTATTCGATCTCTTTAAAGTGCATCAACTGTACGGTTAAATGTCACAAATCAGTTTGTGAAGGAAACCAACAATAGATATAACAGGAAAGCAGTTGGTTAAAACAATTGGCAGAATACTGGCACCGTTACCCCACCTGGACAACCTGTAGAATAAAGATATATCACAAGCCCAGTCCATATATTGTTCACAAGAGTCTTTCCAATAGTTCAGCAACCCCAAAGTACCTGGCGTTGAAGCGTTCCTCGTCGGGGAATCGTCAGCCCTTCTTGAGTGCCCTCCCTTTAAGGCAGGAGACACGATTTGTCGAAAGTCCGGCGAAGGACAAGGTGAATTACGGCGGTGAAGTAGCAGCTTCTTTTCTAGCGGTGCTCGTTGACGGGGATGCGTAAACGCCCTGCAAGGAAGAGGCGTGAGGGGCACCTCGATGTCGATAGTTCTGAATCACAAAGAGTTTGAAGAACTGTGGCCCAGCAAGGGTGTCGAGTCGTCGGCGTCTCTGTGGTCTTTGGGTGGCAGGAAGCCCACCAGCGGATGCTCCTCGGCGCCTCGACGGCCTGGCCTTCTCCGGCAGGTGGGCGGCAGTGCGGACGAGCACGTCCGTGAATCTAAAGTTCTTAGGCAACAGGAGCACGGCAGCTCCGGTCGGTGACGGTGGCGGACAACAGTCCAGGCGCTTCTCTTTGGGATTCCGCGGCAGTCCCTGTCTCCGGTTGGCAGCCTTTCGTAGGTCTGTCTACCAGGGAGCTTTGGCAAAGATCAGCTGGTGCACAATGGTCCCTCGTAGCTCGGGAAGAGGGCGCCTTACCAGGTCCTCTCTGGGTCAGTCCTTGGAGACACAGCAGCTTTCAGATTGATGAAGAAGAGCAACAGCAATTCTTCTCTTCCAGCAGGGCTTCAAGGTCAAGCTTCAGTTTCACTCCACTTACTCTTCGTAGTTGGACTTCAGCTTCTGAACACGATTCCTAGCAGTGAGAGGTCCCCAGATATACTGTTGATCTCCCATTCATTATGCTGGGTCACACTCAGGCAGCCAATCACTTCGAAAGGCATTCAGCAGTCAGTCAGCCAATCAGGCACGCGGTGCACTCTCCATCCAGACACTCACAACACAGAATGTGAATTCGGACAAGTACCACGCCATTCAACACTACACACTGCATTCATTCCAGTTTCGGGCAGGGCTGTCTCAGTCATTGTGTCAAACACCAGATCCCAGACATCCACAACAAGAAGTGTAGATTCGTCACACACTCCATTCACCCAGGTCCCACCCACAGGTGTATCCACAGCATACGGTCGTTGGGAAGGCTCCAGCCAGTCTGGTCGGCACTTCCCTGCACTACCATATATGGAACTTCCACCCAACAGCCTGTCAGGTGGAAGGGACAGAGTCAGGGCTTCCCGGGAGGACTTGGGAAGATCAAGGTAACAGGCGATGGAAGGCAAGAGGCCACGGGGGCCATCTTGTCTCCATCAGGAATCTACCAATTCCAATGACAGGGCCTGGGCATCCCAAAATGGAGGCCGCTCAGGGCACCAGTCAATTCAGCATGGGGCTGCCACCAGCCTGTACCCTTCTCTGTGGGCCACACACAGGTGCCCAAAAACATAGACTAGGGGCACAGGGTTGTACCCCCACCCATGGGTGCCATAAGGGTATCCCATGGGTCTGTACACAAAACCAAAAGAGAGCTGCACTGCCAGGAGTCCCACATGAACTCCTGCGTGCGTGGAAAACACGACAGAACACACGATAAAAAGCAGTAAAGGACAAGGATACGGGGGCCCTGTCCTTCCGATGCATTTCCAGCATCACAATGGGAACACAGGACATGTTGGAATCAAGGCTGGAGATCAGGTCTTCACGGATGTTCAGGAGAGCAGTTTCCATGCTCTGGCAGATCTGAAGCCAGACTGATGGTCATAGAGACAACCAACAGTTCCAGTGTGAAGATTAAGCTGGGAGATGGCCAACTTTTCCAGGAGTTTGCCCAGGAAAGGAGTGATGGAGATTGGGTGGTAGTTATCTGGCCAGGACGGGTCGGCAGAGGGTTTCTTCAGAAGAGCGTACACAAGGGAGTGCTTCGGGGGGGGAGGGAAGACTCCAGTGGCGAAGGAGTGGTTGCAGAATTGAGCCAGAGCAGGAGCCAGGGTGTCAATGTGGTCCTTGATGGTTTTGGAGGAAAACGGGTAAGCCTGTTTTGATGAGACTTTCATAGATCAGACTGTCTAGAAACCTTGTCTGGGGAGAAAAGGGGAAACGCAGAGAAGGAGGGAGGAGAGGTGGTCAGAGGAAGAGCAGGGAGTAGAGGGGGAGAGGAAGAGAGAGAGGACAGGATGTCCTCAGTTTTAGAGATTAAATGAGAGGCCAGAGTCGTGCATAGGTCCTGGGAGGGGACAGGAGAGGTAGAGACTGCAGCAGGATTGGCCAGTTCTTTGCAGATTTTAAAGAGTTTGGCCGAGTTGTTTGATGACGCAGAGACGTGGGCTTGGATGTGTGCTCTCTTCTCGGTGTGGACAGAGAGACGGTATTGCCTTTGAAGCAGGTGGCAGGCCAGTTTGTCAGAGGATGCACCGGAAACATGCCAATTTCCTCTCAGCCACCCTGCACTTGCATTTGAGGGTGACAAGCTCTGAGTCATACCAAGAGTTGCACTTGGCTTTGGGCTTCAAGCGGATCCTCATGACAGGGGCAAGAACATCAAGAGTATCAGATATAGCAAAGTGGAGCATGGAAAGGGCTGTGTCAGGGTATGAGTCAGCCAAAGGGGGAGTGGCGGTGAGAGAGGCAGCAAAAGCCTCAACTAATGCCTCAAGTGACACGCGCTTCATGGGTCTGATAACCGAGAAGGTGGGTTGCAGTGCTGGAGTTGGCTTGGCCTGAGGGGTAGAGAGGGTGAGCTGGGAGGAAAGGAGAAAATGATCACTCCAGGAGAGAGGAGAGTGGTGAGAGGGATAGAAAGGGAAAGGTCTGAAGAGATCAGAACATCCAGAGTGTGCCCTGCAGAGTGAGTCGGGCCACAGGGGAGTATAGAGAGTGAGAGGTGCAGAGGTCCGAAAGAGTCCAGAGGAAGGACAGGAAGCATCCAGGTGGATGTTAAAGTCTCCAAGAAGGAGGAGTTGAGTGTTCGAGACTAGGAGGGAAGAGGAGAGGTCAGCCCACTCAGAGAGGAAGGAGGAGATGTGACCAGGTCGTCGATAGATGGCAGCCACAGTAAGGGAATGGCTAGGAGAGAGAGCCTGCAGACGAGGCATTTGAAAGAGGAGTAGGCCTGCGTAGGAATGACAGAGGCAGGAATCCACTTATGGAAGATCAGGGCTACTCCCCTTCTGGAGCGGTTGGACCTGGGCACAGAGAGGATCTTGTAGCCATCAGGGAGGAGAGTGTCGAAGCTTGTGACAGAGCTGGCCGTGAACCATGTCTCATTGAGACCGAGGACATCAAGGTCAAGTTCTTCCAGGAGGCACCAGATGTCAGAGGAGTGTTTGACAGCTGAGCGAGAATTAAAAGTGGCAATATGGAGAAGGTTGCCGTCCTTGAAAGACTTCCCGGGGAGGGGTACAAATCAGAGGTACGCTCTGCAGAGGTGTAGAAGAACCCCGAGGGGGGGGCAGAAGAGGAAGGAGGAGAGGGCAAGGTAGCCAAGGAGGAGACAGCAGGCGGAGGCAAAGAAGCTGTGGAGGTAAAAGAGGGGACAGCGGGAGAAGGAAGGAAGTTGATGAGGTGCGGGAAGCGTCTATCAAAGAGGAGAAGATTGGCCTGAGAGCCTTGGACCAAGACGGTACCATTCAGGTAAACATTTATGATGACCTTAGAGGAGTCGAAGGAGGCCAGGAGGACCTCACATTGGGTGCCACCATTAATGGGAGAAGAAGAGAGAGGAGAAAGCACAGAGACCATATGCAGAGTCCATAGGTCCGGCCAGGGACCGACAAAGAGGATGTCGGTGAGGGTTTGCCAGAGGAGGCAATGGTATAGGTGTCAGTGATAGGGAGGCCTGTGTTGGAGACCAGGATGTCCTTTTTAAACCTCTTCCTAGCAGATTTAGTGAGGAGAGCAGGATAATCGATAGAGAAGCAATTGGAAAAGATAGGAGAGACAGAGAGCACCATAGAGTAGGTGGGTAGAGGATAAAGGAGGGAGGGGTAGGGGTGGGGAGAACCCTAGGGAAAGACGCAGGGAGGGGCACAAGCAGATTAGACAGCGAGAGACAAGACAATAGTAGACAATTGGACAAGATGATAGGCACTCAGACACTGGTAGAAAGTTTGCTAGATAAATGCTTTGCTAAGAAGTCAAACCCATAGAACGGCACTACTTTCACATTTCAATTTTAAATACTTTCCCAGTGCAATTTAAATAACAGAGGAAAAAAGACACCTAAGTCTGAGAGTCCTGTAAAGTGGGGAAAAGGCCTAGGTTTCACAATTCAATTTTAAATACTTTCTCAGTGCAATTTAAATAATGACAAAGTCTTTGTCCACCTGTGTTTCTTGTGTCTGAATTTGGAAGTGATCAGCTGCCTTTAGGAGTATGTCATTGAGTTGGATTTGGTTATCCACCGGTGAGTCTGCCACCGGCAGGTCTACATGGTCAGGAGACGGTATGACCTAAACGTCTTCTTCGTCTTCACAAAATAATGGTCCACCTCTGTTATGTCCCCCCGATCCTCGGAATCAGTATATGCTCCAGTCTCCTGGAAGCTTAGGTCGGAGTCAGAGTTCAAACTGGTTTGGGTCCTGTTGAGGGGGGGTCTGTTTGAAGGGCGTCTGTCTTGGTTTTTTGGCAGGGGGTTGTGACATTGTTGCCGCTAATGCGGCGACAATGTGTCAACCCCCTGCCAAAAAACCAGGAGCTGGTGGCTTGTTCTGGATGTTTTCTATAACTTGAGGGTTCTGTTACGCTCACCTGGCTCCCACAGGGGCGTCTATCTGAACTGGACAGCTGCGGTCTCCACCAATGTGACGCGTAGTGCCAAGATGACGGACTGGACTGGCCCACTTAGCTTCGTTTGCTTGGCCTGCAGGAATATTCTTCTGCAAATGGAGAAAGGGAATTAACCACCCGTGGAGTTGAGCGTTAACCCCCCCCCCCACTCCCACTGTTCTCCCCACTGATCACCTTTGATGTTCCCTCTTAAATTCTCACCTGATGGTTTAGAAAGATGAGCTCTCCATCCTGCATGGAGCGCAGGGGCGCGTAGATAACCAGTTGCTTCACTGGCTCGAAGGAATTGGTGAATAATGACTCAGATTCCCGGCAAGACGCTGTGAGTATGCAGTTCGTAAGAGTTCAAATGTCTGACTTTCACTCTTGTCCAATTCCTTGCAGGTTGCAGCTTGACCCTAGCAAAGAGTTCCTCGTGGCAACCGGTAATGTTCAGGTAAGGATTTGTATTATCCAACACAGTTCGATAAAATAATGTCAATATGTAACCTGTAGCTTTCTCCCTTATTCAGGCGCTGAGAGAAAGTATGAAGTCTCGGGGAATAATGCCTCCGGCGGTAAAATCAGGTAAGTCTCTTGTGGAGAGGAGGTTTCCCCTTGTTTGTCCCTTTTTTTCACCTTGCTGTCCTTTTGTTTCCCCTTAGGGGCCAGGGTTCGGCGAAGATGCAGTGGAAGCTGTGCTGACCCGTGAAGAGGATTAGTACCCCCGGTGGTAAAATCAGGTAAGTCTGTGGAGGGTAACTAATATTGCCTCTGTGTATTCCCTTGGCTCACCTTGCTGTTCTTGTCTTCAAAAATGGCAGAAGGCTGGATGCAGACTTGCAGGCACGGTGAGCGTTACGCTGCTGGATGCAGAATAACACGAAGCGTATGCTGCTCTTCGGGCGTGGTTTAAATAGCTTCCAAAGTAGTTCCAGGTAAGTATTCCTCCCCAGCCCCGCCAGAGTAAAAAATAGTCCCTAAGTAAAGTAGTCCCTTTCCAAACCTCCTTTGGCTTGGAGCTCTTGCAACATGGTCTGCATCAGGTAAGTTTTAATCTATGAGCCTGGCGCCTATGGCGCCAGGACTGACTCTCCATATGAGCCTGGCGCCATAGGCGCCAAGACTGGACCCAAATAGCTCCTAGCAGGGGTTGTTGGGCTTGCTTAGGATAACTTGATGCCTGCTTCCGGGGTTGCTGGACTTGGTCTGGGTCCCCGGGGGTAGGCATCATGACACTCGTCAAGTTTGGTACCCAACTCTCCAACACTTATCCCAGTGGCCCCTGATTCACCTCAAAGCTCACCAGAAACTTTTAACACAACAGAAACACAAGGTTCTCCACCACGACCCAGCAAGCCTGTCACTCAAGGTGTGGTTCCTGAGCAGCGAAAACTAGCTAATTTGACTCTTCCTCCAGAATGCTGGGACATAATCAAAGCCTCTAGGGCTCCGTCCACATGGACCACATACATCCGGAAATGGACTCGTTTCACCAAATGGTGCGAGACGTCACTGGTGAACCCATTCACTGCGTCAGTAGAACAAGTGCTACCATACTTATTGCACCTAGCTAAATCAGGGCTCTACTTGGCCTCCATCAAGGTGCATTTATCCGCCATATCCGCCTACACTACAAATCTATTTCAACCATCCTTGCTTACCAACACGGCTATCGAGATATTTCTGAAAGGATTGCTGTGTACTTTTGTTGGGGGAGAGGTGGTGTATTCCGCCCCCCTGCACCATTCCCGCACCAGGTAAATGGTGTGTGAGCTAAGGGGGAAGTTATCTCTGCCCCTCTTGTGAATATTCACATCTCCCATTTTGGATATAAGTGTATAAACGGTCTGCTTATGCGTATGATTTGGACTCCATTTTGTGTCTTCCCAAAAGCCATCTTTTTCTAGGCCATCTGCCGAACTGTCCACTCTCCCTCTCCCAGCGCCTATCCCTCTCCCAGTTGTTCTCACGGAAACGCGGCCATTCATTGTTGCAATTAGCAAGTATCAAGTCCTGACAAATGTGCTCATCCTAGAATGTGAGACCAAGGCCTGCTCCAGCCCAAGTGCCCATCATCTCTGCTGACCGACTCATTCCCTTTCCACCCCCTCCCCCTGCCAGGCTGCAGTCCACTGAACCCATGCCCCCTGTTGGCCGACTCATTCCCTCTGCACCCCCTCCCTGCTAGGCCGCAGTCCACTGAACCAATGCCCCCTATTCTCTTTGAATGCATCTGGTCTCCAGACCCTTCCCCTGGACCACCTCCAATTCACCCTCCATATACCTAATCTAGGATGATCATATATTCTGGTAACACTAGGGACTATCTTCAATGTGTTTGAAATCGTGAGACTCCAGAGTCCACACATCAGAGATTGTCCCTTCCGATAAGGAATCTGAAGGAACGACCCCCTAACCCATGCTCCCATAAAAATACAGGTTGGAATGTACCTATTTCACACCAACAGCCCCTTTTTGATGTGACAATTTATGCCAGTCATTATTCCTTGCATGCCAAGCTCTGTTATTTAGCCTTGTCAGATAGCGCTACATCATCTCTGCATACCTCGCCTGACCTTCACCCTGCAAGGATGAGCCCAGTAGACC
Organism: Ambystoma mexicanum; assembly: GCF_040938575.1. Classification (NCBI taxonomy): domain Eukaryota; kingdom Metazoa; phylum Chordata; class Amphibia; order Caudata; family Ambystomatidae; genus Ambystoma; species Ambystoma mexicanum. Next base: position 579,906,294 of record NC_090935.1, read on the forward strand.
ACGTGTCCTGTGACTGACGGAGAGACATCCACCAATGTAACCCAGGCATCCCCTATGGGGCTGGGAGTAGTATATGTGCCTAACCAATCATGTTTTCGTATTGTCTCGTATGAATCACATCACTTATGACGCTTGGTGCCCTTAAAATGGGCTGGCCATGTATCTGTCAGCAGAGCGCTCTCGACCAGCAGAGTTCTTTGCTTCCATTTATTTGCTTATATAAATTTTGGTTTCCTTGCAATTACTCTCCTGGCCTCATTCCCTAGTCGGGTATGTACTTTATTCTGTCTAGGACACGTGCAGCAGGCGAGGCGACGTGCATAAAATAACTTCTTTCTTCCAGCTCGAAGGTGCGATGGATCGGGAATTCAGGTAAGGATCAAAGGTATTGCTCTTGTTCTAACCTTTTGTCTTTCTTTCTCCCTTTTTCTAGGAGCTCCAGACTCGAGGCGGGCGGGGCAGAAGACTGGATGCAGACTTGCAGGCACGGTGAGCGTTACGCTGCTGGATGCAGAATAACGCAAGGCGTGTGCTGCCCTTTGGGCGTGGTTTAAATAGCCTCCAAAGTCGTCCCAGGTAAGTATTCCTCCCCAGCCCTGCCAGAGTAAAAAATAGTCCCTAGGTAAAGTAGTCCCTTCCAAGCCTCTTTTGGCTTGGAGCTCTTGCAGCATGGTCTGCATCAGGTAAGTTTTAATCTATGAGCCTGGCGCCTATGGCGCCAGGACTGACTCTCCATATGAGCCTGGCGCCATAGACGCCAGGACTGCACCTTGGTCTGGGTCCCCAGGGGTAGGCATCATGACAGGTTCTTCTAAAAAAAGATTGACCATAAAAGTAATGCGCCTCATGACCGTCTATATCTTCAGAAGACCTCTGAAGAACTTGGGATAAATTGAAGGAGTGGGAGGTAGTTCAGGTGTAGGCTGCCTATTGTGCTTCATAGTTTCAGATATTATTCCCTCCCCTTAGATAACATTTTCCTTCTCCCTATGGGACTTGTGGGTTTTTGATGTGTGGTATGTCGAAGTCTGCCCCTTCAGAAGTGTTTCTGGGATATGTTTTTTAACAAGGTGTGAACTGTTCGAAGTCTGTGGTCCTTTAGCCGATTTTGACGTGTTTGTTGCCTTCAGCAGTAGTTTTGGACACTGCGTCCAAATCAGACTCATCTCTCGACTTCAGAAGCCTGTCATGAAGCGAACACGATCGCGAATGCCCCGAGAACAGGGAACTGGTGGACCTTCCCCTTACGCCATGTGTGGCCATGTAGTCGGTGTTACCGTCGGCTTATGGCCTTGGGTTGTGTGTTTAGTAGGGTGGGTCTTGTCTGCTGGTGCCGCCGGGTGTCGTCCCCGTAACAGCGCTGCTGGCCTGTCTGGTGGGGTCGGGGGATTGCATGTGGGCATCAGATGGTTTAACTTTCCCTGTTGTCGTCACTGAAGACGCTGATGCTGCCATCGCTAGAAGCACATTCAACATCTATGGCGGCCTTGGCCTGCATGTTGTGGTGGGCCCAGTGCTTTGTTTTGCAGTCCTTTAAGGTTTTGGCCTTAAAAAGCTTGCAAGCTTTACAGTGGCCCTCGTTGTGGTCCCTCGGAAGACAGAGGTTGCACACCCGGTGCAAGTCCTTCCAGGGAAATGTTTTATTACAAGTAGGACAAAATTAAAAGGAGCGTTTTCCATTTCGAATTGGTAGGGCAGCTTGGTGAATAGAGTGGGAAGAAGGGGAAATATGTATTCTCTGAGCTAAGATATGTACCACCCCCAAATCCCCCTATTGTGTAAGCCGAGGCCCAGAGCGGCCTTCAGAGACCGTGTGGAGGTCCGTCGAGGCAGGTTCTGCAGCTGACTAAATCTGTCCTCGAAACCGTTGTCGAGTAACGGCTATAAAAGGACAGAAGAACAAAGTTACTTCTTACCTTGTAACGTTCTTTCGATGGGATGTTCCTCCAACGTACTCCTTATCTTAGATATCTCTTTCCAGCTTTGCTGGCCTCGGAAATGTTTTCTCTCTAGAGGGCGCTGCGCGTCGAAGTCCGCCGAGTCGATGTCCCTCGACAGCCGCCGTATCGACGTCATCCTGCCTATAAAGGCCGCGCGCAGCGTCCATTGCTCAGTTCCGTTTTGTAGCCCACAATAATTCTTTCTGGACTCAACTAATCACCCTGAAGGAGCGTAAGCTGCAACAACAAGGGAAGTAGTACTGCGGGGATGGATGGGAGGGTCGATGAGGAATACGTCGGAGGAACATCCCATCGAAAGAACGTTACAAGGTAAGAAGTAACTTGTTCTTCGAAGGGATTGTGTCCTCCGACGTATTCCTTATCTTAGATAGGCTCCCATAGCAGTATTCTGTTATTGGAGGTGGGAGTACTGACTTCATGCTTCCTCTTATTGATGAATAGAGTGCAATACTGCCCTTCCAAACCTAGTTTCCTGACTGGAGGAGAAATCCAAGTTGTAAAACCGTGTAAAGGTATGGAAGGACGACCATGTGGCAGCCGCACAAATGTCTCGAACCGGCACTCCTCTTTTGAGGGCCGATGAAGCTGCGATACCTCTGGTCGAATGAGCCCTAAGATTTTGAGGGGGCTCTTTTCCTGCCAGTTTATAACATTCCAAAATGGCTAAAATAATCCATCTGGAAATGGTCTGCTTAGTTATCGGTAGCCCCAGCTTGTGACCTGCGTAGCCTACAAACAGCTGGTCTGCTTGTCTTATCCTAGCCAGTCTACTAATGTAAAAACTTAAAGCCCTTCTTGGGTCCAGCCTGTGTAACCTCTCTTCCTTTTTCCCTGGATGGGGGGGGGAGGATAGAAAGATGGAAGGGTAATCTTCTGTGTGATATGAAATTCAGAAACCACCTTTGGGAGGAAATTAGGCTTCACTTGCAGAACAACTTTGTCTTTGTGAAAGATTGTATGAGGGGGTTTACAAGAAAGAGCTTGTAACTCGCTCATCCTTCTAGCAGATGTAAGTGCTACTAATAAAACAGTCTCAAGGGTAAGAAATCTTAACGAACAAGAGTGGAGTGGTTTGAAAGGTGTGCCCATCAGGAAAGTTAGGACTAAATTTAAATCCCATAGGGGAACCTGGAATGGTCTTGGGGGATAAACGTTAGTTAACCCCTTTAGAAACTGTATTACCAAGTGTAACTTGAAATAGGATGGCTCTTCCGCAGTGCGCTTAAAGATGGATAGCGCTGCGAGATAGCCCTTGATGGTGCCAACTTGAAGGCCTGAATTCGCTAAATAAAGTAGGAAGGACAAAACCATTGGTGTACCACATGAAAAGGGATCGATATTCTTTTCCCTACACCAGCTGCAAAATCTGTTCCAACGGCAGCGGTATAAAGATTTTGTTGCTGGCCTTCTTGCCGAAAGCAACACCTCCATAACGTCATCAGGGAGGTCCCAATCCTTGTACCTCAGCCTTTCAGAAGCCAAGCGTGAAGGTTGAGGGTTTTGATGTCTGGATGGAGAACCTGACCTCCCTTCTGTGAGAGCAGATTCTCTCTGAGTGGAAGTCGAATTGGAGGGCAGATGGACAAGTCTAGAAGGTCCGGGTACCACGTTCTCCTGGCCCAATCCGGGGCAATTAGGATCATGGTTTTCCGGAATCTTCTCAACCTCCTGATCATTTGAGGAATGACAGGGACCGGTGGAAACACGTACAGGAGTGGAAACTCCCAGTCCACTATGAACGCGTCTCCCAGAGCTCCTCTCGGGGGAAATTCCCTTGAACAGAACAGATCGCACTTCCTGTTGACACTGGTGGCGAACAGATCCACCTGAGGGGTTCCCCAAAGGGCGAAGATCTCTTGAAGGACTTCCTGAGCTAGTTCCCACTCGTGGGAGACTGTGCTCTGCCTGCTCAGAGCGTCCGCTGTCAAGTTCTTCTCTCCGGCTAGGTGAACTGCCGATAGAGAGATTCCTTCTTGGATTGCCCAAAACCAGAGCTGCATCGCCTCTCTGCACAGAGGTAGTGATCCTACGCCTCCTCTTTTGTTGAGGTAATGCATGGCCACTGTGTTGTCCGTCATTATCAGGACATTCTTTCCTTGTACAGATGGCAGAAAAGCCTTCAGCGCAAGTCTGATGGCCCTCAGCTCTAACAGGTTGATATGTAGTCTGGACTCCGATGGAGACCAACGACCGCTGATGGTCAAGTCGTTGGCGTGGGCTCCCCACCCCGTGAGTGAGGCATCCGTGACTACCGTTATCTCCGGCCAAGGTTGCCAAAATTTCTCTCCTTTCAGAATGTTCTCCTGACAGGCCTACCACTGAAGGTCTCGAGCCACCCTGTCGGGAACCTGAAGAAGATCTGTCATTCTCCCTGAGAATTGTGACCACTGAGTTCTCAGTGCCCACTGGAGAGATCTCATTCTCAGGCGAGCCTCTGGCACTAGGAAAATGCAGGATGCCATGAGGCCTAGCAACCTCAAAAAGTCGAAGGCTGGGAGACGTTGGGCATTTTGAAACTTGGTGACCATCTGTAGAATATCTTGAGCCCTCACCTCTGGTGGCGAGGCTTTTCCCAGGGAAGTGTCCAGGATCGCTCCGATGAACTGGAGTCTCTGCGATGGTATCATTTGTGACTTCTTTAAATTGAGGGAGAAGCCCAGTCTGTGAAGGGAGTGGCAAACATGATCTAGCTGGATCTGAGCTTGTTCCGAAGATACAGCTCTGATCAACCAATCGTCCAGGTAGGGGTAGATGTGAATCCCTTCCCTCCTTAGACTTGCAGCCACTACCGACATTAACTTGGTGAAGACCCTCGGGGCGGAGGTCAGCCCAAATGGCAGCACTCGAAATTGATAATGAGAATTGCCAATTGCGAACCTCAGGTATTTCCTGTGTTTGAGATGGATTGGCACATGGAAATAAGCATCCTGAAGGTCCAGAGATACCAACCAGTCCTGGAACTGAAGGGCCTGAAGGATCTGAGAGAGAGTTACCATCTTGAATTTGTCTTTCCTGAGGAATTTGTTCAATTCTCGCAAGTCCAAGATGGGTCTCAGTCCTCAGTCTTTCTTTGGTATGAGAAAGTAAGGGGAGTACCTGCCCTTTTTCCTCTCCGCTACAGGTACCGGTTCTATGGCACCTTTCTCTAGCAGGTCTAAAATTTCCTGCAAGAGGAGCGGATCTGGAGCTTTTTGAGAGCTGATCCCCGGTGGATGACTCTGAGGTATGCGTAGGAGAGGCAGGCAGTAACCTTGTGCAACTGTCTCCAATGCCCAAGCATCTGACGTGATAGCCTGCCATTGCTCCAGATGTTGAGTTAACCTGCCTCCTACAGGTGTCTTGTGAGGGAAGTCCTCAGAGTGGTTTTGGGGAGGCTGATGCAGATGCCGATGGTAAAGAGGCACCTGCTGTTGCTGCGGCTTTTGAATATCTACCCCGTCCACCTCGGGTAGTTCTTCTTTGTCCCCTTTGAGCCGGTCGTCCTCTACCTCTTCCGAATGCGGAGTAGAAGCGAAAGGACTTGCCTCTCGCAGAGGTTCCTGTGGGACGAAAAGGTGTCTGACGGATTGCAGCGCCTAGGGATTTTGCTGCTGCCTTTGATGTTTGCAGTTTTTCTAAACTGTCATCCGCCTTTTTCCCCAAACAAAGAAGAGCCATCAAATGGCCTGTTCAAGAGCCTGGCTTGCACATCTGGGGCAAAACCAGACTTTCTCAACCAAGCAAATCTCCTGGTTGTTGTACTTGCCACCATTGCTCTGCTGATACTGTCAGCCGAATCAATGCCTGTCTGGAGGGATTCGCACATATCGTCTTTACCGTCATTTATGATATTTAGGAACGCCTCCCTTTCTTCTCCCTGCGGGATGCAGTCAGCCGCTGTAGAAGCACACTCCCAAAGTGTATGGCTAAATCTAGCAAGGGTGCAAGTAGCATTAATAGATTTTAACGCCATGCTACATGCCGAAAAGACTTTCTTAGCCATAGCATCGTATTTTTTATCGTCCCTGTCCTGTGGGACGGTAGGGTAAGCAGTCTAGATGTCAGTAGAAGGTGCTGCCTGTACCACCAGACTTTCTGGGGATGGGTGTTTGGACAAAAACTCAGGGTCTGCAGAAGATACCCTGTATTTAGTAGACAGTTTTTTTATTTACTGCCGGGACGACATCTGGGGTTTCCCAGTTCGTCATTATTTTTCTTTGAAGAGCTTTATGAAAAGGTACTACAGGATCCTCCTGTGGACCTTTATCAAGAATATCCGTGAGGTCATCCTGTTGGAAAGCCTGTGAAGGTGTTGACCACCCCATAAATCTGTGATTCTGGCCATTAAGGCTCTATAAGGGGTTTCAGCATGCTCCCCCGGGTCTGGCCTAGCGAACTCCACCTCTGGGGAAGTGTCTAAACCACTTGCCTCATGTAAGGAATCATGGAGTTCCTTTAATCTGCGTTCCTCTGAGGATAACTCCTCTTGAACCGGGGTTGCAGATCCCTGCAACTCAAATGTCTCTTCTTGGTCAGACAGTTCTCCCTCTTCCATAATTGAGGACATTGTTCTCAATTGGTCTGAACTCACAAAGGGTGTGAAACCCATCTCCAAGGCAGAGGGTGCCAAACTTGTTGTAATCGGCCTCGAAAACGTCGATGTTGTTGACGCCGAAGGCTTCAAACGTGGCGTTGAAAACAAAGGTGGAGGCCTCGAGGTCCTCGATAGAATCGGAATTCTGCTTGAGGATATCGACAATCTCGACGACATTGTCATCGAAGACCTGGGAATAGCCACTGGGTGCGCCGCAACCGTGACTTTCCTTGGCGTCGACGCCGGTGTTGAGGATGGCGTTGAGTCGACAGACCCGTGTGTCGAAGGTCCCTTCGCCAACGGCGTCGAAGACACCGACCTCGGCGTCGACGGAACCTTCGTCGATGGCGTCGACGGAACCTTCGAAGAAGGATTCGAGGTCTTTGCTTTACTCGAGGGTTCGTGACGCGCTCGTGAAGCTTCCTTCGCCGGGTGCTGCGACTCGCAGCGTTTTGGACCTTCGGGTCTTTCGACCAGAGCATCGCTCTCGGCAGTCTTCGAGGGGGTCGAGGCCGCTTTCTCGAAGACGCTCATCATATTTTTTCGGAATTCCTCCCATTCAGCCCGGGAACTATGTTTCGTGGGGCAAGGGATTCTCTTAGGTGAAACAGAGGAAGAAGAGGATCTTCGGCATCTCCTTTTCGAGTGCTTCGATCTCGAGGAGTGATGGGACCTGCTTCGAGACCTGGAGCGCGAATGGTGACGAGGAGACGAATGTCTCGACTTCGTCGAGGAAGAAGAAGCTTTAGAAGTCTTACCTTTTTCCAGCTTCCCCCTACGCTCCTTCAGGGCCTTAGCTGTCATGGACATACAGTCCTCGCACTCCGAACAATGGTGTTCAGCTCCCAAACACCACAGACAGACCCTGTGAGGGTCCGTCAGCGACATCTTTTTTCCACAGTCTCGGCATTTTTTAAAACCAGACCGAGGGGTCGTCGGTTCAGACGAGGAAGCCATTGAGTATGGATCGAATATCTCGAGGAAAATGGAATAATATCTCTACGAAACTGAGCAACGATATTCCGAGGCACCGAGTAAGCGTGGAAAAACGGAACTGAGCAACGAACGCTGCGCGCGGCCTTTATAGGCAGGATGACGTTGATACGGCGGCTGTCGAGGGACATCGACTCGGTGGACGTCGACGCGCAGCGCCCTCTAGAGAGAAAAAATTTCCGAGGCCAGCAAAGCTGGAAAGAGATATCTAAGATAAGGAATACGTCGGCGGACACAATCCCTTCGAAAGAGTAACTAGCTCTCATTTTTTCTTTGATAATAAATGGCGTTAGCTGGAAAGGAACCCCGCTTTCAGCGTCCAACAATGATGGCGGAACAAAACAATCTGAGGGACCTCGACGTGTGAAGGATCATGGGTACAATGGACGTCATACTAGGGATAGTATTACTGGCACGCCCTGTCGATGTCCCTTTTCGAGTTTCAAAAACAACTGTAATACTCTGCAGCTTCCACTAGATGTCAGCATATGCATAGCATGTGATCTTACACTATTCCAGCTATTTAAGCACCTACAACAGCAACCAATTAATCCAGCTAAAAACAGAAATAAATTAGCTAATCAGTCAATTACTTTATTTCAGATAAATCGTATCCATAAAAGAAATAAACAAAATCAAATACTTTTTTATAAACAAACTCAGACTTCAAAGACAAATACTGAGTGAAACACTCCAAGATATTGGCATTAAGGAGTTTCAAAATTCAAGTGCTCTTAAGAAGTATGCCCATAGAATCCCTAGCACCAAATTGATTTATAGTGGAAAGTACATAGCATTTATACATTGAAATTAAAAAAGGAATATTAATTTCCGCAGTAACACAAACATGGTGCATCTATATAAAAATGACAAATAATGTCTGCAGTAGTTACAGATAAATGATTCTTCACACAATGCATAAATATCTCAGGGTGATTTGTATATATAGTAGAGGCTCTGTTCCTGAAACTAATATCAAGCATTCATGATATGATAGGTTATTTATAACGCAATGCATCAATCAATACCTCAGTGACTTTAAATACATCCTTGTTTCCATTTGTCTATCCCATGATGTGTGTAGTAAAAATGATTAAAATGTGTTATGGATTAGCAAAAACACTTAATGGTCTTACTAACCATACACATTTGCTCCCCCAACATCTAAAAATCAAACAAATCCACATTAAAAGAGCCCAAATAAGTAGAGGATACTATTATCATAACATATCTGGCATAAACTGATCCATTTTACACAAGCCCTGCCCTGCATGCATACTTTCCAACCAATAACAGAACACCCCTTGCACAAGCTAACCTGTATTTACGCAACTGATTACAGAATAACCTTTAATTGGACAATATCCTCTTAATGCTGATGAAATTTGGACCACTTAGTTTAAATTGCATAACACGATTTAAATTTTAGGCGCATCCGATTCTTCCAGGCTCTGTGGTTGTAGTTTGACAGAGACCATGCTATAAAAGGGGACTTCACATTTAATAAATAGTAAAGTGCCAGTCAATATTGCACAAATTGAGACATTACTAACAGTAATGATCTTTCTATGGATTCTTCTCCTGCAGATTTCTCATCTGATAGATATCCTCATCCAGCTCTGCTGCTTGGAAACTTTTCAACAGGGTGCATAGTAGACCTCGACTCGGCCAACGATCGTTAATCCATCTTGCTTGGTGCTGCTCCGGACATGACATCACGCATCGTATATATACCCCCTCACTATGCCCCATACCGCAGTGCCGCCGATTTGTCTCCCGTGCTTGAACGCTGCAGTGGAAAACGATGGAAGACCAGGCTAACCAGCCTGCTAAAAACTTGACAATGGGAAACATCCCAAAGAGGTGAAAACCCCAAGAATCAGAGAAAAAATTGAAAGAGCTTTTTATATTTTTGAACGGTAAGCGACTAGCCAGATCGAAGCAGTCACCTCAGAACCATCACCAGGCATGCTTTTGCTTGAACAGATGCGCAAAGCCACAAGAACTTTCTGAGCGGGGATGGAAGAGAGGGGCGATGAGGAATCTGCAGAAGAAGAATCCATAAAAAGATTATTACAGTAAGTAATTTCTCTTTCAATTGATTGCTTTTCTCCCGCAGATTCCTCATCTGAGGAGACTTCCCAAGAAGTTATGACCATGGAGATGGGCAGAAAGTGTTACAGTAGTAGATTTTGCAGAACTGCCCTACCAAAATGTGCATCAGCCCCCAAGTGCGACATCTAGACAATACTACCTGGTAAATGTTTGGAGGACGACCACGTGGCTGCACAACAGATGTACCCAATAGGAACTCCCCTCTGCAGGGCTGTAGAAGTTGAGAGCCCTCTCGTCGAGTGTGCCCCGATGCCAGGACGACGCTCCCTGCCTGCAAACTGGTAACATTCTGTGATGCAGAGGATAATCCACTGCAATAGAGTCTGCTTTGTTACCGCTAGACCTTTGCGGGACAATGAATGGGCCACAAAAAGTTGGTCAGATTTTTAGAAAACGCAGACGTCTTAGTGACGTAAAAGCTGAAAGCTCTCTTGGGATGTAAGCGGTGGAACCTCTCCTCAACCTTAGAGGGATGTGCTGAAGGGTAGAAGACCGGCAAATCTATGGACTGGGAAAGGTGGAACTCAGAAACCACTTTCGGAACGAACAAAGCCAGGTCTTATTTGAGGGAACCCTTTTCTTGGAAAAATCACAGGAACAGGGGCTTGAAACACAAGGCCTGCAGCTCACTAACTCTCCTGGCTGACATGATCGCAACCAAAAAGGCTGTTTTCAACAACTGTCTCAAAGAACAGGAATGCATGGGCTCAAACTGAGCCTCAATCAAGAAAGTCAGGAGTAGATTTAAATCCCAATCCGGGACGACAAAGTGAGTTGGCGGAAACGTATTCACAGGGCCCTTCAGGAATTGGGCCACAACCAGGTTCATAAAGAAGGAACCTCGATCAGGGGACCTTTTGAACACATACAACGCTGCGAAATATCCTTTGACTGTGGTAACCTGAAGGCCTCCTGAGACCAGTGACAGAAGGAACTTCATCACTGTAGTGGTAGGGCAAGAGCGGGGATCAATCTCGCATTCCCTGCCCAACGCCTCAAATCTTCTCCAGCTGTATGCATACAGAGATCTTGTAGACAGTCTGTGTGCAGCCAGCAACACCACAAGTACCTCCTCTGAGAGGTCCCAGTCATCATACCTCATCCTCTCAAGAGCCAGGCATGTAGGTTGAGACACTCCGGGTTTCAGGTGGAGTACCTGACCTTCCGACTGGGCTAGGAGATAAGGGCGGTGAGGCGGACATATGATCAGATCCAAGAGAGTACCACATTCTCCTTGCCCAGTTCAGGGCGATCAAGATCATGGTCGCTCGAAACCTCTTCAACCTCCTGATGAGAACCCATGGGATGACAGGAATTGTGGGTAAGGCGTAGTGCAGAGGGAAGGTCCAATATACCAGGAACGCGGCCCACAACGCACTGTCCGCTGGGAATTTCCTCAAGCAAAACTGACTTCACTTCCTATTGGACTCTGTGGCAAACGAATCCACTGCTGACGTACCCCAAAGAGAGAAGACCTCCTGCAGGACTTCCTGGCACACGTCCCACTCAAGGGAGACTGTGCTCTGCCTGCTCAGAGCATCCACCAAGCCATTCTCTGTCCCCGCCAGATGAACTGCCGAGACCAAGACTTGATTCTCCCGCAACCAGAACCACAGTTGCATTACCTCTCTGCAAAGGTGGAAGGGAGCGCACGCCACCCTGCTTGTTCAGGTAGTGCATGGCCACCGTGTTGCTCGTCAGGATCAGGACATGTTTCCCATTGAGAGATGGAACGAAAGCCCTCAGGGCTAGCCTGATTGTTCGCAACTACAGCCTGTTGATGTGCCACCTGGCTTCCGTCACTGACCAAAGGCCGCTCACCTGCAAATCCTCATAGTGAGCACCCCAAACCTTCAGAGATGCATCCATGACCACTCGGGCCTGAGGTCAAGGAGGCCAGCAGATAGATGCGGTCGGTCCACCAGCCGAGGTCGACGGACACTTGGTTGGACACCGTAAGGGGATCCGTGAGCGCTTCGAGGTACTGTGACCACTGACTTCTTAGAAGGAGAAATTACTTTACCGTAATGTTCTTATCATGATAGATGCTCATCTCCAGCTCTGCTGCTTTGGACATTTTTCGTCAGGGGGCGTAGTGGACCTAGACTCTCGGCAGTCGATCGTCAATCCATCTTGACAGTCTCCCGATTGTCGGCTCCAGACGTGACATCAGGCGTCATATTTGTAGCACGTCACTACGCCCCACACATCAGCTCCTGTAACCTTTCTCCCTGCGATTGAACGCTGCAGAAGAAAAACCACAGGAGCAGTTCTAACCAGCCATTAGAACATTAACATGGGTACACCCCAACAGGGTGACCACACAACAATGTGTAAAGAAAAAAACGTATATATATATTTTTTTACAGAAAACAGTCATCCCAGAGCCATATCAGATGTCACCTCGATTGGACAGAAGCGACCACCCACAGAACTTTCCGAGCGTGGATGGATGAGAGGGTTCGATGAGGAATCTGCAGGAGAAGAATCCATAGAAAGAACATTATGGCAAGGTAATTTCTCCTTCCATGCATTGCTTTTCTCCTACAGATCCCACATAATAGACTACCCAAGCAGTTAGGATAATGGAGGAGGGCAGAAAGATTTAAACCAGCAGATTCTGTAGAACCGCCCTACCAAACCTAGCGTCAGCTCCCCGTGCAACATCCAAGGCATAGTGCCTGGTAAAGGTATGTAAAGATGACCAAGTGGCCGCCCGCAAATATCTCTAATCGGGACCCCTCTCTGGAGTGCCAAAAGGGATGAGACCCCTCTGGCCGAGTGGGCCTGACACCTGCTGGAAGCTCCTTGCCAGCTGACTGGTAACACTCGGCTATGCACAGGATAATCCACCACGACAGAGTTCGTTTAGTGATGGGCAGGCCTTTCCTAGATAAGGAATGGGCCACAAACAACTTGTCTGATTTCCTAAACTCAGCCGTACGGGCCACATAAAAACATAACGCCCTCTTGGGATCAAGACAGTGGAAACGTTCCTCCTCCTTTGAAGGATGCGGAGGAGGGTAGAAGACCCACAAGTCAATGGCCTGGGACAGAATGAAATTCTGAAACTATTTTAGGCAGGAATCCTGGCCTGACCTTAAGAGAGACTTTCTCGCGAAAGAACTCCGGGAATGGGGGTTTGCAACACAAGGCTTGCAGTCACTAACCCTCCTGGCAGGCGGGATTGCGACCAAAAAGGCAGTTTTAAGGGACAACAGTCCCTTTGTGCCCCCTCCCTTGCCTCGTCTGGGTCTGTTTCTGTATCCCTACAGTCCCCTACCAGCACTTGACACTTGATGTCTGCACTTAACCTTGCACTTGCCACCAGCTGGCCTACCTTTTTATTTGTTTTATTTGTTCAACTGTGTGATCCCATGTACTGCACTGCCCCCTCCCCTTACACCTCCCTCTTTTCCCCTCCCGCCTCCCCTGCACTTGCGCGATCTCAATGTCACCTGGCCTAGTAAAATCGCTGTATGTCCTCCCTTTGTTCCCCCTTCCTTGCACCTTGAAACACTTGTGTATAGGCGCATTATAAATGCCATATCATAACAGTCACAAAGAACAGGAATGCATAGTCTGAACAGAGCCGACCATCAAAAAGGTCAAAACCAGATTAAGATCCCAATCTGGGACAATAAAGGGGGTAGGCGGAAACTTGTTGAGAAGGACCTTCAGGAACTGGGCCATGATTGGAATGGTGAAAAACGAACCTTGATCTGGGGATCTCTTCAACACAGACAGGGCCGCCAAATACCCTTCCACTGTGGCAACCAGAAGGCCTGAAGAGGCCAGTGATCAAAGGAACTCCATCACCGTGGTGATGGGGCAAGCGATGGGGTCAGTCTCGCGTTCCCTGCACCACGCCTCAAATCATCTCCACCTGCACGCATACAGAGATCTAGTAGATGGTCAAGCACCTCCTCTGAGAGGACCCAGTCATCATACCTCACCCGCTCAAGAGCCACGCATATAGTTTGAGGGAGCCCGGGGTTGGGTGAAGTACCCAGCCTTCCGAATGGGTGAGGCAATCTGGACGCTGAGGCAACCGATGAGGCGGACAGATGGTCAGATCCAGTAGATCAGCGTACCACGTTCTCCTCACCCAATCCAGGGCGATCAGGATCATGGATGCTCAAAAGCTCTTCAACCTCATGAGAACCCAAGGAATGGTAGGAATCGGAGGGAAGGCATAATGGAGAGGGAATGTCCAATCCACCAGAAACCTGTCCTCTAGTGCAAGATTCGCTGGGAATTTCCCTTGAGCAAAACTGTTTGCACTTCCTGTTGGACTCCCTGGCAAACAGATCCACTGCAGGGGTACCCCAGAGAGTGAAGACCTCCTCTAGGACTTCCGGGCACACGTCCCACTCCTGTGAGACTGTGCTCTGCCTGCTCAGAGCATCCACCAAGGTGTTTTCTGTCCCCGCCAGATGAAGTGACGAGACCGAGATTTGGTTCTCGCTCAACCAGAACCACAGCTAAATTGTCTCTGTGCAGAGCGGGTGAGAGTGCATGCCTGCTTATTGAGGTAATGCATGGCCACTGTGTTGTTTGTCAGGACGAGGACATGCTTCCCTCTGAGAGACTGTGCAAAGGCCCTCAGGGCTAACCTGCTGCCGCGCAACTCCAGGCTGTTGATATACCACTGGGCTTCTGATGGAGACAGAAGGCTGCTCACCTGCAATTCCTCGCAGCGGGCACCCCAACCCTTCAGAGACGCATCCGTGACCACTTGGGCCAGGATGGCCAGAAAGGTTCCCCCACCAAAAGATTGCTGCGTGAGGTACACCAGCCGAGTTCACAGACTACCTGGCTGGACACAGACAGGCGATCCGAGAGCGCTCCCAGGTATTGAGACCACTGGTCCATCAGGAGCCATTGGAGGGATCCCATACAGCAGCCTGATCTCTGGCACTAGTAAAATACAGGAGGCCATGAGACCCAGAAATCAGAGGAAGGAAGCGGCTGGAAGAGTGGCGTGGTTCTGAAACAACTACCATCTGGTCGATGTTGCTGACTCTCTCGTCGGTGGGGGGCGGGGGCCTTTCCCACCCAGGTGTCTAGGACCGATCCGATAAACTGGAGTCCCTGGACTGGCATCAGATGGGACTTCTTCAAGTTGAGGGAGAAGCCGAGCCTGTGCAGCAGTAGGCAGGTGTCTTCCAGATGAGACTTGCCCAGCTGAATCCCCTCGGATCAGTCAGTCTTCCAGGTATGGAAATACATGGATCCCGGAATCTTCTTAGGTGGGCCGCGACGACTGCCATGAGCTTGGTGAAGACCCTTGGAGCGGAGGTCAACCCAGAGGGAAGAACTTTGAACTGATAGTGCCTGTCGTCAATGAGGAACCTTACGAACTGCCTGTGCTTTTGGTGTATTGGCGCATGGAAATTATCATCCTGTAGTTCTATCGACACCAGCCAGTCCTTGAGTTCGAGTGTGTGGAGAATTTCTCTCGACATCACCATCCTGAATTTATCCTTCCTCAGGCACTTGTTCAGGGCCCTGAGATCCAGGATGGGACGGAGACCTCCTCCTTTCTTGGGCACCAGGAAGTAACGGGAATAACAACCTGACCCTCTCTGATCGGGAGGCACCTCTTCCATGGCACCCTTCGATAATAGGGCTCCCAGTTCATTGCGGAGCTCCTGTTCTGGTTGGATTGAGGGGAGGTGGGGGTCTGCCTGGAGGCCTCTTTAGAAAAGGCAGAAAATAACCCCACCGAATCAACTGCAGGGCCCAGGCGTCGGTAGTTATTTCCTGCCACAGGGACCAATGCCCTGCCAACCGTCCACAACCGGTATCTCGTGGGAGACTAAATCAAAGCAGCTTAGAGGGCGCACGTGACCCTGCTGCTGCTTGTTGGCTTCTAGAAGCACCTCTGCCCCTTGTGGGACGCAAGAAACGCCTCTTCCCTTTACTGGCTTGCGGGATCTCCGCCTTCCTGCCATAGGACACATAACATCTGTAGCCCTGTGGGAGCTGCGCTTTCCTGCCTTAAGGCACATAGCACCTGCAGCCTCTGCCCTTAGAGGCAAAGCTGAAGGCAAGTCTGGCCTGCTGCGCAGCTAGGCCCAGCAATTTTGCAGATATATTTGACTCCTTAAACTTCTCCAAAGCGTCATCAGCCTTTTGCCCAAAAAGAAACTCTCTCCCGAAAGGCATTTCCAGAAGCCTATTCTGGACATTCAGGGAGAAGGCAGATGTTTTGAGATATGCTTGACATCTCAATACTACCACCGACCCCATCTAACGGCCAACGCAGTCGGCGATGTCCAGGCCCGTTTGCAACGACTGCTTGGCTCTCTCCTTCCCATATACCACCAGCCAAGTAAACCCATCCCACATTTCACTTTCAGGGATGTATTGCGTAGCCTGTGTCACTGCTTTCCATAACCAAAAGAATATTTTGAAAATCCACATACCACATTGGATTGCTTTAAATGCCATGCTGCCAGAAGTAAAGACCTTCTTGCCCATTGCGTCGAACCTTTTACTCTCCCTGTCCGGAGGCAGATTTGAAGTGGATGCCGCAGGTCTGTTGACGATTGTGGCTGCCTGCACAACAAGCCCTTCCGGAGAAGGGTGAGAAGTCAGGAAAGATGGATCTCCTCTTTCCGGCCTGTAATTCCTCGTAAAGTTAAGAGTTCACTGGGGGAATGGAGCTGGGATGTTGCCAAAAGGAGTGCAGGGCGTCTGCAATAGGCAGATTAAGTGGCATGTTATGCTCTGTCACAGGACCTTGATCTAAGATGTTTGTCAATTCGTAGCCCTGAACAGGTGCTGAAGAGGACTTCAAACCTAGGGTGTCCACTACCCTTTCTACTAAGGCCCTAAACTTAGCCAGGGCCGGTGCAAGGAATTTTGCCACCTTAGGCAAACTGTCAGATTGGCGCCCCCCCACCACGATCTTTCCGGGTCCTAACCATTCTCAACCAAATGTCACCATTTTGTTACTGATTGCTGCAACCCATTACATTACCTTCAGCTAACACATTACACTTTCTACACATTAAACTGCAAGAGCACTAGGATGTCGCTGGTACACTGAATCCAGGCAGTCTGGCTGCCTTGTGAAGGCTCTCGGATGCAGTTGTGTCAGCTGCACACATAATCGCAGCGGGTGATGGCGGGTTGAGAGATGGCCATTAAAAGCAACCGAGAGCGAATCACTTGTGCAGGGTTATTATTCAAAAGGACTCTTTCACAGTGCATGGAGCGTTCATGTCAGTGTGACACTTATTGTACACAGGGATGCACACAGCAGGCTTTGCTTGCATTGATGACTGATGCTGGTTGATAAAGTAAAGTAAACACAGTCTGGCTTTCTTTTGTTTTGCCATCAACCTCCACATTGAGTTTGTTGGTCGTCTTTGTCTGGCTTTAGAGCATCCAGAGGCACCGAAACTGCTCTTCTGAACACCCATGAAGACCTGCTCTCAAATCTTGACTCTAACTCTCCCTCTGTCTTCATTCTTCTTGACCTCTCTTCTGCTTTTGATATGGTAAACCACAACATCCTGATCAGCCATCTCTGTGCTACCCTGGGCATCAGAGCTCAGGCCCTGGCATGGCTCACCTCCTTTCTCTCTGACCGGCCCTCCTAGGTGGAACTTGGGTCCTTTCTCTCCTCTATTAGTCTCTCTACTTGTGGTGTCCCCCAGGGATCTAACCTACCCCCCTAGTCTTTCATTATCTACATGGCCCACTTGGCCCACAGGATCTCTACCTTTACCTTTGGTGGGGTTCTGCCCCAAAACCCCCCTTTTATTTGTTCTTAATACTTTTCCCCACCCCCAAAACCACTATCCCCCCTTCCACCTCCTTTTTTAGTTTTTTCCCGAATTCAATATTTTGCAATTAGTTATTTTAGGTTCGTTATAATGGTATTAGTTATTTTAGTATTCATGATAATCACTGCATACCGTCCTGTCTCCCTTACACCCCCTTTTGTGTCCCTTCTCTCTAGCTTGGTCGCTACTGTAACACTTGATGCACTTGCACTAGGTGAAATACCGCCAGGCAGAGTATGCTAGTTTTTCGGTCACTCACTCGGAAACGTCAAGGCCTAAGAGTGATTACTGTATTTCCTTGTTCCCTTCCCACCTTGAAGCGCTTTGAAGCACTCCACCTTTGTATAAGCGCCGTATAAATGAACAATAAAATAAGGAAAAATAAATAAATTAGTGTCATGATGTTCCCTTAAATAGGTTACTTTGCACTCCAGTACTAGAGGCAGTGTGATGCGCCATTACTCCTCACAGCCCCCAACTCCCTTTTTTCTTATTCAAGCAACAACTGTATTTCAAAGTGACCTACTTGAGCAGAGCTGTGACCGAGCAGTAGTGAGCTGCACTTACTCAAAACATCTCGGGCGATATGGGGCTATTGGCTTGAGTAAAGCGAGCTCAAAGACATCCCAGGAGTTGATGCGTTTTGGGCAGGAAATGGGTGGGAATAGCTCGCCTTAGTTAGTCAATGGACTGCAAGCTCAAATTGGCACAAGTGTCCCACAAAGGCAGATGGGGCAACTCGGCCCGCCCATGTTCCTTGCATTTGATGTAATCACTAAAACAATGTCCGAGAATCAGGAAGACTCTGCGACCGGCAGGGACACTGGGATTGCCTACATTCCAGGGTGTCAGTAAGGATCCTGTATTTATTCCACGTGGGGCATTCCATGAATTTCTTGCCTCCAGCTCCCCTTGATCCGTTGAAAAGCTATTTTCCGAATCCCCAAATGGGAAGCGTGGGGGGACTGGCTACATTATTCGAGGTCCTGGCTCTGTCAACAAGTTTTGCCCCAAGGAAGGAAATGGCAGCCATGTTATTGATTGACCTTTGAAGGTTGAAAGGTGGAGTCGGACCTGCTTGCATTAGTGCCATTGACCGGAAGGGTTTGCACTGCACACAGGCGGGGTGTCTACAGCAGGCGTGTTAACAAAGTGAGCTGAGTTAATGCAGAATATATTGCATGCACACACCTCTGCCTACACTCTGTGCTGTTTTCCACTGTTATAGTTAGTGCATTCAGATTAAGGGTACAAATGGGTGTGCAACCCGAACTATGTTTTAAAGCTGATACAGGCCTGCAAACCTTTCCTTTCCCTTGAAAGCTGTATCACATTAGCGAGAGCCTTAATTCTCTCAAAACTTGATTATTGTAATGCCCACTACTTAGGTGCTAACAAATACATTGTCAATAAATTCCAAATACTTCAAAATAATGCACTGAGAACGGCCTTAAGTTTTCCAAGGAGACAACACATTTCGGAGGCCAGGCGAAAGAACAACTGTCTCTTAATCAAGGACAGAATCCAGCTTAAAACAGTCTCCCTCACATGCAAATGCATAAACGATGCTGCCCCGCAATACCTAAGGCATAAAATTGTCCAAAAATCATCAACATGTCCTACAAGGACGGCTAACGCTTTCTGCCTCACAGTCCCCAGATTTAAACTGAAAAAAGCAGGTTGCAGAAGCTCTCCTGTCATGGCCGCTCAGCTATGGAACACACTCCTGTATTCTCTCGAACAGAACTGTCTTTCTATAGCTTTAGGAAAAACACTAAAAGTTGGCTAGCTACTAAGGACATACGGGGGTCCAAAGGTCATTTTACGGATTTCCTTTCATATCAAGAGTCTGTCTTCTGCTATGTAAATTGTCGTAATGTACCTCCTTTGTATTATATTGCTCACTCGCTTTTGTTTTATTGTATTACTGTATTATTGTACATAACAACTGTAACTACTCTATGTTTAACTTGAAAACTTGAAATCTACTTGCAAAATGCTCCCAGATACCCCCGGGTTTGATGCGCTATATAAATCAAACAAACAAACAAACAAAGGTGTTTGCCGGGGACGCACTGACTTTCGTGTAGTGGAGTGTGAAGGAGACACAGGGCACACACACGAGCATGCAATCTGACCAGTGTCCGTCTCGTAGTGTTGCATGCGGAGTACAGCAGAGCACACATGTTAACGCAGCTACCAGTCCCTGCTAGTCGGATTTGAAGAGAAGGAGGGAGTGTGAGAAGGAAGCAGGGTTGATCCTATCAAGACAAGGCAGTATACAATTACTGTGGAGTCCTCACCTGCGTGACGTCGGAATGTTCTCAGCACAGGCTCCAGTACAGGCAGGGCCCAGCCCCAGGGTCGCTCTCATAGCACTGCAGGGTCCGCCGTGTCCAGGATAGGTGCCCTACGCAACAGGCACTCACTGGCCTGGCGCACTGCACAGCAAACAGCTGCTGCCGGCCTCCAGCCAGGGTGCGCAGGCAACCACGTTTGATAAACGGTCTGGACGGTGGACTAATTCAAGTTAACAGGATCAAGGCAGGGGGCTCACCCAGGCTGCACAGTGCACTGCAGCATTCCCTAATAGACTCACACCATGACCATCACGACGATCAGTCAATGCGAGGGGGCACATATGGTGCTTCGTACATGGCCTGCCACGTGGAGTGCAAATGCGCAGGTGCCGGACCGGGCCAGCGCTGCTACGCCCATGCCACTCATGACCCTGACCCGACCCCAACCTTTGCGACGTGGCAACGCCGCCTGGTCTGCCAGCCTCAGCCTGCAGACAGTCAGGGTCGGTGCTATCACAGGCAAAGCAGTTAGTATACAATTAGGGTGGATATGTTAAAGCAGCATTTTGCCGCTCTAACATTTCCACATATAGGCAAGCGCATAACCTTGCCTAGTGATAGCACCGGCCCTGAACTTAGAATGGGTGTGCATGTAAGACTGACCCTGCTGAAGTTCGACTTCTGGAGACAGGTCCAGGCCACTGGCAGCAAGTAATCCTTGGGCTAACGCCAACATATCTGCTTGGCCGTTGAAAAAAATGGACACCTCCCGACCATGTATACATGGGACTGATGTCCCCCTGGTCAGTGGCGAAAATCAATGCCATGGACTCACAGAATTCGGACCAGGAGAGCAGGGCAAGGGATCTGTCGCTGATAATTGGCACCAAGGGTTTTTCTTTCGACGCTGATGGAACGGCCGTTGGCGCAGGTCGAGGCTTGGGTATTACTGTGACATCAGGAACATCAGCCTCTCAACGCTCTCAAGAAGGCCCAGCCGCCGATGTTTTCTGCGCTTTTCTTCGGCGTGGAGCCTGAAGGCTTCTCCGACGTTGAAGGAGTTGATGGTTTGGCATGCTTGGGGGTCGGGAGTGCTAAGCGCCGCTTTTGCAGCAGAGTCTTGCTGTTCGGGGCGAGGGGCGCACCTGCAGCAGCCTGGGTTTTAAACATTTCTAACATTTCTTTTTTTTAAATGTTCCCACTCCTCGAGTGGTCGGCCCAGGCTTACCTTTTTCCGACAACGAGTTGGACTTGTGTAAATGGCAGTAGTGCCTCTTTTTCTTACGTGATGAAGAGTGGCTCCTCAAGTATGACTGCTTTTTGGCCTTCCACCGATGCTTTTCCTTCTCGGAGTGGGTCCTTCCGTCTCGGCTTCGGAGGACCAGACGAGCGACTGTGCCAGGCATTTCAGGGACGGTCGCCCAAAGTAAGTTTGGTGGCCCTCTCACAAATGGTTTTGAATGCATCTTGGATCACGAGACACATCCCTTTGTGTTGTGATGCGCACCCAGACACCGACAAGACAAATGTTGTGCGGGTCGGTCACTGACATTTTGGAATGGCAGTCGGTGAACCTTTTATAGCCTGAAATCCAGCGAGTGGACATCGCAATTGAGGTTTTATGAAAAAACGGTGCGAGAATTTGTCAAAAACATTGAGTCTAATACTCAATGTCATGCACCTGAAGTAGCGTACGAGCATACAGAAAAAGGAGTTTGGTATGGGGTGTAGTGACATGGTATACATACGACACCCGATGAGGATATCTATCAGATGAGGAATCTGGGGGGGAAAAGCAATCCATTGAAATCTTGTTTTTGAACACAGGAACTAATAATCTTGTTCTTCAATGAGCATAATCAGGACTAAAAAGAAAGTGAGGCAAGTCCTCCACCTCCTCTTGATACTTGGAACAATAAGCCTCAACTTCTTGCGTTGCTCTTATAGCCAAGACTTCACTCCGTAGTATGCAATTAAAACCTGCTCTTGTTATGGGGCTCCTTTGTGCTGTATAATTGCTCCATGCTAGGTACACTGTGTAATTGTATCAGTGGCTAAAATCATAAAATGCCTGTTTGCAGGTTTTCCAAACTCCCTGGTCTCTCTTTCGTCCCTCACCATGTACTGCAGCTTATTTTTGAAATCTCAGGTCACTAAGCAGTTAAGCTGGTTCATGGAATTAAAATAGCAACTTGCTGTTAGGGAGAATTCTCCTAAATGTGCCAATTCCTCCCACCTTAGAGCCCTCCAGCTCTTTTGCTAAACTTTGGGGCTTTGGACTTTTCGATTTAATGTGTTTTCTGTGTGTGTTTCCTTTGGTTATGGAGTCTAACCAACTCCATAGGCATCATCCTTTCAGTTGTGTCACCCAGCACCCTCAGTGCAGTGACACAGGAAAACCTTTTCAGGCTTTCCCAAGGATTAAATACTTTCTCTGGGATAAACTACTGTTTCCCAGAGTAAGTAAAGTGAAATTGACTTTACTAGTCTCTTTAAAATCTTAGACTCAGCACACCCAAACAATAGAGTGCTTGAGGGGTTACTTAGTATCCCCTGTGTCTAGATACTCACCAGCAGTCAAATTCTACCCTTTCCTCTTGAAATGGCTGGTGGCAGTGGTTTTACAACGAACTACCATGATTTTTCCCGACCGCGAACACCGCTAGTGTTAAATCGCTGGAGCCATGTTTTTCAAGATGGCGTCTGAGCCCCCTTTGTTTAAACGGGTCCCGGTCTTCTTTTTTCACCATTTCTTTGTGGAAAGGTCCTTCTAGAGTTTTGCCCTGCATGCCAAACTAGGTTTGGTTCCTTTGTTCCTACGCCTTTGGTGGGCTTCAGGACTGAAGTCCGCCTCTTGCGCCCTAGTGTCTGGGCTGGGCAGGAAGTGAGGGAGGTGCCCAAAACTCCCTGTGCTTAGTCTCCTAGGAGGCCCAAATTCACTCTGGTATAATTGGCCGGCTGGCTGACTGTCCGGCAAGGACAGCCATCCTGCTGGGTGAGTGATAGCTAGGCTGGAATGAATGGGAGAGAACTGAATAAAAGGCGAGTCTCTTGGCTTGGAAGGCAGAGTCAACCACTGGAACGAAAGAACCAAAGACGAGCTTGAAGAGGACGGCTGCTGCAACTCCTCGACTGTTTGCCCGGTGAAGCCCTGCTGCAGGTCCGAATCGCCAAATTCACCTCGACAGAGAAGTCCCTTCAAGGACGACTTCTCCCTTTAAATTGGTGGGACCTATCAACTTGAAAGTAAGCCACCTGGACACCTTATCTCGGAGTTGGTTGAATTTCCTCAGAGTGCTGCAGGAAACCGTATAACCAGGGAGAGGGACACCAGTTTTTGTGCTTTACTACAGCTACCAGAATTGAAGATTTGCCAAGTGCCAGCTTTTTGACCAGTCCCACAGGAACAGCGAGATCTGCAGGAACTGCCAGGAACAGAAGTCTTCAGCTGCATCTTTTTCTTCATTTGTAAGGTACTGTGAAATGAGAGAGTACTTGCCTCTCGCGGTGAAAGTGCTTCAAACCTTTGCAACTCGCAGGCCTAATCAGCTTGTGACCCAACATATAATTTTTCTTTTTACAAACTACTTCTGAGAACTTCTACAGAGACTTTACCGTTTACTTACCAGAACCGTTTTGCTCTATCCAAGACTTTAGCCCATTGACCTAGGCCGGCCTATTGAATTGAATTGACTCTTCTGGTGAACTCAAAGTATCTGCACTGTCTAAGAATAATTGTAATCTTTTTATGTTCTGAACCTATTCCTTTTTGCTCCTCCCTCAAAGTATTCTGAATGCCATTTTGCTCCTCCTTCAAAGTAGTCTGAATGCCTCTGAAACTTAACGAGTATAGTACTGAAGTATATTTGTGTATGATATCTAACTGCCTCCTTCTAGTGAATGTTTTATAACTGACTCTTGAATAACTTAACTGTTTAACCAAGAAACCTTGAGTGTAAGAGTTTATTTGAACACCTGTGATTGTAGACCTCTAACATCAAAAACTGTGTAGTACAGACTTATATACCCAAGGTTGGTTTGCTTACACCTGTAGTCTTAGTTGTGTGTAGTGGTCCTAAAGGGTACTTCACACAAACTCTGGCTAACACTTGCTTTAATTTTATGTAGCATGAGCTTTAAATGTGAAAAACATTTTATATTCTCTGCCCCTTCCTTCCTGACTAAATGTATCATTATGTGTTTGGTAAATGTATTAGTCCTGTAATGGTAGCAGTGACTGGATTATCCATTATATTATGTTAATACACATACATCAGAAGAACACAGGGAGCATACCAGTGTGCAATCTTAGAAACGTTCACCCCATCAAACACAGTTTCGACATGCAACTGTTTCTTTATGTCAGTGATCGCCTGAACCTGGTGTCAGAGTTGTAATTAGTTCTCAAATGTGTGGTATCATGACTATACAGTCTAGGGTCATTTATTTTATTCTACAAGGTGAGTCGTCGCCATCAGTCAGAATACTTTGTGCACCCTAGTTTGAGTTCAAGGAAGAAATGTAGGTCTACTGAGGGGGTCCTACTAATCCAGATACAGCTTTCATTAGACTTAAATAACTCTCTACCTTGTATAGACATGGCAGTGGCCCAACCTTCGCCAACAGATCATGACCCCTACCAATATTACTTGATCTGTCAAAGTATCCAGACATTGTAGCTGGGGAGGCTTAAGAGACATAACCAATCAGTTCCTAATCCTACACACATGTCTGGGGTTATCCCCGGGCACTATTTAGGAACCGAGATGGCTGCCCAAGGATTTTCACCTTCAATACATTCAAATGTGTCATTTATAGTTTAGCTCTTGTGGCCATACTCAATGCCGCACATCACTGATTCTCATCAGTTGTTCATTGGGGAAATCCTGAATTTCTGCACAGGCAAAGTCCCATTGCAGGGCAGCTCCAGCAATGGTGAAATTCCAAATAGGGCTTGACCGCAGTTCCTTTGTTACTTTACTTGAAGAAGAGATTATTCTTAGTTGTCCAATATTTGTATTGGTTTGGGTAAGCTGTGCCCCAGCGATAAGTACAGTTACCTTTCCTAGACAACAGAAATGGTCACTTAGGGACTGACTTCTGTGAAAACGGCAAGCTGCAAGGACTGTGTTGACGCCAGGAAAGAGTCTTGCCCTAGTCTAGCTAACCAATTTTCTAAACTCTTTTTTGGAAGTTACATGAATGAACTTCACCCTGTCTGTGACTCTCGGTCTCGTACCAAGTAAACATTATAAGTTACTCACCGTAGTGACTAACATACTCCTAGTCCATAGTCCCCTTACCTCCATACTGTATGGGCGTCCCTCGCTAGGGACGGGAGACAGAACCTTTTTCACTAGAAAAATCATCTTCCCCTTGAAATTTAGATGGGCGCAGGGGGTTTCCCCTGACATCCGCCCACCGGCGCCACTCCTCAGTTCCTCTTGACGAGTCAACAATATTAACATTGCCTAATGACAACAGGTTTAATAGGGGGACGGATGGAGGAAAGGGGACTATGGACAAGGAGTACATTAGTCTCTATGGTGATTAACTTATAATTACTCCTACATCCCGTCCCCTTTCCTCCATACTGTATGGGCGATTACAACTGAATGTAGCTCAGGTTGGAGAGTTGCCCCTCTAAAGAAAAGTTCCTTAACACTGCCTGACCAAATGCCTCGTCCGACTTGGCGCTAGCATCCAAACAGTAGTGCTTGCAGAAGGCCGAGGGAGTGGCCCACGTAGCCGATTTGAAGATAACCTGCAACGGAACGTGCCTTTGGAAAGCTACCGCTGTGGCTTCAGCTCTGATGGCGTGGGCATGCATGTTTGCTGGCAATGGCCTCCTTGAGGGCCATAACCATCCACCTTGCTAAGGAAGACTTGGAGGCCTGACAGCCTGGTTGTGATCCCCCAAAGTTGACGAATAGGGCATCTGATTTGCGGAAGCTCTTGGTTATGTCCAGGTAGAATCTTAGCGCCCGTCTGATGTCTAGACAGTGCAGTACCCCTCTGGGCATCATCCGCCTCATTAAGGTGAAAAGAGGAGACGATCTTAGGTAAGAATGTGGGGTGTGTTCTGAGCACCACTTTGCCCTTATGAAATGTAGTATATGGCTCTGAAGCCACTAGCACCTGGATCTCACTGATTTGGCATGCAGAGGTAAGGCCACTAGGAGGGACGTCTTACTGGTTGCTAGCCTGATGTCCACGGACGCCATCAGCTCAAATGCTTTATGCGCCAGGACGCCCAGGACCACATCGAGGTCCCACACCGGGTGCGGTTTCTTGGATATAGCCTAGTCAGGCCCGCTAAGTGCCTCTTAACCACCGAGTATGAGGATACCTCCTCCTGAGAGTTGTTGTAAGATCCAATGGCCGCCAGATAAGTGCAGCATGTGTCTACTTGCACGCCAGAGTGTGCGAGGTGTGCAGAGAAGGAGAGCACGTCATCCAACGTGCAAGCCAAAGGATCAATTTCCTTTGATTCTGCCCAGTGACAGAACCTGGTCCACTTGCTTTTGTACTGGCTCCTGGTGGCGTCACTCCTAGCCCCCTGTATAATGGGCAGGTTAGCCTGTGACAGGTGCAGATGCTCCAGGGAAACCTGCTCCACGGAGCCCTGCAAGGGCTAATTTCTGCAGGGAGCGGTGGATGACTTTTCCCTCCTGCTGAGAGAGTAAGTGTGCTGGGCCCAGTGGGAGGTGAACGGGGGCCTGGTCCGTTGGTCTGAGCAGCTCCGAGAACCAAGGTCTTGCTGGCCACCATGGGGCTATGAGGATGATCCGAAGGCCCCTCAACTCCCTGTTCCTGCAGATGACCCTGTGCACCAGGGGAGTGGGTGAAAAGCGTAAGCCGGCATGTTGTTCCACGGGATCTGCATTGCATCGCCCAGCGAACCCCTGCCTTTCCCCTGCCAGGAGGCAAACTGGGGGCACCTCCTGTAGGTACTGGTGGTGAAGAGATCCACCTGTGGATGACCCCACCTGTTGAAGATCCCTTGAAGGACCTGCTTGTTCAACTGCCATTCGAGGTTGTCCACGCCCAGCCTGCTGAGCCGGTCTGGCTCCAGATTGGACTCCCCCGGGAGGTGGACTGCTGACAGGTGTATGTTGTTCATAAGAGACCACTCTCAAATGTAGACCGCCAGTCTGCAGAGTGGCGGGGACCGGGTGCCACCCTGCTTGTTGATATAATACATGCAGGGGGAGCTGCCTATTTGAATGAGAATCGCCCTGCTGGTGATAATAGGTAGAAAGGCTTTGAGAGCAATCCAGCTAGCCCATCTCTAGCCAGTTGATGTGCGCCAGCTGCTCCTGCCGGGACCATACTCCATGGCCGCTGTGGCTGTACAGGGTAGCTCCCCATCCCTCTTGGGATGAGTCTGTGGTAATGGTGACCTGAGGTATGGTTGCTGGAAGGGCCTGCCTATCCGCAGATCAGATCCTGGTGGAGCTGTTGTGTTATGCTGACCTGCTCCGCCTGCGAACCCTTATCCTGGTTCCAGGTGTCATGATCTCTGCTTCCAAAAGATCAGGACTTGCCCGACTCCCTTGGAAGCAGACCCATAACCCCGGTTCCGAGTGCCAGCCAGTCCCAATTGGGACCTTTTGGACCCTGTCCTGGCGCCAGTGGCACCAGGCTCATAAAGATGCCCAGTCCCAGCGCTGGAAGCGACGGGCTCATAATGCTTGGGTGGACTTACCTGCAGCAGACCATGCTGCTTACTTACCTGCCAGTTGAACCCCTGATCCTCTTCTGTTTGGGACTACTTTTCCTGTTGAGTGGGGCAGGAGCCACTCCCTAGGTTCAGAACACTGGAACTCTTCTGGAAAGCAGGAACTCTTTTCTTACCTAGGCGTGGCTGTGGAAGGAGACACCTAAGCACTACAGGAGGCTATTTAAACCACACCCGATGGATGAATCTTGCTTTGTGTTATTCTGCATTCTCTGCAGCAGAACGCTCATCGTGTCTTCTGCTTCTGATCCTGGCCTAAGGGAACAAAGGCTTACCATCCTGGAATCCAGTCTTCAGCAGCACCTGTAAAGACAAAGAAAGAACAGGTTAGCACTACGGTCTTCAGTGGCAGCGCATCTCTTACCTGGTCCATCGGCTGTCACCAACGCCTCGCGCTGCATTCTGGCATCTGAAAGACAAAGGCTTACCTACTCTTCGCATGCTCCGGAGGTCTTCGCACTGCATTCCGGCATCTGAAAGACAAAAGCTTACCAGCTCTTCGCACGCTCCGGAGGCCTTCGGCGCTGCATCCCGCATCTGAAAGACAAAAGAAGGTGCGTTTAAAGACATTGGGCAACTTTATTACTCACGTGCCATTATTCCTTCCCACGCCGAATCCAGTAGGTATTCCAGCACCCTTCAGCTTCTCTAAAGCTCCGAACTTGTACCTGCAAGATAAAAGGGACAGTTAGTGCGCATCGTGAAGCAGGCTACAAGCGCTTACTTACGTGCTTCCAGGCGCTTCTATTCCTCACGCGGGTTCGATCCTCAACTCTCATCAGCCCGCCATCCACCATCGCCGGAACCCTGCAAAACAAGAGATATCATTACAAAAGACTTTTAAGACATTTGAAGTGCCCAGAACTTACCGTTCGTGCAGTTAACGACGGACAGCAGTCCTCTGAGGTCAAGAGGCCAGCACCCTTATCCAGTGAAGAAACTGGTTACGGCACCCTGCCCCGAGGCAGATGGAGAGCTCGGCGTTCACTTACCTAAGACATCTTACTCTTCGAGTCAGACATACAGTGCACAGAGGTCCAGCCCAAAGAGCCAACCGTGTGTTACACATCACCTTTGAAGATACGGCATTCACCCAGTCAAGACCGGCGCCTCTGCGGGAATCAGGTGAGCGTTACAGAACACAAAGCCTACCGCAAAACTCCCACCCAGGCGCTATGGAAACCTCGGATACCGACCAGCTAGCCCAGTTACTTGGGGAACTAAGAGCAGAAGTGCATGCAGCCCGTCAGGAAACGAATGCTCTAAGAAGGGAACTGATTATTTCCAAGGAGCGAACAGACGATCTCGCCAGACAATTGCTACAGTCACAAGCCGGACAAACTCCGTTACCCGCATCAGGGGCAAATCTTCCTTCAACATCCTCTACGAACCCAGTGCAGATCAACCAACCTGGGAATGTACCTCTGGCTCCACCCGAACGATTTTCTGGTGACCCAAAGAGGTTTGCAGTATTTATTAATCAGTGCCGGTTGCACTTCTTATGCCGGCCAGCAGCCTTTCCAACTGATCAAGCTAAGGTAACTTTTGTGCTTTCGTACCTTAGTGGCAATGCGGCAGACTGGTCGATCCCTCTAGTTAATCAAGATGATCCGGTTCTCCATGATTTTCAAGCTTTTCAGCTCAGTATGGAAAAACTGTTTGCAAGACATTCACAGGGGCAGGCCTTGGACAATGAGCTCCTTTCATTGCGACAAGGTAATCAAGACCTTTTGGCTTATAGTGCGTCTTTCAACAGACTGATAGTGGAAACTCGATGGCCTGAGAACAAAAGGATTACGCTGTTTTATAGAGGTCTACTTGGAGAGCTCAAAGATGTGTTAGCCCAAGTAGTGAATCCCCCGCAAGACTGTTCGGACTATATTGACTTAGTCGTTCAAATTGACCACAGACTGCAGAACAGGAAGGCCGATCGTTCCAAGTTTGATGCTCGAGTATTTTCCAAACCACCAACTCCTACCAAAGGAGTAGACTCCGGGGAACCCATGCAAATAGGGGTCCTGAAAGGACCACTAACACAAAAGGAGCGGGAAAGGAGAAAACAGCTGCAATTATGCCTCTATTGCGGAAACTCGGGGCACTTTCTTCGAGACTGTCCGGTGAAACCAGCCAAGAAGGCAGTAGGAGCTGGAGTTACCAGGGTCACAAACTCTGAGCAGGGAAACAACCTCGCCTGACAAGAATAGAGGTCCTCTTGCCGAGCGTTAAAACCAGTTCCGCGACCTCGCATTTCGTGATACCTATGGTCCTCATTAGCCCTGAACATCCGGATCGATTACATGCGATTGAAGCTTACGTCGACAGCGGTGCAATCGGCAATTATGTGGATCATGAAATGGTTTTGAGGATGAATCTGACTCTTTGTCCAAAGGCTGTAAAGGACGTCATTACTACGGTGGATGGTACGGAGATAGCCTCCAGACCAGTAACGCATACCACCCAAGAAGTGACGCTAGTAAGTCAAGATGGACACCATGAGAAGATCGTGTTCGATGTGATCAAGGCCCCTCAGTTCCAGATTATTCTAGGAATTCCTTGGTTAGAGAAGCACAATCCTCAGATCGATTGGCGAGCAAGAACGGTTCAGTTTCCAGAATGTGTCTCTACTTGTCACCCTCGACCTGGTGTTGCACTGGCAGCAATTTCCTCGGAGGCTCCCCAGTTACCTCCTGAATACCTAGAATTCCAAGATGTTTTCCGGAAGGATCAGGCTAACTCTCTACCTCCTCATAGGTCTTATGACTGCCAGATAGACCTGATACCTGGATCTACTCCTCCTTGTAGTAGAATTTATGCCCTCACCGAGCCTGAGAATCTTCACCTCCGACAATACCTGGATCAATACCTAGCGAATGGGTTTATTCGTCCTTCCAAGTCCCCTGCTTCCTCAGCTTTGTTCTTCGTTCCAAAAAAAGAAGGGGACCTTAGAACTTGTATAGATTATCGCGCCCTGAACCAGATCACCGTTAAGAATAGATATCCGTTACCTTTGATCCCTGAACTCCTGGACCAAGTCAGAAAAGCATGCATATATACAAAGCTGGATCTTAGAGGAGCCTACCACTTGGTACGAGTAAAAGAGGGCGATGAATGGAAGACGGCCTTCCGCACCAAGTATGGGCTATTTGAATATCAGGTCATGCCCTTTGGACTTTGCAATGCCCCGGCCGCCTTTCAATATTTTATGAACGATGTCCTCAGAGAGCTCATAGATGTGTGTGTTGTTGTTTACATTGACGACATCCTCGTTTATTCTTCATCGGAAACTGAACATCGGAAACACGTGAAAATGGTCCTCGAGAGATTGCGTCAACACAAACTTTTCGCTAAGTTGGAAAAATGTGTTTTCAACGTGACTGAAGTTGAATTCTTGGGATTCATATTATCACCTAGCGGAGTGCGTATGGATTCAAAGAAGGTCGATGCAATTCTCAAATGGCCATCGCCATCCTCCGTAAAAGGTGTTCAAAGCATGTTAGGCTTCGCTAACTTTTACCGCAGGTTTATCCCCGAATTCTCTCGAATAGTCCAGCCCATCACCGCCTTGTTAAAGAAAAACAAACGTTTTGAATGGTCTACCGAGGCGGAACAAGCTTTCCAGAATTTGAAGACTAGATTTATCTCTGCACCGATCTTAAAACATCCTCGCCCAGAACTCCCCTACATCGTTGAAACTGATGCTTCGAGCCTTGCCATGGGGGCAGTTCTATCACAAAAGGACCCAGTAACCAATCAGTAGCATCCCGTGGCATTTTGGTCCCGCAAATTCTCGCCTCCTGAAATCAATTACACAATTACTGATAAGGAACTTCTAGCTATCAAGTCCGCCTTTAAGGCTTGGCGGCATTATCTTCTGGGGGCCCGACACACCGTTACTGTGATTACAGATCACCGAAACCTGCAATATTTGAAAACCGCAAAAGCTCAATCCTCTAGGCAACTCCGTTGGGCACTATTCTTTGCCGAGTTTGACTTCATAATTACCTATCGACCTGGTACAAAAAACGGTAAAGCTGATGCCCTTTCTCGGATGGGAGTGGAAGAACATTTGATCAATCCTAAACCTGTACCTATCATTCCCGAACAAAGAATTCTAGGTGTAATCGCCACACAATCCATAGAGGAAGTTAAGGATAAAGCCAGGCTACTGTTAACTCCAGCAGACATACAGAATTGGCATCTGCAGGGAAAGGACTTTACGGTGAAGGACAACCTATTCTATTTCCAAGAACGGTTATACCTGCCCAGCACAGATTTACAGAAAAAGGTAATCTCTTGTTATCACGATTCTTTAATGGAAGGACATCCCGGTATGACCAAGACCTCGGAAAAGATCAAACGCTACTTCTGGTGGCCGTCTTGGAAAAAAGATATCAGAGACTTTATAATGTCCTGTGGAGTATGCGCCCAAAACAAGAGTCAAAAGGAAAAACCAGCAGGCCTCTTACGCCCTATTGACATCCCGCCTCGCCCTTGGCATACGCTTTCTATGGACTTCATCACCGATCTACCTCCATGATCCGGATACAATACGATCCTAGTAATCGTGGACCTATTCTCCAAGATGGCGCATTTCATTCCACTCAAAGGCTTACCAACAGCAGCAACTCTGGCTCGAGAATTTCTCGAAAACATCGTCCGACTGCACGGTTTTCCTTCAGTTCTAATTTCGGATCGAGGTAGTCAATTTATTTCTCATTTTTGGCGAAGTTGCTGTCGGTCGGCTCAAATTGATGTGAGACTTTCGACCAGCCACCACCCTCAAACCGACGGACAAACCGAGAGGACCAATCAAAATCTGGAACAGTATTTGCGCTGCATGCTACAACAAACTGAAAAAACTTGGAAAGATATCCTTTGGATAGCCGAATATGCCTACAACAACTCTGTCCACTCGGGAACTGGGAAAACCCCGTTTTTTCTTTTATACAGTAGTCACCCTCGAACCTCGGAGTTGGATCCACTCCAAGATCTTGGAACACCAGCAGTAGACCACCTGCATTCTACAATCACCCAAGCCTTTAAGGAAGCCATTTCTCACCTTCAAAGGGCTAAAGAACAATACAAGAAAGGAGCAGACCAACATCGGAAGGAAGCCCCCCAATATCAAGTAGGAGATCAAGTCTGGTTATCCACCAAATATCTACCTCTAAAAGGACCACGCACATTCAACCCAAGATACCTTGGTCCCTATTCCATCACTACCATAGTAAATCCAGTAGCGGTCAAGTTGGACTTACCCCCTCACATGAAGATACATCCGGTCTTCCACGTCTCTCTATTAAAACCCGTGCAACCTCAAACCCGACTAACTACATCTCCAAAACCTATTCTAGTTGATGGAGAACTCGAGTTTGAAGTCAAAAGCATCCTGGATTCCAAGATCTCCAAATCTAAACTATTTTACCTGATTGACTGGAAAGGCTACGGTCCCCAAGAAAGATCCTGGGAACCTGCAGAATATGTCCACGCGCCTCGTCTAATCAAAAGATTTCATCGAACATTTCCTAACAAGCCCAAACCCCCGGAGAAGCCCGGTTTGGGAGGGGCCTTGAGGGGGGGTGCTGTCATGATCTCTGCTTCCAAAAGATCAGGACTTGCCCGACTCCCTTGGAAGCAGACCCATAACCCCGGTTCTGAGTGCCAGCCAGTCCCAATTGGGACCTTTTGGTCCCTGTCCTGGCGCCAGTGGCACCAGGCTCATAAAGATGCCCAGTCCCAGCGCTGGAAGCGCTGGGCTCATAATGCTTGGGTGGACTTACCTGCAGCAGACCATGCTGCTTACTTACCTGCCAGTTGAACCCCTGATCCTCTTCTGTTTGGGACTACTTTTCCTGTTGGGTGGGGCAGGAGCCACTCCCTAGGTTCAGAACACTGGAACTCTTCTGGAAAGCAGGAACTCTTTTCTTACCTAGGCGTGGCTGTGGAAGGAGACACCTAAGCACTACAGGAGGCTATTTAAACCACACCCGATGGATGAATCTTGCTTTGTGTTATTCTGCATTCTCTGCAGCAGAACGCTCATCGTGTCTTCTGCTTCTAATCCTGGCCTAAGGGAACAAAGGCTTACCATCCTGGAATCCAGTCTTCAGCAGCACCTGTAAAGACAAAGAAAGAACAGGTTAGCACTACGGTCTTCAGTGGCAGCGCATCTCTTACCTGGTCCATCGGCTGTCACCAACGCCTCGCGCTGCATTCTGGCATCTGAAAGACAAAGGCTTACCTACTCTTCGCATGCTCCGGAGGTCTTCGCACTGCATTCCGGCATCTGAAAGACAAAAGCTTACCAGCTCTTCGCACACTCCGGAGGCCTTGGGCGCTGCATCCCGCATCTGAAAGACAAAAGAAGGTGCGTTTAAAGACATTGGGCAACTTTATTACTCACGTGCCATTACTCCTTCCCACGCCGAATCCAGTGGGTATTCCAGCACCCTTCAGCTTCTCTAAAGCTCCGAACTTGTACCTGCAAGATAAAAGGGACAGTTAGTGCGCATCGTGAAGCAGGCTAAAAGCGCTTACTTACGTGCTTCCAGGCGCTTCTATTCCTCACGCGGGTTCGATCCTCAACTCTCATCAGCCCGCCATCCGCCATCGCCGGAACCCTGCAAAACAAGAGCTATCATTACAAAAGACTTTTAAGACATTTGAAGTGCCCAGAACTTACCGTTCGTGCAGTTAACGACGGACAGCAGTCCTCTGAGGTCAAGAGGCCAGCACCCTTATCCAGTGAAGAAACTGGTTACGGCACCCTGCCCCGAGGCAGATGGAGAGCTCGGCGTTCACTTACCTAAGACATCTTACTCTTCGAGTTAGACATACAGTGCACAGAGGTCCAGCCCAAAGAGCCAACCGTGTGTTACACATCACCTTTGAAGATACGGCACTCACCCAGTCAAGACCGGCGCCTCTGCGGGAATCAGGTGAGCGTTACACCAGGAGGCTGATAAATGTAGCTGCAGCTGCCTCATTTTGAGCCTCGTATGTGGCACTGCAAGAAGACATGTGGCCATATCTCCCAACAGGTGCTGGTACCACCACACGAGGTCACTGCTCTGCTGAGAAATGCCAAGTGGCCCTCTTGGTGGCCATTATCTTGTCCTCTGAGGGAAAGATCCTCTTGGAGCTTGTGTCCCAGATAAATCCCAGGAAAGTCAGCCTCTGCGTGGGTACCAACTGTGACTTTTTGAGATTGATAGAAAATCCCAGGTCATAGTGTATCCATGAGGGCAGATGCCGTATGTCGGACCGCTCCGGAGATCTCGCACTGACTAGCCAGTCTAGATATGGGTAAATATGATGGCCTTGCGGCGCGAGTAGGGCTGCCACTGCGTTCATTAGACTTGTAAAGATCCTGGGGGCCGAACTGAGTCCAAAGGGTAGAACCCTGTATTGAAAGTGAAAACCCATTATCCTGCACCTCAGGTAGGACCAATGGAGTCCCAAATCCGGACGTGTAGGTAGGCATCCTTCAGATCCAGGGTGCACATCCAGTCTCCCACACGCAATCTCTCCGCTATGAAGGCTGGGGTAACCATCTTGAACTTTTGGAGTGTGAGGAAAAGGTTCAAAGTGGAAGGGTCTAACAACTCTCAGGCCAGCCTGGTTCTTTTTGTGTATGGCGAAAATGTGTGAATAGAAGCCCGTGCCCCGTTGTGAAGCTGGGACTTCCTCCACTGCCTGGCTCGCTACTAGCGAGCGTATTTCCGCCAACAGAGTTGTTGAAGCAATCTGCGGGAGGAAGGAGGAGATTTAGGAATGCAGCGCCGGAAGTCCATGGATTCTACTGAGAGGATCCATGGGTCTGTGAACCTTGTCCGTCAGTGGTGTGTGTGAAGGGCAAGCCTGCCCCCCCACCAGACTCGTGGATCCGGGTGGGCCTGTCACAATTATCTTCCCCTCTGAGGCTGGGGACTGGAAAAACCCCTTCTTAGCCGCTTTGTGCTGCTTCAGCCAGTGCTGGCTAGGGAATCTGTCCGGTTGCCTGGACAGTCTCTCCTGAAAGCCTCTGAAGCCTCCGAAGGACCAACCCTTTTCCAAGCGCTGGTGCGTTTGGCTGTACGTCTTAGGAGTGGACTTGAGGATCGATAAAGATTTTGCTGTCTGCGTGCTATTCTTTTTCATAGAGTTCCTCATCTGTTGTCAAATGGGACAGCCCCCCCCACCCCTTAAAAGGCAGGTCTAGTATGTGTTCCTGCACATCTGGATTGTATTTTGTAGCCCTTAGCATCGCCATCCTTCTCATGTCCCTGGCAATGCAAATGGCCCGACCTGAAGTGTCAATGTAGGCCACCACGGACTCCATTAGGTCTTGCGCCACGATTTTGGCCTCAGCCAGCCCAGCCTTGAAGCGAGCTTGGCTGCGGGTAGGGAGCTCAGGGAGGAAATCGGCACTCTCCTGCCATTACTTCTGGTTGACAGCAGCCAACATGGCGTCCGCAAGTGCTGAGGCCAAAGTCGCTCAAGAAGATTGTGGCTTGGAGTACAGTGATGCTGCCGCTATCACTGAGTAATGCGGTTGTGGGTGTGCTGACAATAAGGGAGGGGGGGGCATTCATTTTGCCTGTATTTAGCATTGAAACGCCTTTTGGTAGGCTGGGTAGAGTGTGGATTGAGCCACACATTTTTGGCAAGCGCTACTACGTCCTTCTGAAGTGGGATTCCTGTTCTGGCAGTAGGGCATAGTGCGAGAACTTCAGCCAGTACCCTCGCTTCCGGTTGCTCCACCTGTGGCTGCGGGATTCCTAGGTACTCAGCCAGGCCTGCAAGCCGCTCGTGAAATGCTTTTGCTGATGATGGTCTGTCCTGGTCGTCGTCCTCCTCTGTGTCCACTGTTGTGTACTGCGGGTCTAGGGGAGCCGGAGGAGTGCTGGGCACAGGCAGATGTTGCCTGGCGATTATCATTACCGGAGGCTGTTGAGGCGGCAGGGTCGGGGCTGCCATGACTGGTACAGGCATGGGGGATGGGGCTGCCGTGACTGGTATCAAGGTTCACTTCCTTGTCACTAGAATTTATATATTTCCAATTCTCATATCTGGCTCAATTTACTCATTTTCCAAGTGCACCATTTTTGGAAATTTGAAATAAGATCTCATGTCGCCCACCCCTATCGGATATGTGAATTGGTTGGAGTTTTTATGCGACTGTCTTTTATTCTCATGCATATATGTGTCAAGTCATGTTAGCTTGCTTTACAAGAGGTGGTCATCTATGTACTGTACTAGAACGGACTGTCCTTTGAATGGGACTTCATCCAGTCCTTCTTGAGCTATTGGCAAAAGAGTCGGGGACTCTATGTACCCCTGTAGGAGGAGAGTCTACATGTACTGGGTTCCTTGGCAAAAGACTAACAAATGCCTATCTGGGTGTATGTGTACGGAAAATAATGCATAACATAGGTTCACCACTGTGAAGTGTATATCTTTTGGGGAATACAGGAAAGTATGGTCACTGGATTCAGGACTACTTGGAAGGATGGTAACAACGTTTATGCCTCTAAGGTCCTGAACTAATCTGTAGCCATCTCCCCAGTTTCCTTACTGGCAATATATTGCGTGGGCTGCTTGTCGGTACAATTATTCCTGGTTTCAAAAGGGATTGTATTACGGGCACTATACCCTCCTCTGCTTCTGGGCTCAACTGATAGTGCAGTAACAGTTTCAATTGATTCACTCGATTTGGACTGGCTATGTGTTGTGTATGCACCCTACTTCATTCATAATTGTGCGTTGACCTGAGGGAGTTAGGGACTGTTCCAGTAACTCACTCAATTCTGGGGATAGGTCTGTGTCGTTTACCTCCGACATTTGTCAGTGTAGTTTTTCAGCATGGCAAGCAAGTACCACTCTGGTATTTCTGTCAGGCACCACTAGAAAAACTCCATCTGGTTCACAGTAGATAGTACAGTTAAATGTACATAAATCTCTACCTAAAATGGGTCTTGGAGCTGATGGGCTCTGTAAGAAAGCAAATGCTGCCATAGGTTCTAAAGTGACAAAAAACAGGCTTTGTAATGGGGTGTATTACAGGGGCGTTTGATATGCCTACAGCATTAACAGTCATAGTATAGTGGGTTGTTAGGAAAACAGTCCAATCTAATCTACTTGCGCCAGTGTCCACTAAACATGAATTGGCTTGGCTCCCTACTTGACACTGAATGTATGGGCCTTCTGGGTCTAATGCAGTGGTATTCAAACTGTGGGTCGCGACCCCCTAGGGGTCCGCGGGTGCATCCCAGGGGGGCCCTGAGAGCTCAGCATGAAATAAGATTTTATTTATTTTTTTTTTTTTTTTTAGATTGGAAGAAATGGGCAGGGGTGGCCCACATGGGCGGGCTGAAGCATGAAACTGTCTCAGGCAACAATGAAAAAGTGGCCCACAGTTGTAAATGGATATTCATTCCTTTAGTCACAGACTGGGCCTCATTACTACTATGGCGGACCAGTAACAACGGTGCTGGTAAGCTACCGGCACCGTTGCTACCGTTCCGCCATAGTAAGAGTTGTGCTCATGGGTGCTCGACAGCCCCCGCCAGGTCTGACCTCAGCTCGTCGGATGCACCAGCACCGTTATTAACGGTGCCGGTGCATCCGAGCTCCCCATTCCCATTTGAGCCATATGGGGCTCAAATGGGAATGGGGATCTACCGGCACCTTCGAAAGGGCAATTATCATGTCCGCCTAACTCGGCATGACCTAGTAATTGCCCATTTGCGGGTACCAGACCCGGATGCAACTCCAGTGGCAGCCGTGCCGGTTTTACCGGCACAGCTACCGCCAGAGTAGTTATGAAGCCCACTGTTTCAATAGTACCCAAAGGGGTGCTTTGTGTTAAAATGTAAGTAAATTGTGATATATTCAGCAACAATGGTCAACATTACTAACTGCATAGTTAAGTAACTCATCAAAATGGTCCACATTGGCCAAAATGGTGGCCCATTTTGATTGGCCCAAACTAGCATTTTACATTTTTGGTACAGGCATTGCCCTATAGGCCTGTCCGAGCCTGGCGGCTCATCCATAATGGCAAGAGGCGCCCACCCAGTGGCCCCTCACCCATTATGGAGGAGCTAAGGAACCAGCCCAGTGAAACAGTGAGCACTCCCTCAGCTGCTTTATCCAGCTAATGGAGTGCTCCTGGGCTGGCTGAACTGTCAAAGGGAAACACTGTTTCCCTTTGACAGTTCAGTTTAGTTCCCCAGCCGCACATGCTCACTGAGCCATGCAAGTGCTGGGGCGTTTTGCTTCGCCAGCATTGCATAGCTCATTGGAAATGCTGGCTGGGGCACTGCATGTCTGTATGTCCGAGGGGGAGCTCCTGCGCCTCCTCGCACATACGGACAGAGCAGCTGGAGCAGGCTGTTTCAGCACCCACACACAGGCCAATGCAGAAGGTACGTTTATGTTCATTGTTTTTATTTAAACATGTGTATGGATGCGTTATGAGTGAGTGTATGGTGATGGATGCTCATGTGAATGATAGAGGGATTGCTGTATGAATGTGCAGCGCCTTGCATATACACATAATCATGTTCATTGTGTTAGGACCAGTGGGGCCCAGGGGACAGGGATGGTATCTTTTTACCGGACATCTATCATTCAAAACCCTCTGCCTTGTCCACAAGGCTTTCTGGGGCCTGGGTCCAAAATACCTTCAGCTATTCCTCCGCAAATACCTCCCCTCTCGAGCTCTTCACTCCTCTACCTCCAACTCCCTCAGGGTCAGTCGTTTATCAAAGAAACGAGCTGGGGGTAGATCTCCGTCTTCGGCTGGGGCCTCCCTCTGGAACAGCGCCCTGCCACTCTAAAACTTGAGGAGAACCATCTTTCTTCCTGCACTTATCAGACCTACCCTGTCTGCTGCCTTAAACGTAGCACTTGCAAATTGCTGGCTGCACTACCACTGTTTGTTGCCTTTATTATTTATTTATTGTTATTTATCCGTTTCTCCTCTGCTTCGCACTTTCCACTTCTCCCCCCTTCCATGCACTTTTCCCCTCACACTTGCGCGTTCTCAATGTCACTGGGCCTAGTAAGATCGCTGTTTTATTCTCCTCTGTTCCCCTCCCTTGCCTTGTTACGCTCTGAAACACTTGTGTACGAGCGCGATAGAAATAAAATATCAATGCCTGCCCCCTGGACTCCCAGCAACAATTGCAAACTGTTTGGCTATTTACCCATTTTTTGTTAAAAGTATGCTCTACAATGCAACATTTTAACCTATTATTTAAAAAAAAATTCACAGGGGGAAACCCCCCCGAACCTCCCCTTAATGCCCCTCCACTTAAAAAAGATTCACCAGCCGCCACTGGCCCTCAGACTGTGTTGGGAACGGGATGGGGGAACCGAGGGACTATGGTGGGAGCACAATGGGCGGGAACCATGGGATAGTGATGGGAGCAGAGTGGGGAGAGCCCTGGGTGTGTGATGGGGTGGGGAGAGACCAGCGACTGGGTAGGAGTGGGATGAGGGAGCCCAGCGACTTTGATGGGAGCAGGTGACGGCGCGCAATATATACTGTCCATTTGGCATTTCTGGGGGGTCCCGACCTGCCCAAATTTTGCTCAGGGGGGCCCTGGCCAAAAAAGTTTGAAGACCACTGGTCTAATGGGATCAAGCCGTTTAGGACTAGATTTTCTCTCGGGCTGTCTCAGCACTGATCATATGTGGCTGAGGGCATTGGTTTCTTCAGTTCAAACGGAACATATAGAAATGCTCCTTGTTGTGGAGGTAGACACTTATGCTGGGGTCTCCATGGGGACTTCCAGTAGCCCTACTGTTTGCTGTAGTTACAGATCGTGGGGCTACGGAATTCTCCCTGCTTTACATTCTGTGGGGCATCTCTCCCCTTGCTCAAACCTTCCCTCATGTCCTGCCCCTAATGACTCCCCAACCCCTTGCAGGGCCTGGCCCTGGAGGTTCTGTAACCGTAAGGCCATGAGGTTGCTTTCAAAATTCTTTCTTCTGTGCATGTCAAGAGACAGACAAATTACTAACGCCTGGTAATTGTTTTCTGATGGATGTTCTTGCCACGGATTCCTCACCTTGGATATATTTTCCTGCTTTGCAGAACTCTCAAACTATTTCCCCAGCAGAGAGCACTGTGCAGTTAGAAGAAGATCCTCTAGTCGTCTGGTTCGGGACCAGAATGTGACCTAGACATCAGTACAAATGGCGTCACGTTCAGGATTAAGGACAAAAGAACAGACGCTTAAGTGTTAAAGGAGAGTGTCATAGTGAACCATAGAAGGAAAGCTCCCTAACCATGGGGTAGGCTGGGAGGGCAATGAGGAATCTGTAGGAGGAACATCCAACAGAAAGAACATTACCAGGGATAAGTCAGGTTTAAGTTACTTACCCGTAACTATTGTTTTCCAGAATGGGTCTAGCATGGATCAACATGCTCAAGAATATTCCCCATCATCAGGCTGGGAATCCTCAGTAAAAGAAAAAACAGTTTCACTTTCACTTAAAAACTGTATTTTTCCTCTAAACCAATCACTGTCCTCTGGGTCATACTGCCCCTGTCCAAAGTGAGTCCTCTCCCTAAACCCCACCTCTGGCAGCCATCTTCAGATTTGGTAAGCACGTAAAGTGGCAGCATGACCAAGAAGAGCAGCACAGGGGCCGGAGGGAGGGTTCGCATGTGAATCCATACCAAAGATGGTGTCTGGCATGGATTCACAGGCTCATGAATAGCTAATACATAGCAGTACAACATTACACAACTACAGGAGGTGGCTAAGGCTCAACAGAAGCAATACACTCACCTCTGGAACAGGCTCGACTCAAGCGAATAGGTTGTGCAGCACTGCTTGGGCGAGACTGCACTTCTCCCTGGAATCCCTGTTGACGCAGTAGAACTTCGTGAAGGTGTGCGTGGACCTCTTCGTGAAGCCCTGCAGAGGTCCAGCAGGGGCACACCAGACAGGAACGACGTCCTTGTGATTGCTCTGGTGGAGTGGGCTCACGGACAGCCAGGTAGCGGTTGGTTCGCCAACCGATGACAAAGCAACTTCCAGCGAGTGCAAGGCCAGTCCGCCAGCGGCAAAGGTTTCGGGAAAAGAAACAGGTAACACCAAAGGCTCATTGAGGTGGAATTCAGACTGAATCTTCAGCATGAAAGAGGGGTGCGTTTGCAGAAGCACCCTTGATTCGTGGAAAGTCAGGTACGGTTGCTTGCAGGATAGGGCCTGGATCTCACCTAGCCTATTGGCAGAGGTGATGGCCACAAGGAAAGCCATTTTGCACAAGAGAACCTTGAGTGGGGCCTGATGCATAGGCTCGAAGGGGGCCCCTATGAGCCTCATCAAAACCACGTTGAGTTCCCACATCGGGGCAGGAGCCTTAACTGGGGGGAAAGATCAAAAAAGCCCTTTGAGAAACTCCTTGACGAGTCAGTGCGACTAAAGTGAAGATCTTCCTGGGGACCTGGTGTAGCGGGAGATAGCCACCAGATGTATCTTGATGGAGGCGTGTGCCAGTATGGCCTTTGCAAAGGTTAGCAAATACGGAAGGATCAGTGGGGCTGTGACCCTCAGAGGGGTAATCTTTTATGACTGGCACCACGCCACAAAATGCTTCCACTTCTGACCGTAGCACTTCAAGTTCGATGATGCCTTGGCCTTGGCGAGGACCTTCCTGCAGTCCGCTGGCCCCTCATACCCTCGAAACTCTAGGCCTGCAGGAGCCAAGCCCTCAGGTTCAGCGATCCTGGGTTGTGGGATTGCGCCGCCTCCTCTGGGGAGAAGATCCAGAACCACTGACACCTTGACCAGAGGTGCCGCTGACAGGCTGAGAAGGTCCGGATACCAAATCTGCCTTGGCCACGGCGGGGCAATGAGTATCATCTTGCATGGATCCTGTGTGTTGATGACTTGTAGCAGGAAAGGGAATGGAGGAAACGCATACAGAAACAGCCCTACCCACAGGAAGGGGATGACGTCCCCCAGACTCCTCGGCTGGTGGAATCTGCTGGCAAACTTCTGGCATTTGGAGTCCGCTGCCATCGCAAACCGATCGATCTC
Source organism: Ambystoma mexicanum (assembly GCF_040938575.1). Classification (NCBI taxonomy): domain Eukaryota; kingdom Metazoa; phylum Chordata; class Amphibia; order Caudata; family Ambystomatidae; genus Ambystoma; species Ambystoma mexicanum. The sequence goes on from NC_090935.1 coordinate 579,948,817, forward strand.
TGGTCCGCCTCATTTGCCGAATAGGCGGTCCACCTGATCCTGACAAACCTCCCACTCGTGGCACGAGCGAAGTTCCCTGCTGAGGTAACCTGCAATGGTGTTCTTGACTACCGCCAGGTGGAGAGGGACGAGGAACATCCCTTGTCCGACAGCCCAGCGTCACAGGTCCTGAGCCTCCAAGGAGAGCACCAGGGATCGAGTGCCCCCCTGCTTCCTTATGTAAAACATGGTAGTGGTGTTGTCCATGAACATGCTCACCACCTTGCCTTTCAGAGAAGGGAGGAACGACTTGAGGGCCCAGATCACTGCCCGGTGGCTTTAGAATGTGGATATGAAGATACTTCTCCTCTGGCAGCCAATGGCCTCTGGCGTGTAGACGTCCGGTGTGTGCTCTCCAATGTTCCAGGGAGGTAACCGCGGTGACTGTCTCCTGGTATTGGGGGTTTGGAAACCCCGGGACTTGGGCGATGTTGGAGCGGACGCCCCACCATCCATCGCCCGACGGAACTCTTTGTTGAGAGAGATCTTGTCCGTGAAGCTTCCAGACACCTGTATCCAGCGGGCATCCAGGAATTCCTGTAGGGGTTACATCTGCAACCTGCAGAGACAGACTAGGTAGATGCAGGACATCATGCCCAGAAATGACTTGATGGCCCGCACTGTGCTGTCTTCGTCGATGACAGCTGTTCACCTTTCCTTGAAGGGCTGCTAGCCTCTCCTCCGAGGGCAATGCCAGGCAAGACACCGTGTTGAGTCTGGCGGCTAGGAACAGCGTGTTCTGTGATGGTGTTAAGCAGGACTTTGGATATTTGATGGAGAATCCCAGATCCATCAGTAGCCGGCCAGTCTCTGTGTGTCAGCCAGTTGTCCAGGTACGGTTATACGTGTATGCCCTGTAGACACAGATGGACTGCCACAAGAGCCAGGCATTTCGTGAACACTCTGGGGGCCGGCTTCAAGCCGAAAGGTAGTGCCTCGAACTGGTAGTGCTGTCCCTGCACCATGAACCGTAGAAACTTCCCAATGTTTCTTCTGAATGGGACGTGGAAATATGCGTCCTCCAAGTCCAACGACGTCAAGAAGTCTCCAGTTTCCAGTTGGCCGAGCACGTTTTGCAATGTGCCCATCCAGCCCCCTGACTTCTTTTTCATTAGAAAGTATCTTGAATAGACTCCGGAGCCCCGGTGCCGTTGGAGAACCGGCTCTATTGCCCCTTTTTCGCAGCATGTCTCGTACCTCTACCAGAAGCCGAGGGATGTGCTGCTCCTGACGGGGAACCGGAGGAATCTGCGGACACCTGCGTTGGAACTCCAGGATGTGTCAGAGGGTGAGGGCAAACAGCCCCCATCTGTCTGTGGTGATCATTCTCCGATGAGCCTCGTCAGCCGGCCTCCCACCAGTGTGCATGAGTGGGGGCCCGACATGCCAGTCGGTTCAGGTGTGCTTCGGGGCCGGAGACCTGCCCAGCGGGCGACAGCGACGCTGTCCTCCACTACCATAGGCCTGGGAACCGCCTCTGTAGACTTCTTGCATTGAGGATCTGGAAGGCTGTCGGTACAATGTGGAGAACCCTTTTGAAGACCTGCTCGACTTTCCCCTGGAGGAGCGAAATGACAAGCAGTGCTGCAGGATAGTGCCCAGGAAACGGGCCGTCTCCGCATCAGTCTTGATGGCCTGAAGGGACTTGTCGGCCTTCCCAAACAGGTTTTCTCCGTCAAAAGGCATGTCCAGCACCTTCGCTTGGACCTCATGACAGAAATGAGTGGCTTTCATTCAACCTTGTCGACAAAGACAGACACTGTTCCCCATTTGTCGGAACCCTGTGTCGGCGATGTCCAACACCACTGTGATAGCGTGATCCGACACTTTACTTCCCCTTCCTGGAAGAGAGCGATGTCCTCCATCTTCTGATCATCGGGGAGGAATTCCAGGATCGTCCCCAGCTTGTACCACAACTCCCCGTCGTACCTGGCCAGGATCGCCAGTGCGTTGGCCACCTTGATAGTGGATGCCGCGGTGTAAATCCCATTCTTTCCCATGGCGTCCATCCTTTTCCCCACACTGTCCTTAGGGACCAAAGACGAGGACGGGTTAGCCGACCATTTCCTCGAGGCCGCAGACACCACTGAATCCGGCGCAGCTGCGACCTAAGGCACTTTGGTGCGGAGTCCGACACCATAGATTTCTTCTCCAGCCTATCCGGTTTCACTATAGCCGTGCAAGGGTTCTTCAGGAGGGCCAGGCCCTCTTCCCCAAACATCGTCCAGAAAGGGCACCGCCATGATAGTCTTCATCTTGGCCTCGCGGCTTTGACACAGGCAGCCCTCCTACTTGGTTTACTCTGGCACCAGCTGGACTAGATCAGAGGCACTGGCGATCATTGAGTGGAACGATCCCACCTCATCTGGTGGGGACACCATATGCGGAGAATCCAAATGTGGCAATTCATTGTCTGCAGCAACAATGTCTTCGTCATCACCCGTGGCCGTATCGGTTCCAGTGTCTGCTGGGGAGAAGGGGCCTGACGTGGTGGAGGAGGTTGATGTGGGGGCGTCGGATGATGGTTCCTCTTCTTTGCTGGAGGCTGATCCGGGGACCTGGGAAACCACAGGTACTGGAGCCGGAGGCATCCTCATCAGGATCTCCGACACCAAGGTATGTAGTTATGTTATGTTATTTGGCATTTATATCGCACTCTATGTATCATTGGTATGACCTCAAAGCGCTGGAAGGTTGAACGCCCTCAGGGAACGTAGTCCAGGTCAGTTGAGAGAGAAGGGTGTCAGAGTGCTTGGGTGCACCAGTTATGTGTGCAGCTGATGCAATTGCTTGATGGTAGCTGCATCCTAGCATTAGGTGTGGTCGTATTGATATCAGGTGAATGTGCGCAGTCTGGAGGGTGGACACCAAGACTGGGTTCTGGCCGCGTTAGGACGCCCGTGTATGCAGCTAGGCCGGTTTGTCATGGGTTGTAGCTGCATTTTACTAGAATAACTAGGTGTTCATGGGGTAATTTTTGTATTGAGCAGCTAGGCCGAAATTGATCAAGGGGTGTATCTGCACTCTAATTGTGTGATGTTGTGGAGTAGAGAGTAAGCATTGTGATATGGGAGTATTTTGGGTGGAATTATGATCTAAGGAGTTTGATATTCCAGATTTCAAGCGTACATTTGCTTAATAGTGATTTAATAAGCGTATTCAGTGGCATCATTGCCCAGGATTTCATTGAGCATTAGTCATCGGGTTGTAACGTTCAATCACTTCAGATGGTCGTGGTCGGCATTACGGAAAGAGACTTTTTTTCCAGAGCTTTGCGAAATGTCAAATAGTCTTGGGTGTGTCGAATATGTGGGATGAGTGAGTTCAACAGAGATGGGGCCAAGGTTGAGAAGGCGGATCCTCTGATTTGACAGAGTTAGAGGTCGGAATCACTAGAAGGAGGGCAGAACTTTATCTTAGGGTGCGAGATGGGAGGTAAGGTTTTATCTTTTCTTGTAGGTACAATGGGCCTGTACTGTGCACTGCTCGATGAGTGATGCATAGTGTCTTGAAAGTGGCCCTTCGTCCGAAGGGGAGAAAGTGGAGGGTTTGGAGGGCTGGTGAGATGTGGTCTTGTGGACTCAGGTGTAACGCTCACCTGGTATCCACAGGGAGGTCACTCAGCCTGTTCTGACCTCTTACGACCTCAAACCCTTCCCTGGAGTCTACTCGACTGGAGACTGGGCCTTGTTTTCTTGGAAAGTGTGCTCTCCGTCCTGCTTTCAGCACAGGGGTGCGTTGACTGATGCGGGCTCTGTGCTGCCTAGTTACTTCACTGGCAAGAGTCCGACAGGTAAGTATAATGAGTCTTTTGAACAGTTCTCCAACTTCGTTCCTTTCCTTCCTTAGATGATGGCCGGCATCCGGGGATGGCGACGTGCTGCTGAGATGAGTAGCACTGATGGTGAGTGAGCACGCGATGCGCGATGCGACCCTTTCGTATTTGTATTGAACTGAGTTCTTTTTCTGTGTCTTTTAGGTGCCGCGACGTTTTCAGCTTGGATGCCGGTTATGAAGAAGAAATGTGGTGAGTAAGCGCTTATGTGGCGCCTCTAGATGTTTCCACGCTAACCTGGAATGTCTTTTCCCTCTTGCAGATGGATGAGAAGTTCCGCAGACAGAGTTCCCACAGAGCGGCTGGGATTCAGGTAAGTGTTTAAAGGTCGTACAGTCTTTAAAAATAAGCGAAGATTTGCTGAATGCTTACCAATGCCTTTTTTCTGTTCTTTACCCTTTTCCTTAGGAAGCGGCGTGCCTGGATGGGAATGACACCGCCGAACAGAAGAAGCGATGAATGATGGGCAGAAGCGCCGCAAGGTAAGGCTGTTCCTAACGGTGTTCTTGTTCTTGCAGGAGCTGAGCGCAGAAGAAAGATGCAGGCCTACTGGAGACCGATCCGAACACGGTGAGTGTCACGCTGCAGGTGCAGAAAACACAAAGCATGTTTCTCAGCATGGGCGTGGCTTAAATAGTCTCTGGGTATCCCAGGTGTCTCTGGGCTGAACCACACCCAAAAGACTAGACCGCACATGCAGTTCTGGGAACCGAAATATGTGGGGGCATCCATCTTGTCCCCATCAATGCACTACAAGTCCAATCCCCAATGTTATCCTATGGGAGTGAGTGAGTCTGGTGCCACAAGCGCCAAGTCTGACTCCAAGTGGGTCTTTGGAGGGATGGAGAGGCCCTTGAGGGCCATAGGTGATCGTGGCCTGGCTCCAGCCTGACATCTTGGAGGGCAGGGGACATGAGGAGCAGTTTTGGGGAAGCGTTTTGGGCTCTTCGGAGTTTGTGGAGTCGGTATGCCAAAGCTCCTAGGTATAGGGAGTTGGCATAGTCCAGTATCAACATCACAATAGACATAACTGCGGCAAGTCGGTTCGGGTAGGAGAGGTAGGGAAAAATGCATCTGAGAAGTTTGAGGTGGTAGTGACATCATTTTGACACATTGATCTGCCGCACACCATGATTTCAGTTGTGTCAGGGTTCAGGAGGTGGTTTAATGTCATCCATCGGTCCATATCGAGGAGACCGGCTTCAAGGTTTAGTTGGGGGTTGGTGCCTGACTTTGTAATCCTTAGGATATTTGGGTATCGTCAGCGTAGTTGTAACAGGAGATGTTGTGCATGCGGATGATTCTTGGTAGAGTGGTCATATAGTGGTTCAACAGGAGAGCAGATCGGTGTGCGCCTTGGGGTACTCCATTGTTCACCGAGCGAGCAGTTGAGACAAAAGGGGAGAGGAGGGTTATTTGTTTCCTGTTGTTGAGGAAGGAGGCAATCTAAATGAGAGCAGTGCCACGGATTCTAAGGGAGTGAAGGTGGCCAAGGACGATTGAGTGGTTTACCGTGTCAAAGGCTGCAGAGAGATCGCGGAGGAACAGTGCTGCGCAGCCTTCAGAGTCTGGAGTGACCTTGAGATCATCCCAGAACGAGATCAGAGTAGTTTCTGTTCCATGTCGCGGTCTGAAGTCAGATTGAGCGGGTCGAGGAGACAGTTGGATTCTACAAAGGAATTGGGCTGGGAGTATGCTGTCCGGTCAATGAGTTTCGCAAGTAATCTAGTCTGTAATTCTTGGGGTCAAGCGGATCAAGGGATGCCTTTTTAAGAAGTGGATTGATATGTGCTATTTTGAAGGCATCAGGGAAGATACCAGAGGTGAGGGAGTAATTTAGTATGGCTCTTGCATGTTCTCTTGTGCAGGTAGATGAGAATATTTCTTTCAGGACAGAGGCGGAGCAGGGGTCAAGGGGCGACCTCGAGGGTTTGCTGGCTGATAGTAGGGTCTGGAGATGGGTTTGAAAGTGTTGAACGTAGGGAAATTGGGCGTCGGGCAATGGAATCAGGAGTCGTCGGTGATGGGAGGCGGGAGAGGGAGGACAGTTTGGTGTTAAGGGATGTCGTCCTGTCAAGAGCGGTGTTGTAGAAGTGTAGGGAGAGGAAGTCGCAGAGTGATTGTATGGGGGTGGATTGGGTAGAGGTGCAATTGGGTTTGACGAATTCTGATATGATCAAGTAGAGTTCTTTGCTGCGGTTGCCACACTTGAGGATTCGTTTATTGTAATAGGCTTTTTTGGCCTTTGGGATTTCAGCTTTATAGTTCCAGTGGTGCAGGGCGAACATGGATCTGCTGAGATCGCTTTTAGATGCTCGCCATTTGCATTCAAGAGAGTTATTATGTTTTTTGGCATTCCTCAGGTGGGGCATGAACCATTTGGGGGAGGGTCCATTGCGTGTGGAAATGGGGCACGAGGGGGGCGAGAGGAATTAGTGAGTCTTTAAGCCAGGAGTCAATAGTTAATGGTCTATCAGGGGGTGTTGCAGGAGGACGTAGAAGCAGGGCTTCGGCTAGGTGGAGAAGGATCTTGACGTTGTTCCAGCATTTGAGATTCCAGGGGGAACTGTGGGGGGGGGCAGTAAGAGCAGTGTGGAAAGAGAACAGGATGGCATAGTGGACGGTCAAGATGAGTGGTTTCGGGCAGAATATATAAACCAGGTCATGGGAGCAAGACGGTCAACCAGCGGATAAGTCATGGGGTTGTTGGGGATATCTAACCAGATATTGAAGTCTCCTAAGAGTGTAAGAGCAGGGTGGTTTACTTAAATGGTAGCTATTGAATCACAAAGGTTGTCGGCGAAATGTCTGTTGTAGCCAGGGGGTCTGTAGATGAGTAGGAAGCTGTGGGAGAAGGTTGGTGGTAGCAAGAGTTTTACTAGAAGGGATTTGCAGGGGGCAATGCATGTCTGGGATTCGAAGAGTGAGACGGAGAAATGAGGATTGAAGGGGACTGCCACTCCGCCACCTCTGGAGGGTCTATTGTGGGCGATTAGCAAGTAGCCAGGGGGGGAAGGCTTCATATGCTATAGGGGAGGGGCAAAGTCGTCGGAGAACCAGGCTTCGGTGATAAATATGAGGTCGGGCTTGTCAGAGGCTAGCTTTCTAGCAAGGGCGAGATGGCTACTTTCAGACAGGGGAAGGGACAAGAAGGGGGCGGTTTGTTGGTGGGGGTTGGGTACGGGTTAAGGGGGAGGGTGGCATGGGAGGTTGGTTGAGAGAGTGGTGGGTTCCCCAGTGGGCTATGGGGGAGGGATGGGCGGCATGGGAGGTTGGAAGAGAGGGAGGGGAGTTCTTCAGAGGGCACAAGGACGGAGTGGAAATGGAGGTGGATTGATGCTGTTTGGCATACCAGAGGGCTCCCCTGGCTTGGGAGTTTGATAAAGGGCATGGTGCATGGGCGGGGGCTAACAGTGTTCTCAATCGATGTCAGTGGGAGAGCGGAAGTCAATATGTTAGGGTGGGATGGTGGATGTGGGTTAAGCGTTTGAGGAGGCAGCTGTTTGGCATGCCACAGTGCTCCTCTGATCTTAAAGTTCGAGGGATGATGGTAGGAGAGTGGACGGGCAGTATCTGGGTGTAATGATTTATGGGGGAGGGGTCATGGTTTGCAGTCAGGTGGGGAATAGAGGGGGGTCGTGAAGTTGGGTGCTAGAGCACGGGCCTTGCACAGTGAGGGGTGAGCGATAGGGGGGCAATGGTGTGGGGAGGCTAGGGATCAGGACAGGTGGGAGAGGGGGTATATGATGAGCAGGGATCTCCATCCCGTGGGGAGGTCATGGCAGTACCTAGAGATTGATGAACTAGTAACAGTAGATGTAGAGGTCCTAGATGTACAACGTGCGTCTAGATTCTGGACACCACAGCAGTGGGAGAGGGCTAAAGATGGTAGCAGTAGGGTGGAGGTCTGGATCTAGTAGCAGCGCCTAAAACATAGGCAAGTAAGTTACAGTACTATCTCAGGTGACACTTTCTAGTTGTGAATCATTGTCAAAGTTAAGTCTGCGACTGGTTAGGGGTCATGACAAACTGTGCTGGTCAATTGTGTTTGCTCAGAGAAGAGTGGGTGATCACTCCAATGTGGCATTGTTTTTGAGACCTTTACAAAAAAAGACATTGGAATGAGACTGCGAAGAAAGGCTTGTTCAAAAGACTGCTTTATAAAGTTAGAGTGCTCTGATGTATGGCAATTACGTTTCAATGGAGCCAGGTGCAAACTCTTGTTTTTAATTGTGGAGCGTAGGTAAGTAACTCACAGTGCTATCTCAGAGGGTACTTTCAGGATGTGAATCCAGGTAGCTTTCTGCTACCTTTCTAGATGTGAATCAATCTAGCATGAACAATTCCTAAGAGTGTGGGACAGGCAAGTATATAACAGTACCATCACAGCAGGCACCCCTTAGATTTGAATCAATGAGACAAGACAAATTCTAAGTGAGCGGCACAGGCAGGCAAAACACAGTACTATCGCAGTGGGGAGCTTGCAGAAGTGAGTCAGACGAACAAGAGTAATTCCGGGTGTACGGTGCAGGCAGGTAAGACAGTATTATCTCAGTGGGAACTTTCTAGGTGAGGCTCAATGTAACTTTCTAGGTGTGAGTCAGTCCAACAGGAACAATTTCTAGGTCACAGTGGATGTAATAGAAACAATTTTTAATCAAATTGATGTAACAGGAATGAATTCTAAGAGCGGCAGAGGCAACTAAATTACAGAATATCACAGTGGGAACTTTCTAGATGTGCATCAATGCAGCAAGAGCAGTTTTTAAGTGTGATCGGCGCAGCTAAGTAAATCACAGAGATAACTCAGTGGGCACCGTCTGGATGTGAAACAGGCTAACAAGAACAGGCTCCAAGTGAGTGGGACAGGCAAATAAATTACAGAGCTATCTCAATTGGTAATTTAGAGGTGGGTAAAGCTAAGAGGAATAATTTGTAAGTGTGCGGGTAAAATAAATTACAGTACTGACTCAGTGGACATTTCTGGATGTGAATCAATGCAACAAGAACAATTTCTAAGTGTGTGGTACAAATAAATCACAGTACAATCTCAGACGTCAATTACTAGGTGTGAATGGAGGCAGTGAGAGCAATTCTATTTGTGCATTTTAGGCAAGTAAATCACAGTGCCATATCATCAGGTACTTCAAGATGTGAATCAATGTAGTTTTCTAGATGTGAGACAATCTAACAAGAACAATTCCTAAAAGTGTGGGAGAGGCAAGTAAATCACAGAACCATCACAGCGAGCATCTACTAGATTTGAATCAATGTAACTAGACAAATTCTAAGTGTGCTGCAAAGGCAAGTAAATAACAGTACTCTCTCAGTGGGCACAGCTAAGTAAGTCACAGTGCTATCTCAGTGGGCACGCTCTAGCTGAGAATCAATGCACATTTCTGGTGTGAGTCAGTCTGATAAGAACAATTCTAAGTCACAGTGGTGTAACAGGGACGATTCCAACAGAATCAAGCTAAAAGCAACGCATTCTAAGTGAGCGGCCGAGGCAACTTAATCACAGAAATATCACAGTGTGCACTTTCTAGAAGTGAATCAATGGAGCAAGAACAGTTTCTAAGTGTGACCGGCGCAGGTAAGTAAAGCACAGAACTATCTCAGAGGGCACTTTTAGATGTGGTACAAGCCAACAGGAACAATTCTTAAGTATTTGGGACACGCAAAATAAATTACAGTATTATCACACAAGGCACCTTCTAGATGCGAATCAAGCGAACAGGAACGATTTCCAAGTGTGCGGGACAGGCAAAATAAATTACAGCATTATCGCAGAGGGTACCTTATAAATGTGAACCAAGCTAACAGGAACAATTTCTAAATGTGCAGGACAGGCAAAATAAATTACAGTATTATCTCAGGGGGCACCTTCAAGATGCGAATCAAGCAAACAGGAACAATTTCTAAGTATGCGGGACAGGCAAAATAAGTCTTAGTTACTTACCTAACTGTATTTCTCCAGCATTGGTATCTTTCATAGATAAGAAGAGGAACGAAAGTGTCCATGATCTGTGGAACACTTGCGTACCCTGTACACTCGGGAGATTGTCAATGACAAACGATGGGTAAATAACATTCATACATGCATATTTTCAAAAGACAAATTAACTAGCTGTTAGTAACTAAATAGTTCTAAGACAATTCTTTACGTAAACAGAAATAGTAGTTGTGAGTAAATTGAGTTAATTATGGGGTGGCTTTTATGCCAAAGAACCTATTAGAGTTTAATTCAATTGGACATGAGTTAGCAATTAGAACGTTATTTTTAATGCAATTCAACAAGGTAGAGTAAAAAAGATGTATTCCAACTGAAGCTATAACGTTACAATATTAATTTCATATTGATAACATGTATTCAGGGGTAGGTATTATTAAAAACTCAATGTGTTTCGGAAAATAGAATTTCCTTCATCAGGAGTAGTAATTTGAAGATCTATTCATAACCATCTTTGGTCTAAAATTCTGATATCTGCAGATTCTAAAACAAATAATAATCCCTTAGATTACATGCCTGAGACTGGTACGTTTACAGATTTGTCAATAAGTTGAATTAGGCTGAAGATGACCATACCTGGCATGTGTGCCCCACTAAGGTTCTTTCTGAGGATCCCGGTCTTATATCAGAGGGTAGAGGATAACCTCTGAATGTCCCAAAACTGTATAAGTATCTAGACTCCAGATTTAACAATAGCAGAGGTTACCAGAGAATCAAAAAACGTACCTCTCTGTGTGGAGTAGGTTCCTTTGTGCATCGTGTTGGGTCACTTTATGGTTGCTCCTATTAGAGACCAATAATATCGGTATCCTAAGTCAGGAATCTTAGTGCACTGATATTTAGCTGAACATACAAAGATAAAATTGTAACTAACGGGGATTAATTGCCTTAATATCAAGTTGGTGTATATTAACCATGCATATCTGCTTACCTCCCGGCGGGGAGCATATGTCCTATGTATTGATGGTCCCAGGATCTCCTAAGTGTTATAATAGATATGTCATTAAGGATCTTCTCCGGTGCGAGATGTCATCACCATGGGGGTTTCTATAGCAAAAGTTGCTATATGTCTATATGGAAAAGGACTAAGTTAATTCTCATTGGAAGTTAAGTACCAAAACAGTCATGTTCACCGTTTTGTGTGTGCATAGATAGTTACAGAGAAGTTAAAAGTATATATCCAACTGGGAAGGTGGTGCAATGCCTATGGTGTAATATTAGGAAGCCATCACCATGTGCCCTCAGGTTAAAAATTGGATGAAAATAAGTGAAGGTCATAAGGTGAAAGTAACGCTTCTCGGTAGTATGAGCCAAGAAAAGGGATAAATCAAGTGACCTCTGTATGTAAACACTCGCATGGTGCCAAACATCCGTTTAGAATTGGCTAAAGAGCCCATACTTATAGATGCTACAAGCTGTTCAAGATCTCTCAAAATAACTTGCACAGGAGTGCAGAGCGGGGTATGCAAGTGTGCCCAGAACGTCCGTTGTGGGTGAGCGCGGGGTGTATCATCTCCATGTAATAAGAGGGAGAATGGAAGAATAGCAGTACCTGAGGTTCCATCATCTTACCGTCATTCACTGGATTGTCACGTCCGTTAGGGTGCAGTGAGGCTTCTGGAAGAGCAGACTGCTATCCGGATGCATCACACTTTTTTTTAAACATGAAGACGTCTGTGGTAATGCGAGCGGGATGGCGACAGATGTAAACATCCGACGTCATCACGCTTCACGTCGCAAAGCTCCTACCATTTTGTGCGAAAACAAACGTAAGTATGTATTTATTCTACGGGAGTTAGTCTCCTGCAGGCCATGTTGAGAAAAAAAAGGGGGGGGGGGGAGTTAAGAAAAGCAGAAACTGTGGAAATCAAGGGTAAAAGGAGTGGCTAGGATTCCCTGCGTTATGGGTAAATGTCATCAAATTATGGGATATAGATTCACATGCTTGAATATTCCCCGCTCTCAGACTGGGAATCCTCAGTGATTTAAATAATATTTTAATAAAAATTAAATATATATACATTATTTCCATAGAAAATGAATAAAGATTGTCCATTATGGCCAATGAGCCATTCAATTGTGTAGTCCCTTCACCTCAATTTGGTCCTTTATAGCCCCAACCAATGAGGTGGCAGGCCTTAAGCTCCGCCCCAGGCAGCCATCTTCAGATTTTCGGCCGTGAGAAGACTACCTGTATGATGACAGCCGGGCCATGGAGCAGCCTCTCAGGGGAGGTGGGTGGGCGCATGTGAATCTATGAAAGATACCAATGCTGGAGAAATACAGTTACAGGCAAGTAACTAAGACTTCTCCAGCATTGGATCTTTCATAGATTCAGATGCTTAAAAAGAATACCAAGCAGTTAAGCATGCCCACAATCCAAAATACTATACATTCTGAAGTAGTCTTCAGTGCGCATAGCATATAGCAACTCAACAAGTCACATTTATTAGGGAAAGGTGGGGAAAAGAAGGCTGCTCCTACCTTACTCAAAGAGGTACCGCCTGTCCAACCACTGATACTTTGTTGGCATCTTCAGCCCAGCAGTAATGTTTGGCGAAAGTATGCAGTGTGCTCCAAGTCACGGCTCTGCAGATGTCCTTTACTGGTACACCTGCGTGGAACGCAACTGAAGCTAGTCTTCCCCTGGTGGAGTGAACTGAAGGAGGTCTGGCAAGAGGATCGCCTTTAGACTGATGGCAGTGGGTAATACATTGGGTCTCCCAACGTGCTAGGCTCTGTTCCGAGATATGCTGTCCTTTTGTGCGACCAGCAAAAGCTAGGAAAAACCTTGTAGAAGAGCGGAACTCCGTGGTCCTCTGTATGTAAAGATTTAGGACTCGCGCTAGATCTAGCGAGTGTAATGATCTCTCTGCATTAGATGTGTGGCTTGCGAAGAAAGTTGGAAGCACGATACACTCCGAGAATTACATTTCTGATAGCACCTTAGGTAGGAATTTAGGGTGCATTTTTAGGATGACACGCCCCTTTGGAACATGGTGAATGGAGGTTCTGATGAAAGAGCTTGCAGTTCACTAATCCTCCTGGCTGATTTGAAGGCTACTAGGAAAGCAGTTTTCCAGGGTAAAAATGTCATGTTACACCTATCTTTGGGTTCATATGGTGATTCCATGAGCGCTGCCAGGACCGTGTTCAGGCTTCAAGAAGGAACTGGCTTTGGCGGGAAAGTGAAGGTTGGCACATTATCATGCACGCGTCCTAGACAGAATAAAGTACATACCCGACTAGGGAATGAGACCAGGAGAGTAATTGCAAGGAAACCAAAAATGTATATAAGCAAATAAATGGAAGCAAAGAACTCTGCTGGTCGAGAGCGCTCTGCTGACAGATAAATGGGCAGCCCATTTTAAGGGCACCAAGCGTCATAAGTGATGTGAAACATACGAGACGATCCGAAAACATGATTGGTTAGGCACATATACTACTCCCAGCCCCATAGGGGATGCCTGGGTTACATTGGTGGATGTATCTCCGTCAGTCACAGGACACGTGGTCAACTGGGCTCATCCTTGCAGGGTGAAGGTCGGGCGAGGTCTGCAGAGATGATGTAGCGCTATCTGAGAAGACTAAATAACAGAGCTTGGCATGCAAGGAATAATGACTGGCATAAATTGTCACATCAAAAAGGGGCTGTTGGTGTGAAATAGGTACATTCCAACCTGTATTTTTATGGGAGCATGGGTTAGGGGGTTGTTCCTTCAGATTCCTTATCAGAAGGGACAATCTCTGATGTGTGGACTCTGGAGTCTCACGATTTCAAACACATTGGAGATAGTCGTTAGTGTTACCAGAATATATGATCATCCTAGATTAGGTATATGGAGGGTGAATTAGAGGTGGTCCAGGGGAAGGGTCTGGAGACCAGATGCATTCAAAGAGAATAGGGGGCATTGGTTCAGTGGACCGCGGCCTAGCAGGGAGGGGGTGCAGAGGGAATGAGTCGGCCAACAGGGGGCATGGGTTCAGTGGACCGCAGCCTGGCAAGGAGGGGGTGGAAGGGGAATGAATCGGTCAGCAGAGATGATGGGCACTTGGGCTGGAGCAGGCCTTGGTCTCACATTTTAGGATGAGCACATTTGTCAGGACTTGATACTTGCTAATTGCAACAACAATGAATGGCCACGTTTCCGTGAGAACAACTGGGAGAAGAAGAGGCGCTGGGAGAGGGAGAGTGGACAGTTCGGCAGATGGCCTAGAAAAAGATGGCATTTGGGAAGACACAAAATGGATGTAACGCTCACCTGAGGCGCCGGTCTTGACTGGGCGTATGCCGTATCTTCAAAGGTGATGTGTAACACACAGCTGGCTCTTTGGGCTGGACCTCTGTGCACTGTATGTCTGACTCGAAGGGTAAGATGTCTGCAGATAGAAAATATGGGATTAATGAACTGGGTTATTGAATGTCTCTCTCTTCTTCCCTTTCTCTTCTCCTGTAGAACCCCAAAGGTCAACGCTCTCACCTTAGGTAAGTGAACGCCGTGCTCTCCATCTGCCTTGGGTAGTTTCTTCACTGGATAAGGGGAGCAGGCCTCTTGACTTCAGAGGACTGCTGTCCGTCGTTTACTGCACGAACGGTAAGTTTCGAGTAATTCTAATGTCTTTAAAAGTCTTTAGTAATGATGTCTCTTGTTTTGCAGGGTTCCGGCGATGGCGGATGACGGGCTGAAGTGAGTTGAAGATGGAGCCCGTGTGATGAATAGAAGCGCCTGGAAGCACGTAAGTAAGCGCTTGTTGCCTGCTTCACGATGCGCTCTAACTGTCTTTTTATTTTGCAGGTACAAGTTCGGAGCGGCTGCAGGGTGCCGGAATACCCACTGGGTTAGATGTGGAAAGGAGTAATGGCACGTGAGTATTAAAGTTCCCCAATGTCTTTAAACGCACCTTGTTTTGTCTTTCAGATGCGGGATGCAGCGCCGAAGGCCTCCGGAGCGCACGAAGAGTAGGTAAGCCTTTGTCTTTCAGATGCCGGAATGCAGCGCGAGGCGTTGATGACAGCCGATGGACCAGGTAAGTGAAGCGCTGTCACTGAAGACCGTAATGCTAACCTGTTCTTTCTTGTCTTTATAGGTGTTGCTAAAGACTGGATTCAGGATGGTAAGCCTTTTTGCTTAGGCCCAGGATCAGATGCAGAAGACACGATGAGCGTTCTGCTGCAGAGGATGCAGAATAACGCAAAGCAAGATTCATCCATCGGGTGTGGTTTGAATAGCCTCCTGTAGTGCTTAGGTGTATCCTTCCACAACCACGCCTAGGTAAGAAAAGAGTTCCTGCTTTCCAGAAGAGTTCCAGTGTTCTGAATCTAGGGAGTGGCTCCTGCCCCACCCAACAGGAAAAGTAGTTCCAAACAGAAGAGGATCAGAGGCTCAACTGGCAGGCAAGTAAGCAGCATGGTCTGCTGCAGGTAAGTCCACCCAAGCATTATGAGCCCGGCGCTTCCAGCGCTGGGACTGGGCATATTTATGAGCCTGGTGCCACTGGCGCCAGGACTGGGTCCAAAAGGTCCCAATTGGGACTGGTTGGCCCTCGGAACCTGGGTTATGGATCTGCTTCCAAGGGAGTTGGGAAAACCCTGACCTTTTGGAAGCAGAGATCATGACAATGGAGTCCAAACCACACGCATAAGCAGACCGTTTATACACTTATATCCAAAATGGGAGATGTGAATATTCACAAGAGGGGCAGAGATAACTTCCCCCTTAGCTCACACACCCTTTACCTGGTGCGGGAATGGTGCAGGGGGGCAGAATACACCACCTCTCCCCCAACAAAAGTACACAGCAATCCTTTCAGAAATATCTCGATAGCCGTGTTGGTAAGCAAGGTTGATATAGATCTGTAGTGTAGGCGGATAAATGCACCTTGATGGAGGCCAAGTAGAGCCCTGCTTTAGCTAGGTGCAATAAGTATGGTAGCACTTGTTCTACTGACGCAGTGAATGGGTTCATCAGTGACGTCTCGCACCATTTGGTGAAACGAGTCCATTTCCGGATGTATGTGGTCCATGTGGAAGGAGCCCTAGAGGCTTTGATTATGTCCCAGCATTCTGGAGGAAGAGTCAAATTAGCTAGTTTTTCGCTGCTCAGGAACCACACCTTGAGTGACAGGCGTGCTGAGTCGTGGTGGAGTACCTTGTGATTCTGTTGTGTTAAATGTTTCTGGTGAGCTTTGAGGTGAATCAGGGGCCACTGGGATAAGTGTTGGAGAGTTGGGTACCAAACTTGACGAGTGTCATGATGCCTACCCCCGGGGACCCAGACCAAGTCCAGCAAACCCGGAAGCAGGCATCAAGTTATCCTAAGCAAGCCCAACAACCCCTGCTAGGGGCTATTTGGGTCCAGTCTTGGCGCCTATGGCGCCAGGCTTCTATGGAGAGTCAGTCCTGGCGCCAGGCTAATAGATTAAAACTTACCTGATGCAGACCATGCTGCAAGAGCTCCAAGCCAAAGGAGGCTTGGAGGGGACTACTTTACTTAGGGACTATTTTTTACTCGGGCGGGGCTGGGGAGGAATACTTACCTGGAACTACTTTGGAAGCTATTTAAACCACGCCCGAAGAGCAGCACATGCTTCGCGTTATTCTGCATCCAGCAGCGTAACGCTCACCGTGCCTGCAAGTCTGCATCCAGCCTTCTGCCACGCCCACCTCGAGTTTGGAGCTCCTAGAAAAAGGGAGAAAAAAGGAGAAAAGGTTAGAACAAGAGCAATACCTTTGATCCTTACCTGAATTCCCGATCCATCGCGCCTTCGAGCTGGAAGAAAAGTTATTTTATGCGCGTCGCCTCGCCTGCTGCAGCGCCGCGCTGAACTCACCGGCCTTCGCAGCATCTTCACATTCCACTGCATCCTCCTGCATGTTCCCGCCGCACTCCGGCACCCAAGGAGAAGACAAGAACAGCAAGGTGAGCCAAGGGAATACACAGAGGAATATTAGTTACCCCCCCCCATAGAATTACCTGATTTTACCACCGGGGGTACTATTCCTCTTCACGGGTCAGCACAGCTTCCACTGCATCTTCGCCGAACCCCGGCCCCTAAGGGGAAACAAAAGGACAGCAAAGTGAAACAAAGACTAACAAGGGGAACCCTGCTCACCGCAATAGACTTACCTGCTTTTACCGCCAGAGGTATTATTCCCCGAGACTTCATACTTTCTCTCAGCGCCTGAATAAGGGAGAAAGCAACAGGTTACATATTGACATTTTATCGAACTGTGTTGGAAAATACAAATCCTTACCAGAATACTACCGGTTGCCACGAGGAACTCTTCATTAGGGTCAAGCTGCAATCTGCAAGGAATCGGACAAGAGTGAAAGTCAGGCATTTAAACTCTTACCAACTTTATATTTACGGCGTCTTGCCGGGAATCTCGGAGTCAATATTGTTCTGGAACTCACCAATTCCTTAGAGCCAGTGAAGCAACTGGTTATCAACGCGGCCCTGCGCTCAAAGCAGGATGGAGAGCTCATCTTTTCAAACCATCAGGTGAGACTATAAGAGGGGACATCACAGGTGATCTGTGGGGAGAACAGTGTGGGTGGGGGGGATTTACGCTCAACTCCACGGGTGGTTAATTCCCTTTCTCCATTTGCAGAAGAATATTGCTACGGGCCAAGCAAACGAAGCTAAGTGGGCCAGTCCAATCTGTCATCTCGGCCCTACGCGTCACATTGGTGGAGACCGCAGCTGTCCAGTTCCGATCGACGCCTCTGTGGGAGCCAGGTGGGCGTAACAGAATGCAAAGCCTACCCACAAATTCCCACCCGGGCGTTATGGATACCTCAGAGACTGACCAATTGGCCCAATTTCTAGGGGAACTGAGGGCTGAAGTGCATTCCGCCCGTCAAGAAACCAATGCTCTTAGGAGAGAAATGATTTTGTCCAAGGAGCGAACTGATGACCTTGCTAGGCAACTATTGCAAGGCCAGGCTGGACAAGCACCCCTACCTGGTTCCAGGGGAAATCCAGCTCCTGTGTTATCGAGTAACCCTGTGCAAATAAACCTACCTGGAAATATTCCATTAGCTCCACCCGAACGCTTTGCCCGAGATCCCAAAAGGTTTGCCGTGTTTATGAACCAATGCCGCTTGCACTTTTTATGCAGACCTGGAGCCTTCCCCCAAACGATCAAGCCAAGGTAGCCTTTGTATTGTCATATCTCAGCGGCAGTGCAGCTGATTGGTCAATTACACTAGTTACTCAGGATGACCCAATTCTTCGGGATTTTCAGGACTTTCAAACGAGCATGGAAAGACTATTTGCCCGGCACTCCCAAGGACAGGCCCTGGATAACAAACTTTTGTCCCTACGACAGGGTAACCAGGACCTTCTATCCTAAATCGCAACCTTTAATAGGTTGATAGTGGGAACTGGATGGCCTGAGATAAAACAAATCACGTTATTTCATTTAGGGCTTCGAGGAGAACTCAAGGATGTCTTGGCTCAAGTCGTGAAACCACCTCAAGACTGCGCTGAATATATAGACTTAGTGGTCCAGTTAGATCACAGACTTGAGAACAGAAAGGCTGATCGAGCCAAGTTTGAGAATCGGGAGTTGGTCAAAACCCTGCTAACCCCAAAGGAGCAGATGCTTCAGAACTCATGCAAATCGGAGGGGTTAAAGGATCCTTAACCCAGAAGGAAAGAGAAAGGAAACGGCAAATGCAATTGTTTCTATATTGTGGAACTTCTGGGCATTTTCTAAGGGATTGCCCTGTAAAACCACCCAAGAAGGTGGTAGGAGCTGCTGATAAAAGCCATATGGAGTCAGACTCGGGAAACGACCACGCCCGACAAGCGTAGAGGTCCGCTTGCCGAGCTTGAAGGAGGATACTCAGACCTCACATTTCATCATACCAATGGTCCTCGTAGATCCAGGGCAGCCATTGCGTATGAACGCAGTAAGGGCATACATTGATAGCGGGGCCATAGTAAACTATATGGACTATGAATTGGCTTCCAGGATGAATCTACCTCTCTGCTGAAAAACCACCTCAGATGTCATCACCACAGTCGATGGAACTGAAATTGCCTCTGGGCCTGTAACTCATTCGACCGCAGAGATGACACTATTGGGTCAGGATGGGTGTCGAGAGACTATTGTGTTTGATCTAATCAAAGACCCACAGTTCCAAATAATACTGGGGATACCTTGGTTGGAAACACACAATCCTTGTATTGATTGGCGAGAGAAGAGAATAACCTTCCCGGATTGTGCACAAACCTGTTACCCAAAGAAAAGTCAGAACGCAGGCCTGGCCACAGTAACCACAGCAGTCATGCAACTACCTCCAGAATACCAAGAATTCCAGGATGTCTTCCAAAAAGAACAGGCAAACACCTTACCTCCTCACAGATGGTACGATTGTCAAATCGATCTCATACCCAGTGCACAACCCCCTTGTAGCAGGATCTATGCCCTTACGGAACCTGAGAACCTTCACCTACGACAATACTTAGACCAGTACCTCGGCAATGGCTTTATTCGCCCATCCAAGTCCCCTGCATCTTCAGCTTTGTTCTTCGTGCCCAAAAAGGAAGGTGACCTAAGAACGTGCATAGACTACCGCGCATTGAACCAGATAACTGTTAAGAACCGATACCCATTGCCTCTGATCCCTGAACTACTAGACAAAGTGAAGGACGCTTGTATATACACTAAATTAGATCTCCGGGGGGCATACCATCTGGTACGTGTAAAAGAAGGCGACGAATGGAAGACTGCTTTCCGCACTAAGTATGGGTTATTCGAATACCAGGTGATGCCTTTCGGGCTGTGCAATGCACCAGCAGCCTCCCAATACTTCATGAGCGCTGTCCTTCGTGAACTCATTGACGTTTGTGTTGTCGTATATATCGATATTCTAGTATACTCCTCTTCAGAATCTGACCATGTGAAGCACGTCCGAGCAGTCCTTGAGAAATTGTGCCAGCACAAACTATATACAAAACTGGAAAAATGCATTTTTCATGCCACAGAAGTTGAATTCCTTGGGTTTATCCTGACCCCAAAGGGAGTCCGAATGGACTCACGAAAGGTGAACGCAATCCTTAAGTAGCCATCACCAAGTTCAGTTAAAGGAGTACAAAGCATGCTCCGCTTTGCCAATTTCTACCGCAGATTCATCCCGGATTTTTCACATGTTGTACATCCCATCACAGCACTCTTGCGAAAAAATAAACGCTTTATGTGGACTGAAGAAGCTGAAAATGCCTTCCAAGAGCTGAAAGCGAAATTCACGTCTGCACCTGTATTAAAGCACCCGCGCCCTGAACTTCCATACATAGTGGAAACTGATGCATCCAGTCTAGCCATGGGAGCTGTCCTGTCTCAAAAGGACCCTGAAACTGGCCAGCTTCATCCAGTAGCATTTTGGTCCAGAAAGTTCTCGGCACCCGAGTTAAACTCTGCGGTTACCGACAAGGAGTTATTAGCCATTAAATCCACCTTCAAGGCTTGGCGGCACTATCTTCTCAGTGCCAGGCATACCATTACTGTGATCACCGGAACTTACAGTATTTAAAGACAGCCAAGGCCCAATCGTCACGTCAACTTCGATGGGCATTGTTCTTTGCCGAGTTCGATTTCGTAATAACCTATCGACCAGGTTGTAAGAATGGTAAAGCAGACGCCTTATCCCGAATATGGATGGAAGAGGCAGAAGTGAACCCAGATCCAGTACCTATAATTTCCGAACAAAGAATTCTTGGCACGACTACTCTACAGACACTAGAGGACATTCAGGTAAAGATCCAGCAACTCTTTGATCCTACAGTCCTGCAGGACTGGGTTAAAAAAGGCCCGGACTACTCTGTCACCAATGACATGCCTTATTACCAAGGGCGGCTATTTCTGCCACACAAGGAACTACAAGAGCTATTCATTTCCCGTTATCATAATACCCTAATGAAGTGGCACCCAGGTATTGCAAAAACTGAAGCTAAAATTAAAAGACAATTCTGGTGGCCCACCTGGCGAAAGGATATTAAATCATTTGTGATGTCTTGTGGCATTTGCGCCCAAAACAAAAGTCAAAAGAAAAAAACCAGCTGGACTCTTACAACCTTTAGACATTCCGCCTACACCATAGCACACCTTATCGTTAGACTTTATTACTGACCTACCCCCAGGCAATGGATTTAACACCATTCTAGTTATTGTGGATCTTTTTTCCAAGATGGCCCACTTTATTCCTTTAAAGGGATTACCTTTAGCTTCAATCCTGGCCAAGGACTTCCTCGAAAACATTGTTCGCATACACGGATTTCCGTCCATATTGGTCTCTGACCGGGGCAGTCAATTAATTTCACATTTTTGGAAAAAATGCTGTCAATTGGCGCAAATCGATGTGAGGTTATCGACCAGTCACCACCCCCAGACCGATGGTCAAACGGAGAGGACCAACCAGACTCTCGAACAATACCTGCGTTGTATGTTACATCAGACAGAGTAATTGGAAAGACATTCTTTGGATCGCCGAATATGCATACAATAATTCAGTACACTCTGGAACTGGACAAAGCCCCTTTTATACCTTATATGGGCACCATCCTCGAACCTCAGACCTTGGCTCACCCCAACACTTAGAAATGCCCGCAGTGGACCATCTGCACGCTACGATTACACAAGCCTTTAAGGAAGCAACTACACATTTAAAACAGGCGACAGAAAAATACAAGAAAGATGCTGATCAGCATAGAAGTGATACTCCACAATACCAGATAGGGGACAAAGTATGGTTAGCCATACCTCTAAAGGGAACACGGACCTTTAACCCCAGATATTTGGGACCATACTCTATTAAGGCCATTATCAACCGGGTGGCTGTCAAGTTGGACTTACCTGCTAATATGCGAATTCACCCCGTCTTTCATGTGTCACTTTTGAAGCCAGTGCAACCAGGGACAAGACTAACCAAGCCACCAGACCCTATCCTTGTAGACGGAGAACCCGAATTTGAAGTTAAGAACATCCTGGACTCCAAGCTGATAAAGTCAAAACTCTTATTTAATCGACTGGAAAGGTTACGGACCACAGGAAAGGTCATGGGAACCTAGTGACCATGTTCATGCACCCCGATTGGTGAAAAAATTCCACCAAAATTTCCCAGACAAACCGAAACCACAGGGAAGAACGACTTTAGGAGGGGCCTTTGGGGGTGGGGGGTAGTGCGGTCATGATGCCTACCCCCCGGGGACCCAGACCAAGTCCAGCAAACCCAGAAGCAGGCATCAAGTTATCCTAAGCAAGCCCAACAACCCCTGCTAGGGGTTGTTTGGGTCCAGTCTTGGCGCCTATGGCGCCAGGCTCATATGGAGTGTCAGTCCTAGCGCCATAGGCGCCAGGCTCATAGATTAAAACTTACCTGATGCAGACCATGCTGCAAGAGCTCCAAGCCAAAGGAAGCTTGGAAGGGACTACTTTACTTAGGGACTATTTTTTTACTCGGGCGGGGCTGGGGAGGAATACTTACCTGGAACTACTTTGGAGGATATTTAAACCACGCCCGAAGAGCAGCACACGCTTCGCGTTATTCTGCATCCAGCAGCGTAACGCTCACCGTGCCTGCAAGTCTGCATCCAGCCTTCTGCCATGCCCGCCTCGAGTTTGGAGCTCCTAGAAAAAGGGAGAAAGAATTAGAAAAGGTTAGAACAAGAGCAATACCTTTGATCCTTATCTGAATTCCCGATCCATCGCGCCTTCGAGCTGGAAGAAAGAAGTTATTTTATGCGCGTCGCCTCGCCTCGCCTGCTGCAGCGCCGCGCTGAACTCACCGGCCTTTGCAGCATCTTCACATTCCACTGCATCCTCCTGCATGTTCCCGCCGCACTCCGGCACTTAGGGAGAAGACCAGAACAGCAAGGTGAGCCAAGGGAATACACAGAGGAATATTAGTTACCCCCCCAGAGACTTACCTGATTTTACCACCGGGGGTACTATTCCTCTTCACGGGTCGGCGCAGCTTCCACTGCATCTTCACCGAACCCCGGCCCCTAAGGGGAAACAAAAGGACAGCAAGGTGAAACAAAGACTAACAAGGGGAACCCTACTCACCACAATGGACTTACCTGATTTTACCGCTGGAGGTATTATTCCCCGAGACTTCATACTTTCTCTCAGCACCTGAATAAGGGAGAAAGCAACAGGTTACATATTGACATTATTTTATTGAACTGTGTTGGAAAATACAAATCCTTACCAGAATACTACCGGTTGCCACGAGGAACTCTTCATTAGGGTCAAGCTGCAATCTGCAAGGAATCAGACAAGAGTGAAAGTCAGGCATTTGAACTCTTACGAACTTTATACTTACGGCGTCTTGCCGGGAATCTCGGAGTCAATATTGTTCTGGAACTCACCCATTCCTTCGAGCCCATGAAGGAACTGGTTATCAACACGCCCCTGGGCTCAAAGCAGGATGGAGAGCTCATCTTTTCAAACCATCAGGTGAGACTATAAGAGGGGACATCAAAGGTGATCTGTGGGGAGAACAGCGGGGGTGGGGGATTTACGCTCAACTCCACGGGTGGTTAATTCCCTTTCTCCATTTGCAGAAGAATATTCCTTCGGGCCAAGCAAACGAAGCTAGGTGGGCCAGTCCAGTCCGTCATCTCGGCCCTACGCGTCACATTGGTGGAGACCGCAGCTGTCCAGTTCCGATCGACGTCTCTGTGGGAGCCAGGTGAGACTAACAACGAGCCCAATCCAGTGCTATCAGTATCATTGTGTACGTCTGTTCCTTCAATCTGCAAAGTACTCACGTTATCTGAGGAATCGGCGGGAAAGCGTACAGGAATTTGCCTGTCCAGTTCACTGAGAAGGCATCCCCTAATGACCGGTGTTCTGGATATCTGGAAGCAAACATGTGACATTTCCGGTTGCTCTTGGTGGCAAAGAGGTTGATCTCCGGATGTCCCTACTCATGGAATATCCGTTGAGCTTCTGCTTCGTCCAGTTCCCATTTGTGGGATGCAGAGTAGTCTCTGCTCAGCTTTGATGTGAACTTTGTGCTGTAGTGGCTAGGTCCATAGCTTCTGCGCTTCCTTGTTATATTGTTGGTATAATGCATGGAGGTTGTGTTATCAGCCTGGATGGTTACTACTTGCCCTGATAGTACCGGAAGGAAGGCTTTCAGTGGCCAGCGTATTGCTCCGAGTTCCAACACATTGATATTTAGCCGGGATTCTGGGCCTGACCACGTGCCCTTTGTTTGCAGAACTGCCAGGTGGGCTCCCCAGCCTGATGGTAATGCATCTGTTCCAAGGAGAAGCGTTGATGTCAAAGCTTGGAAAGGCATTCCCTGCAACAGAGTTTGAGGCGTGCTCCACCATTGGAGTGCCTTGTGGAAGGTTGCTAGGAGCTGGATGGTATCTTCCCATGACTAGAGTGCTCGTCTCCATTGCCGGTGTATGGTCTCTTGGATTGGCCTCATGCGAAGTCTGCAATTTGGTATGAGAAATGTACATGTGGACATCATGCCCAGCAGTGATTTGAAAGAGCGTACCGTGGCTGTTATGTTGTCGTGGAACCAAGAGGTTAGTTGAAGCATTGCTGACATTCTGTCCGCTGAAGGCCATACCCTGGTTATGCTGGTGTTGAGCTCTGCTCCCAGGAAGAGCACAGTCGTCGGGTGTTGGACAGGATTTGTCTTTGTTTATTGAGAAACCTAGACCCTTCAGTAGGTTTATTGTTTTTGTCACAGCCGAGGTTGCAAGTTTGAACGAACTTGCCCTTATTAACCAGTCATCCAGGTATGGATAAACCTCCGTTCCAGTTCGTCTGAATCTTGCTGCCACTGGTGCCAGACACTTGGTAAAGACTCTCAGTGCTGACCTTAGTCCGAATGGAAGAACACGCAATTGAAAATATAACTCCCCTATTGCAAATCTGAGGAACTTTCTGCGGGCAGGATGAATGGAATATGAAAAAAGGGGGTCTTCCAAGTCCACGGTGGCTAGGAAATCGTGTTTGTTTAACCATGGGAGGACATTCTGGAAGGATGCCCTCTTGAATTTGATGTTAAATGTTAAAGTTATTTGTATCGCGCACCGTCACCAACGGAGTTGGTCCCCAGGCGCTCTGGCGGATCTGCAAACGAGAAAGTGGGGTGGGTTAGTAGGGTGAAGAGGGAGTAGGATAGTGAGAGGAGTGCTGTTCTGTTGGCAGCTTCAACTCGGTATACACCGTGTGCTGAGCTTTTGGTGCGAGTATCGGAGCAATGTCAGTCCTCATGTGCTATTGGTGCAGTTATGTGTTGTAGCAGTGTGGTGAAGTGCATGCGACCTGCAGTGCGAGAGGTGGTGGTGTTCGTTTTTTGAGCGAGTTAAGTAGGCAGAAAGTTGAGCTTTTTTTGGTTAGTGGGTTATAAGTTTTGCAGCTAATCACAGTATGGCTGAATGCCTAGATTTTGGGAATCCTGCCTGGTGCGGGAATGGCTATACTCTAGTCCTGAATAGTGGGGGGGAGGCCGGCACCCAACAGAGCAATTGAGTATAGTACCATACTTCGCTGGATTTGAGAAACAATTGATTAATTCAGTATAGAGTGTTAGGGAGAATTCTCTGTTTAGGCTGAATTTCCTAACCTAGTGAGTCCCCCAGCAGCTTTGCTGGATTTTTGGGGTTTATTTTTTCTCCTGCATAGAGTGAGACTCTTTTACCCTCACTCTTGGACATGATTTGGGTGCGTTTCTTTGAATCTAGATGTGTTTAATGGGCTATGGGGTCTTTTACTCCATAGGGCTTCATGTGTTTTTGTGATGTGTTACACAGCACCCTCAGTGCAGTGACACAGGGGTGTCATAGTGACCCCCCAGTATAGACTCCATACCCTGGGACTGACTACCAGGGCATGTAAAGTCACCATTGACTTTACTAGTCTTAAATTCTGAACAGAACCAGTACAAACCATCATATTGTGGACGTACTGGCTGGGGCAATTCAATTGCCCCAGGGTCTGTTAGTCGAGGGGGCACGTCTCCGTCCCCCCTGATCGAGTTTTGGCTGGTGGCAGTGGATACTACTTTTTATATTCAACCGCAAATATTTTCCTATGGGATTTCCCATTATTTTAGGCTACTATCTTTATTTAATTATTTACGGTAGCCTCGAACATACTGCCGGTTTAATTAATATTAATTCTCCGGTTGGTATTTTTTGCCAAAACTTGATTCTAAAATGGCGTTTGTGTTCTCTTCTGTGACTCCAACCCAAGTCGAGCCCTTTGTTCCACTTTTTGGCGGGCTTCTCCACAGAAGCCCTCCAAAGTGGTGCCACTCTGTCTGGGGTACTTAGGAGGGGTGGAGGGGAATTTAGGCACCCTGGACTGAGTTGCCTAGGCAACTCAAGTCGCACTCCATGCTGACTGGCCCAAGTGGTGAGCCGGCCGGCTCACCACTTAGCATGTTTGAGTGACAGCTAGGCTGAGTGAATGGGAGTTTGCTGCATAAAAGCAGGGCTTTGGGGACTGGAACTTCAGAAGTCGCCACAGGACCTAAGAATCCGACGAGGGAGAAGCTGAGCCGACCTGCCACGACACCACCCCCGGTGGAGCCCTGCTGGACCGTCTCACCACTTTTCCCAATGACAGAGGAGATCTCCCGCCGGAGAGTCTTCTTCCTTTGACTGGTGGGGATAACCAGTTTCACCGTCTTTTCGCCTTCCTGACGTACCTCGTGGCCGCCTTGCCTGTGCCAAGCACCCCGGCAACCGGGATACCGCGTTTTACCACGACCGCGAAACAAAGGTACCACCTTTAACCAGAAAACTCTGCGGCTGGTTTCTGCCCTGGTAGTGCAACGACCTTCATCTTTCCTCCAATTGGAGATCTTCTCTTCCCCTGGACGACGACGCAACTTGCACCAACTACCAGGAACAACTGCCACCGCTGGAGGATGCTTCCCACTTAAGGTACCGTGTCCCGTCTGGCTTCCCTTGCTACCGACTGTACGGGGTAGATTTAGCCCCCGGCTTTCGAACCTGGGTTAGCCTGGGACACCCTGGCTAAACTTTCCTAAGCCTCTCTAAACTCTTTTTGAACCCTCTGCAAGACTTTCTAAGCCTAGTGTAACTGTGTGATCTTGGGCGCATTTGTGCTCTGCTCTCTCTAAGAGTGGGCCCAGCCTTTGGACTTTGGCTCACCAGTGACTTTTGCTCTTCTGCCTTGCTAACAGTGTTCCTGAATCTTAGAGTGGTGTACCTTTTCATATTCTGTCTTTTTCCCTCCCTTTCTCACAAACTTATTGGAGTGCCATCTAGTTAAGCGCTCACCTCTGCATGAAAATAAGTGGCGTTTTACAGTGACTTATCTGATAAGGAAAAAGGGGTGTATATATATTATAATAGTAACTGTGTTTAGAATATTTTACCATAAGAGTGCTGGAGTGTTTTCAACAGTGTGTTTTTAAATAAATAATTATATACTTTGATACCAAAG
This sequence comes from Ambystoma mexicanum, assembly GCF_040938575.1. Classification (NCBI taxonomy): domain Eukaryota; kingdom Metazoa; phylum Chordata; class Amphibia; order Caudata; family Ambystomatidae; genus Ambystoma; species Ambystoma mexicanum. The sequence continues at coordinate 579,976,153 of NC_090935.1, forward strand.
CTCTGGTCAGTGTTTGCTTGTATTGTTGTATCTGAGTGCCTATTGTGTATACTTTGCATACTGCCTAACTCTTCTTGAGGGAAGTCTGACTGCTCAGCTACAGCTACCAGGTAAATCTGGGTGGTGCGGACTGCTACCAAATGGGTTTACTGCCAACACCTGTAGTCTTAAATCTTTTGCAGTGGTCCCTAAGGGAACTGCACAGGTTTCTGCCTAACACAGTCCTAAAACACATCTAGAATCGAGAGTCCTGCAAAGGGAGAGACACTTTGGGTGTGGTATAGGCCGGGATGGTGTGGATGAGTCGTCCGAGTGATTTTGTTTTGGTCCGACTATGTGTTCAGTCTTTTGTGTCCTCCTCTTGTGGCTATCTCATGTCTTATGGTATGTCGTGGGGTGCGTTCCTTGGATTCTGTTCATGTTTGGTGGGGCCCAACGTCGGTCTCTTTATTCATCGTTGTTTAGCGGTGTGGGCGTTCTTGTGGGTGGTCTTCTAGTTACACAGTGAAAAGCCAGGATTTGAGCAGTTTCTTGAATACTAGGTGGTTTCTTGTGTTCTGTATATTCTTTGGTAGGTCATTCCAAGTTTTAGGTGCCTGGTGAGAGAACGAGGGTGCTCAGTTTTCTTTTGTTATAGGGTTTCGGTTCTAGGCGGATGTCGTTGCTTGATCTGAGCGTTCTTGACGGCTGGTGTAGGCGTAATTTATCCCTCAGGAATTCTGTGCCTTGGTTGTGTGTTGCTCTGTGTGTGATGCACATGAATTTGAATTTTATTCACTGTTTTATTGGTAGCCAATGTAGTATTTTTAGCGCAGGTGTGATGTGTTCTCTTAGGGGTAGTTTGAGAAGGAGTCTGGCTGCCGCATTTTGTATGCGTTGTAGTTTTATTAGAAGTCGTTCAGGCATGCCCAGATATAGGCTGTTGGCATAATCTACTCTGGACATGACCAGATCGATGATGGTAAGAGTTTTTTTTGCCGAATTATAGGAACAGCAGGATCCTTTTTGCCGCTCGCAGGAGAAAAGCATTTCTTGAGTAGAGCGTTTAACTTGTGGCTATAGGGCGAGGTTGTTGTCCATCTGGACCCCTAGGTTTTTTTTACAAATCAACAATGGCGTTGGCGTCATGCCGAGTTCTCTTGGCCAGGGGATGTAGTTGATGTCTCCTCTGTTTTTTTGTGACTATCATTATCTCTTTTTTGCCTGGGTTAATTTTGAGGTGGTTCAAGTTTATCCAATTGAATATATCATGAAGGCAAATCTCTAGTTTTGTGTTTTCTTCTCGGGTGTCTTATATTTTAAAAATTATTTGTATGTTGTTGGCGTAGTTGTAGCAGGTGAGGCCGTGTCTTTTGATTAATAGATATAGGTAGATGTTGAATAAAAGCGGGGAAAAATATGATCCTTGTGGTACTCAGCATGTGGAGTCTCTTGGGTTGGATTTAAAAGGTTTCATCCATACGGTTTCCGTTCTGTTTTTTAGGAAGTATTTGCTTGATGCGCTTGACAAATTTGTTTAGCGCTCTTAAATCTAATATCGGTCTCCACTGACCATTCTTTTTTCTCACGAGGAAAAACCGGGAATAGAAGCCCCTTACCATTTGTTGATCTGGAACCAGTTCTATAGCTGCTTTTTGAAGCAACTTGTGAATTTCCAACATGATACGTTTCATGAGATTAACCTTGCGTGGGATGGGAGCAAGGGATGGGGGTTGATCCAGGAATTCGATAGTGTGACCCTCTCGAATCACTTGCAACACCCACTTGTCGGGTGTTATTGTCCGCCAGCGTTGGAAATAGCAGCTTACTGTTCCCGCCACCGGGGTGTGATGTGGGAGGGGAAGATAGGAGTTGCCAATTGTGTTTGCTTTATGTTTTGGTCTGGTTAGAGCCACGTCTCCCCCTTTGGCTGTTCCTGGCTGTCGACTGATGGTCTTGAAAGTTGTTGCCCTGTGTCATTTTGACCGTAGGATGGGCAGTTAAAACCTCTGTACTTGAACGATGAGCCTCGAAAGGATCTGCGCTCATGGCTTATCTTTAAGGGAACTGATGGCTCGGGCTGTATCAGTGTCCGTTTTTATTCCCTTGAGATGGTCATAAATCTTTTTCCCAAAAAGATCTTGTCCATCAAAGGGCATATCCAATATTTGAGCTTGGACCTACGGCCTGAAGTTTGTTGCTTTCATCCAGGCTCATCTTCTCAGGATCATGCCATGGGCCATTTGTTGAAAACTTGATTCTGCTACATTCACCGCTGCGTCAATCATATGATCGGATGTAGCTTCACTGTCCGATATGATTGCCCTAGCCTCTTCCTTTAATTCCACCGGCAAGTGTTTGGATAACTTAGCCATGCAAAGCCATATCTCATGGTCCAGTCGCCCTGTCATGTGTTGCCTGCCCTAATGGTAAGTGAAGCTGACAAGGACACTTTTCTACCCATAGCCTCCAATTTACGGCCTTCCTTATCAGGTGGTGCTGATAAAGGGGATGATGGGTTAGCCAATTTCTTTCTGGCTGCCACTGTGATTACGGAATCTGGCTTAGTATGCCCTCTTAGCATAGTGGTGCCGTGTCTGGGGCTTTGTATTTCTTTTCTGGCCGCGAGACGAGTGCAGGTGTGGACACAGGTGTAGACAATATCTTTGCTCCGGAGTCCCTTATGGTGTCTAAAATAGGGATAGTGGCGATTGTTCTCCTACACTTATCCCTATGTTCATATAAAACTGACTTCTTTTCTTCTGTTGTAACTTGCAACTTGAAAAGGTCTGCTGCTTTGACGATAATCGTATGGAACAATACCAAATCGTCAGGTGGTGAAGTATCTCCTGGAGAATCCTTCTTCCTGGGTTTCTCTATGATGTAGTCGTCCCACTCACTTTGTGTTTCCAGTTCATGAGTAATCTCTCCCTCTTCTGGGTCTGAAAAATCTCTGAACGGGTCCTCCTGCCAGTCTGAAACCGAAGCAGTCGATGGTAAAACTGTAGGATCCCTTGTAGGCGAGCGTGGTCTTGTTCTAGGCGAAGACCTTGGAGGGGAGACTCTTGGTGAAGCACTATGTGTCTTGCTCCTAGATCTGCGAGGAGGTTCGGGTGAACGTGGCATTTTATGAGGTCTGATCTTGGGAGGGGAGCTTCTCGGCATGCTATGGTGAGGCGATTTGTCCCTCTGAGGAGACCTTGCATCTGTCGGAGTAGAAGTCAGATTTCTCTGTCTCCGACGCCTGTTGAATTCATTATTAATCCTTTGCATTGACTCCATGAGTGTTGGGTCGTTTGTGTCCTTGGGCTCCTCCATAGTGGGGTGCCAGGGCATGCTATTCACTTTAGGAGTGAGAATAGGTTGTTCACATATGAATTCAGTGTCCGAAAATTCTTCCTGTAAATTTATGTCAGGCAGCTATGTCATCTCTCTTAAGGGAGATAACTGCGTTCCTATTGGTTCCTCGTGGACCTCTTTGGTGTAAGGAATGGTGACCATTGGTTTATCTGTGCTGCCCTCATTGGACGGCGCAACTGGGATGTCCGTGGACGGTGTTTTAGGCTTGCTTTTCTCACTGGACATGGGTGTTGATAGCTTTGTCGATGGTTTCGTCGACGACGCTGGTTGATTCGTCGACAACGATTTCTTAGTTGACGGTGATTTCATTTGGTCGTCGACAAGCCCTTATCACTGGTACCTCAGGTAGACAGAGTTTTCGTGGACAATTGCCGCCCCCCCCCCCCCAACGAGTTTTTAGAAAACACCTCCTTAACTTTGGAGGTCTTTTTTTCTTCTGGATGCTGTTTCTTTTGGTCCCCAGGGCTAAGAGAAGGTGTGAGGGAAGTCATCTCCACCTTTCTCTTGCTTTTATGCAAAGGGGAAGTGCTCCTTTCCATTGAATAGGCCCTTCTCTTTGAAGTTTGATTCTCAGATGGTTTTATAGATGAGACAGAGGCTGTCTTGACAGATTCCTCATCAGAATATCAGAAGATTGCCCTTTTGACTCAAGCTGTAGCAAAAGTCTCATGTGTCTGTCCTGCAAGGTTTTGTTGGTGAAGGTCTTGCAAATGTCACATCTGTGGATGTCATGAGGGTAGAGACAGTAGATAAAGTGCCATGAGGGTCCCTCATATAAACAAGTTTCTTCTTGCACCTGTTGCAGTCCCTGAACAGGGAAGGCTTTTTGGCAGTTGGCTCTTCAGCCATGATGTGAAGTGAAGTTTCACTCGACGAAAACAGGTAGAATTTTTGTGTTTTCTAAGCCCAGAAACACACTATCCGTAGTGTTTGATCAGGAGATCAAGACGGAATATATTTTGAAAAATAGTTTGACAACAGCTAACAAAAGAAAAATGGAAAGCTCCGAGAGCTAAGGATTCCCTCCGTTAGACTGCAGTGAAAAATCTGAAGATGGCTGCCTGCGGCAGAGCTTAAGGCCTGCGAACTCATTGGTTAGGGCTATAAAAGGACCAAAGTGAGGTGGAGGGGCTACACAATTGAATGACTTATTGGCCATAATGGACAATCTACATTCATTTTCTATGGAAATAATGTATATATTTAATTTTTAAAAATAATTATTTAAATCACTGAGGATTCCCGATCTGACGACGGGTAATATTCAAGCATCTGAATCTATGAAAGATTCAATGCTGGAGAAATTACAGTATTATCTCAGATGGCACCTTCTAGAGGCGAATAAAGCTAACATGAACAATTTCTAAGTTGGTTTGTTTATTTGATAGAGCGCAACCAAACCCTTAGGTAGCTGGGCGCGAGCATTACAAGTATACTTAGAGCTTAGTTACAAAGATGATTATGGTACATACATACAGGAAAAATGCAAATTACTACCACCTAGTTTACAAAGAGACAGGTGGTCACATACAGGTATTACAAGATTACATTCCGATGTGACATAGGTGACTACTACATTAAGAGTGATAGGCCTAGCAGACATAGGATGGCAAGAACCGACAAGGTAAAAGTATAGGCAGTGATAAGTTGAGGATTTCAAGTAGGTTAGAATCATTAGTCCGAATCCAGGAGAGGTGCAGGACAGGCAAAATAAATTACAGTATTACCTGTGAGGGCATTTTCTAGATGCAAATCAGTGTAGCTTTCAAGGTGTCAGTCAATTTAACCAGAACAAATTCCAAGGGTGTGACATATGCAAATATACTGTAATATCACAGTGGGTGCTTCTAGATGTTAACGGGAAGACATTCAAGGTCAGTAGCTTAGGCAGGTAAATCACTCACAGTAGGTCAAACTAATACCACAGTGTGTACTTTCTAGCAGTGAATCAATGCAGTGAGAACAGATGTGATTCTAGTCAATCTGAATAGTTCCTTATGGTGCGATGCAGGCCAACATTCAGTGCTAGGATAGTTTGCAAAGTCGTAGGGCTACTAGGGTAGAGTGATTGCTCTACTCCCCACCCCAGCCACTCTTATCTTGGCTGTAGCTGCTGGTTGACTGCTGGCTTCCACTGCTGACACCTGCATACCATCAGGAGCCGCCTCTGTAGGAGCTGCCCTTTGCCTTGGGTCCCTTAGGCGTAGGGGCTGCATGGGCAGAGGGCTGCCCTGGAGAGGTCAGTTATGACCTAGATGGTGCACCAATCAGGGGATGGTGGGCGTGCTTGGAGGCTGGAGGGCGGGAACAGGGAAGTGGAAGCGGGCTGGGGGGAGGGAGTGGGGAGGCTGCACAACGGGGCTGGGGTGCGCCAATTCAAACAAAATAAATCACAGAGTTAAAGGCCCAGGAGGGTCTTCTTTGCCAAACACTCACCTGATGTGCAGAGCTGACAGAATATCAAGGAAATGTCCCTTGGCTGAGAAGGCAGAACAGGAAAATTAGGGCCTGTGCTGTTGTCCTCTGCTTCAAGGTCCTCGTGGACCGTATGCAAGGACTTTTGATCTATGTCATCCGTGGAGGAGACCGCCATGGTTTGTGCGACGGCCTGTGAGGGCTGCTTCAGGGCCTCCTCACCCACCCCTCCCCCTAAGGGTCTTGAACCAGGGCCTTGGCCGGCTTCACCCCTTCTGGCTTGCCTGCAGACTTTGCCAAAGTCATTGTGGCGGCGTCGCGGGGACACTGAGCCGTGGAAGCTACCTTCTCAGGATCAGCGCCCGCAGCTGTCGTGGTAGTATTAGTCATCGATAGTCGCCAATGAGGTCTTAGCCTTTGCCAGTTGAGCCTGCTTGGGCTTCACAGATTTGTTACGTAGTTAAGCCAGGGTAGATGACTTCCTCTTTGAAGAGGAGCTTGATGATAGGCTGGCAATGGAGGCGGAAGGTGATGCTAATTGCGCAGTATCCACTTTGGGACTCGCTTCCACGGCGAACCCAGTGGACTCAGACTTGTAGCTCTTGGCCTTATCTTGGGCCCTCACAGATGAGGCGCCCTCAAAGGACTTAGAACGCTCCTCAGACCGGCAGTTCCTGGGTGAGGCATGACCTTGCTCAGAGCACAGGTCAGAGGCCTTGGCATTAAGCCACGCCGCCAGCCTACTACGCCTGTCCTTCATTCTTTTTTTGGAGAAACCGAGGCATATCTCGCACTCTACTTCCTTGTGGCCTGGGTGCAGGCATTAGAAGCATTTCTCTTCCTCCTCCTCCTCCGTCGGAGGCCGCAAAGTAGGCCCACATGGCCTTGTAGAATCTTCGATGAATCTTCACCCTTGAGGGGCACAGAACTTCCCAGACAATGGGCCGCCGCTGTCGGCAGATGAAGAAGAGCACACAGGCTTCTTTGAAACAAAAATAGAGCCTTTTCCATCGAAAACACACAAATAGCTCAGAGAACAAATTGAAGATGGCTGCCAGAGGCGGGGCTTAAGGAGAGGAGTGTCACTGGATGGGGGCAGTATCAATCCATGGGCCAAATCCTGCCCATGGATGGAGTCCAAGGAATAGTGTCTCTGTAGAGCAGTGGAGGCAGCCACACCCCTAGTAGAGTGAGCCCGTAAGCCTACTGGAGGGTCCTTTCCGGCCAAACGGTAACACTCCGAGATCGTCAAAATGATCCATCTGGATAAGGTCTGCTTGGAAACAACCTGACCTAAACGCCTTCCAGCATGACCAACAAAGAGCTGATCGTCCACTCTGACCCGGGACATCCGTGAGAGATCGAAAGTCAAAGCTCTCCTAGGATCCAACCTATGGAGTCTCTCCTCTTCCTTACCAGGATGTGGAGGAGGATAAAACGCTGGAAGAATGACCTTTTGGCCCAAAGGGAATTCCGACACAACCTCCTGAAGACAAAGAAGGCCGCACCCTAAGTACAACCCTGTCCTTATGGAACACAGTGAAGGGTGGCTTGGCGGAGAGTGCCTGCAACTCACTCTGCGTGCGGAAGTAACCGCAACTAAAAATAGTTTTAAAGGATAACGGTCCCAATGGACAAGAATGTAAGGGCTCAAACGGAGCTCCCATCAGGAACTTTCAAACCAAATTCAAATCCCATCCCGGCACCTGGAAAGGCGACGGTGGAAACACATTAGTTAGCCCTTTTAGAAACACTGAAATCAAAGGAATCTTAAAATAAGAACATTCCTCAGACGAGCGCTTAAAAATAGACAGCGCCACCAGGCAACCCTTAATGGTACCCACTTGCAGGACCTTGTGGGCTAAGGAAAGCAAAAAAGACAAAACCAAAGGAATGGAACATTGGAAAGGATCCAAATTCTGTACCCTGCACCAGTCACAGAACTTTCTCCAAGGGTACAGGGATTTTGTTGCAGGCCGTCTGGCCGAAAGCAACACCTCCATCACGTCTTCGGGGAGGTCCCAATCCTTATACCTCAACCTTTCAGATACCAAGCATGAAGGCTGAGAGACTTGACCTCTGGATGGAGAACCCAACCCCCCTCCCGTGAGAGCAGAACGTCTCGATAGGGAAGACTGCGTGGAGGGCAGATGGACATGTCTAGCAGGTCCGGGTACCACGCTCTCCTGGCCCATGCCGGAGCAATGAGGATCATCCGGGAACGGAACCTCCGCAACACCTGCGGAATGACGGGGACTGGAGGAAACGTGTACAGCAGTGAGAAGGACCACTCCACTATGAACGTGTCCCCTAAGGCCACTCTTGGAGGAAATTCCCGCGAGTAGAACCTTTCGCACTTCCAGTTGACACTGGTGGCGAAGAGATCCACTTGTGGGGTTCCCCAAAGGGCGAAGATCTCCAGAAGAACTTGCTGAGCCAGCTCTCACTCGTGAGAGACCGTGCTCTGCCTGCTCACAGCGTCCGCCGCCGCGTTTTCGTCTCCGGCCAGATGAACTGCTGAGATCAAAATGCCCTGCTGAATGGCCCAGAACCAGAGCTGCATAGACTCCCTGCACAACAGGAGTGACCTCGCCCCCCTTTTTTGTTGCAGTAGTGCATGGCCACTGTATTGTCTGTCATAATCAGGACATTCTTCCCCCGCACAGATGGCAGAAAAGCCTTCAGGGCTAGCCTGACGCCCCTCAGCTCTAACAGATTGATGTGGAGTCTGGACTCCGACGGAGACCAACGGCCGCTGGCTGTCAACTTGTTGGCATGAGCTCCCCAACCCGTGAGGGATGCGTCCGTCACGATCATCACCTCCGGCCAAGGTTGCCAAAATGGAGCTCCCTTTATCAGATTGCCTTCTACGGCCCACCACAGAAGATCCTGGCCGACCAAGGGTGGAATCTGAACAGGATCCGACATCCTGCAGGAGAATTGCGACCACTGCATCTTGAGAGTCTACGGCAGGGATCTCATCCGCAGCCTGGCCTCTGGCACCAGGAAAATGCAGAATGCCATGAGACAGAGCAACCTCAAGAACTCGAACGCCGGGAGACACTGGGAACGTTAAAATTTGTCCACCATCAGCAGAATGTGATGAGCCCTCACCTGGGGAGGCGAACACAGCCCCAGGGATGTGTCGAGCACAGCTCTGATGTATTGGAGCCGCTGGGTAGGTGTCAAATGGGACTTCTTTAAATTGAGTGAGAAGCCCAACCTGTGAAGGGAGTGGCAGGTGACGGACAGATGATCCAGGACTTGCTCGGGAGAGCGCCCCCTGATCAACCAATCGTCCAGGTAGGGGTAGACGTGAATCCCCCCCTTTTCTGAGATGCGCTGCCACCACCACCATCAGGTTGGTGAAGACCCTCGGGGCGGAGGTCAATCCGAACGGCAGGACCCGAAACTGAAAATGCGAGTCGCCAACCGCGAACCTCAGGTACTTCCTGTGCTTGGGATGAATCGGCACATGAAAGTAAGCATCCTTGAGGTCTAGAGACACCAACCAATCCTGAAGTTGAAGGGCCTGGATGACTTGAGAAAGAATTACCATCTTGAACTTGTCCTTCCTGAGGAGCTTTTTCAGCCAACGCAAATCCATGATGGGTCTCAATCCCCCGTCTTTTTTCGGGATCAAAAAATAAGGGGAATACCATCCCTTGTTCCTCTCTGCTACAGGCACCAGTTCTATGGCGCCTTTCTCCAGCTGGGATAGTATTTCCTGCGCAAGGAGCGGGTCCGGACGCTTAAAAGAGAGCTTTCCCGGTGGATTGTCGTGAGGCCTCTGCCGAAAGGGGAGACCATAGCCGTGGGTTATGATCTCCAGAACCCATACATCTGAAGTAATGGCACGCCATTCTCGAAGGTGCTGCGCAAGTCTGCCCCCAACTGGCGTACCATGGGACATGGCCTCATGACTGAGCAGACGTGGCTGCGGCAGTGCCTGAGGGCAAAGAGGCAACTGCCCGAGCGGCTTTGGCACCTCGAGTACCTTGCTTTCCACCTCTGGTACTCCTACGGTGGCCCCTTTGACTGGCAGCCCCTCTCAATCTACCAAAGGAAGAGTAGTACTGAAAGGAACCCCCCCCCTCCATTGCTGTCCCCTAGGACGAAAAGGCTGAGGTTGACGTACTGCAGCACTCAAAGACTTCACTGCAGCTTTGGAGGTCTGCAACCTCTCAAGGCTTGCGTCAGCCTTGCTGCCATACAGATGGACCCCATCAATGGGCATGCTGAGAAGCCGGGATTGCACATCAGGAGCAAACCCTGACTTCCGCAACCACACAAATCTGCGTATCACAGTGCTCGCAGCCATGGAGCGACTGACACAGTCTGCCGTGTCCAAACCCGACTGAACGGCTTCACATATGGCATCCTTGCCATTCTGCACGAGGGCTAGAAAACCATCCCATTCCTCCCCTTCGGAAATATGCTCAGCCGCCAAAGATGCACAATTGCACAGAGTGTGAGTGAATCTTGCCAAGGCACAAACGGAGTTGGCTGCCTTCAAAGCCATACCTCCAGATGAAAATACCTTCTTCGCCTAACCATCAAAGCGCTTATCGTCCTTTTCAGGAGGGATGGAGGAGGGATGGTAGGGTACACAGCCTGCTTTGTGGGGGCCGTAGCCGCCTGCACCACCAAACTCTCCGGAGTAGGGTGGGTCATCAAGTAGCAGGGGTCACCACTGGCTGAACGGTATTTTTTCGGAAGCGACTTATTCAATGCCGGGAGACTCTCCGGAGCAGTCCAATCCGCCACCACCCTTCTTTGCAAAGCCATATGAAATGGCAACAACGGGTCAGTGGATGGACCTTAGTCCAGGATATCTGTCAGATCATCCTGCAGAAAATCAACAGGTGGAGCAGACCACCCCAAGTATTCAGTCACCCTCGACATGAGACGCCTACATGAGGATTTGGTGTGTGTACATGGCTCAGGCCTCCCCAACTCCACCTACGTAGAGGGGTCAAGCCCACTGGCGTCATGCAAGGACTGATTGAGCTCTTCCATCTGATGTGACCAGACAACAGGTCATCAGCGACATCAGGAGGCACAGCCACCTCCTCATCAGATCCTTCTTCCACCTCCGAAATGTAATCCAAAAGGTTGGAAAAACCCAATCTGGGTGGAGGAACAGAGAAGGGCTCAAAAACAGGCCTCACGGACTTACTGCGAGCCTTCCTCCGAGTTTCCACAGCCCTCTGGGGCATCTCAGGCAAATCCTCCACAAACGGCGTTGAGGGCGCCGTTGGAATCGGCGCTGATGACTTCGACAACTGCTTTGAGGCCGGAGCCCCAAGAGTGTCCTTACACGGCCTCAGCGCCGATGGCGTCGACGACTTCTCGGAAGGCTTCACAGGTTCCAACTGTCTTGATGGCATCGAGGATCGGGACCTGGATCTGGCACGTCTATGGCGATCAACCTTGTCCGAGCGGGACCTCGATGGCTCGCAATGATCGCGCCGACCGCCCGAGCCCGAAGGTGTGCGAGTGGTGGACCGAGCCCGTTCCTTGCCTGCTTCTCTCGAAGGCGCGGACGGAACAGTGGCTTGCGACTCGAAAATCACCATCTGCTGGCGGAATGCATCCCATTCGGCCAGCGACGAAGACTTGATGGGACAAGTCAACCGCCTTCTGGCAGAGTCCTCCAACGAGGAAGAGGGAAGGTGACCGGTGACGGCGCTTCCGAAAATGCCTCGAAGAGGCAGAGGAATGGCGGGAACCACTCTGAGACCGAGACCCCCTGGACTTTCACCGATGCAGAGTGTCGCCCCTCGAGTCGTCGGTCGAAAGCCCAGTGGATTTCGACTTATGGGGCTTAGACACCCTACCCATCTTTAAATTTTTTCTTTCGTTCCCCAAGGCCTTCGATGTCACAGATGGCAGTCATCGCAGTCGTCGGTGGCGTGGCTTTCGCCGAGGCACCGGAGGCAGATGTCTTGCGGGTCCGTGATGGACATTTTCGAAACGCAGTCCTGAAATTTTTTAAAGACCGACTTCGGGATAGAAGAAGACGAAGACATCGCTTTCGGAGTAGAAGAATCGAGCGTGTCGAGATTCCAAAGCAAACACGTTTGCAGAAAAAACGGAACTGAAGCTATGGGCGCCGTGCGTCCTATATAGAACATCCGGTGATGTCGACACTCGACGGAGGCCCTCAAGGACAGCGTGTCGACAACGACGCAGGACGCCTGCGCCGAAAAAATTTCCGAAGCAGCACAGCTGTGCTCATTACCCGTCATAGATGTGCAACACGCCGGAGGACACAATCCCCTCGAATTTGTTCTAATGGATTGTGTGCTCTCATGGATTCCTCACTTAGATAGATTCTCATAGCAGTAAGATATCACGGACGAGGGAAGAAAGGTTGGTCTTCCAGACTAAATTTGTTTGTCCTAGGGGCCAAGCCTATGTAGTCTCTTCCTCCTGAGATGGATGAGGTGATGGATAGAAGGCTGGCTAACAAATTGTTCGCGACAAATGAAACCAGAATACGGCCTTCGGAAGAAACAGTCACCTGGTGTTTGGTAAAAATCGTAAAAGGTGGTTTACAAGAAAGGGCCTACAATTCGCTCACCCTTCGAGCTGAAGATATAGCAACTAAGAAAGTCGTCTTCCAAGTAAGGACTCAGAGGGCACAAATGCATTGGCTCAAAAGGAGAAGCCATAAGCAAAGTCAACAAAAGATGCAAGACCATGAAAGGAGGGGTGGGGGATAAATCAGAGGGAAAGTGTTTGCTAGATCTTTTAGAAATTGGACCAACAAAGGTATTAACAAAGTTACTCACCGTAGTGACCATCTTACTGCTAGTCCATAGTCCCCTTTCCTTCATACTTTTGGGACATTCCGTCCAGTGGGACAGGACCAGAGCACTTTTGTAAAAAAGCATCAAATTGAAAAATGTGTCGTCCACTTTAGGCAGGGTACTGCACGTGGCCGTAACCCTGGCCTCCTTTGCTCCGCCCTGCGCATCGCCCTTCAGTCCTTTTCTTTCATCAGGTCTGAGACCTTTAAGCAATAATAGAGGATACTTATTAGAGGGGACGGCGGGTGGGCGGGCGTATGGAGGAAAGGGGACTATGGACTAGGAGTAAGAGTCACTACAGTGAGTCACTTTGTAATACTCCTACGTCCCGTCCCCTTCCCTCCATGCATTTGGGAGATTACCAAGCACTCCTCACAGGAAAAACGGGTGGATGGAACTCCATTATTGAAAGAGGTTCTGAAGAACAGCCTGACCGAATTAAGCATCAGCTCTGGAGCTCAGGTCTGAGCAGTAATGCTTACAAAAGGTTGATGGGGAAGCACACGCAACTGCTCTGGCAATGGTTTCCCAGGGAACATTTCTGGAAGGCAACGGCAGCCGCCTTGCCCCGCACAAGATGGGCATGAATTCCTTTTGGAGGCTGAAGGCCCTGAACGGTATAAGCCTCTGATATACAGGAAGCAATCCATCGGGAAATAGTTGCTTTCGAGGCCGGCTTTCCTTTCGGATCTCCGAAGGTCACAAAAAGCTGTGACGAGTTCCTAAGTTTAGATGTTGTCATGATGCCTGCCTCCAAGGAGCCAAACCAGGCCCGGCACCCTCAGAGACAGACACCATGCATTCAAGGGAAGTCCCAGCAGCCCCAGATGGGGGCCCTTTGGACTCAGTCCTGGCGCCGTTGGCGTCAGGCTCATACAGAAGTAGGTTGGGAGTAGTGCTTGGTGTAGACTTACCTGTGCAGACCATGCTGCAACTTCCAAGACTGGAAGGAACTATTTTTCTAGGGACTACTTGATCTCTAGGGTGTGACCGGTGGAGGAATACATATTTCTGGGGGAAGAATACATACCTGGAACTACTTGAAAGGCTATTTAAGCCACACCCAAGCAGCAGACCACGCTTCGCGTTGTTCTGCACTTAGCAGCTGGACGCTCACCATGCCTGCTCCTGCCTTGGTCCTCCATCACGCCTGCCAGCATCCTGCAAACACCTAAAGAAGAAAAGGGAAGAGAACAGGTGAAAACAAGAACCTTACCTGATACATCTGCACTCCGACGATCCTGCAAAGAAGGCAAACATTTTAAACGCGCATCGCGTCGCGCGCAGCACGCTGCATTTCACTAACCTGCACGTGGCGTTTTCGAGTCCTGCGACGTCCATCCGGAGCTTCCACCGCCATCCAGCACCTATTGGAAGGAAGGAAAAAGGTGAGAATGGAAACACGAATCTAAGTAGAACTTACCTGTGGTTCAATTCCCTCTCCGCCTTCGGGTTTGTGCCATACCTTCGGCATCTCAGCACCCCGGCCCCTAAGGGGAAAAGAAACAGACATTGTATTAGTGAGAGCATGTGAGAACATTAGCAATACGCTCACTCAAGACTTACCCATTTGCAAGAGAGACACAGCAGCTCTTTTCGGGTCGGCGCCTTACCTCCGGCATTGCCGTACCCGGCCCCTATGGGGAAAAAGACATTGGACATTAAAGGAGATACTTAAAACTGCAAAGGAATCTCTCATCGGAATTCTTACCAGAATTTGGCTTCATCCAAATCGCCTGCAGCCCGGAATCTTCTCCAGCACCTGCGAAAGAAAAGAACAGATGAGTGAATATAAACCCAAACTTGCCATAAACATTTGCGGTACGACGGGAATGGACAAACTAGTTTAAACTCATCAATCCAGTGAAGTAACTGGAATCACAACGCGCCCCTGCATCAGAAGCAGGATGGAGAGCTCGTCATTTTGGTCCCTAAGGTGAGTCTTCGCAGGGAATCCCAAAAGGGTTTCACGGAGGGAGAGAAGGGAAGTGGGCGGTCGTAACATCACCCGCAGACTATTAACCCTTCCTTTTCACACACAGTGGGATATTCCTCCGAGCCAGAAAAGCCAGGTTGGGGAATCCAGTCCAGTCCATCTTCCGGGTCTTACGCATCTCTGCAGAAGAGGTCACAGCAGTCCCAGCAACGCCCGCGCTTCCGTGGGAGCCAGGTGAGCGTTACAGATGTTCTGTCCAAATAAAACTTACGAGCTCGTCTGACATCCAAATTGTGCAATAAACCTCTCAGCATCGGAGTCTGGTCTGGAAAAAAGACGGGTAAAGAAATAGACTGGTTCAGATGAAAATCGGATACCACCTTTGGAAGAAAAGAAGGATTAGTCCGGAGGACAACCTTATCCTTATGAAAGGCAAGGAATGGATGTTCTACAGACAAGGCCTGAAGCTCGCTTACACGCCTTGCCGAAGTCACCACAATCGAAAAGCCATTTTCCACGAAAGGAACTTAGAGTCCACCGTAGCCATGGGCTCAAAAGGTTTATGGCATAAGGCAGTGAGGACCACATTAAATTCGCACTTAGGATGCGGGTTGCGCACAGGTGGATAAAGATGCAATAGATCTGCAAAGCATATTTTAATGACAGGGTTTGTCAATGAAAAAGAGCAAGTGTCTGTGGACAGGTAAGCAGCGATAGCCGACAATTAAGTCCTACAAGACAAACCATGAATGCATGAAGTTGCCAGATGAGACACAAAAGACAGGACCGTGTCAATGGTAGCATCTCTGGGGTCCAGCTGCTTAGCTAAACACCAGTGACAGAACCGGAGCCACTTGCTCATATACTGAGACCTTGTCAAACGTTTTCTAGCTGCCTGGATAATACGCATATTATCCACTGACAAGTTGAAACTTTCTAAAGATTTGGACTCCGGCACCAGGCCGCCAAGCTGAACGATTGTGGGGAGGGGTGCCACATCTGCTGATTGCTCTGGTGAAGCTGGTCGGGAATCAGAGGAAGCCTGATCGGTGAGCACACTGACAGATGCTGAAGCTCTGAAAACCAGAATATGGCTGGCCACCAAGGGGCTATGAACAGGAGAGTGCAATTCGTCATGTTCCTGAGCTTGCATAGCGCCCAGTGAATCAGAGGAAGAGGCGGGACGGCATTGGCCCTCATGTTGTGCCACGGAATCTCGAGAGCATCCACCATGGTAGAAGCTCCGAGTCTGTTCCTGGAAGCATAAAGAGGAAGTTTCCTGTTTGATGATGTCGCAAAGAGGTTCACTTCTGGAGTGCCCGAATGACGAAAAAGGTCAGAGGATCTCCGTGCTCAGTTCCCACTCGTAGCTGACCATAGTGGGGGCGTGGCCTGAGCTCATGGAGTAAGGACGTACTGAGACAGAGCTCCCGTCCAGATCCTGGCTATGATCCTTTGAATATATGGCAACTGTTGAATAGAGTGCGGAAAAGGGGGTGTCCACACAAAACTAGCGATCCTGCACCTCACCGGAGAAGACCTGACGAAAATCGGAGCCTGCAACCAGATAAACAAAGCTCCTGAACTTGAGCCCCGGGGAAGGCAAGATGGCGGGTGGCACTGTGGCCTGAGAGCGAGTGGAAGGAGGGGTCGGGCACTGCAAAGCTGCACCCTGGACTGTGAGCGGAGATAGCTGCTGCCACAGGCTCAGGCCATGACACAAGTGGCACAGTTGCCAGAACCTGGAGGCAGTGGGTCGGCCTGGCGAGCCCAGCAGAACGCAGCCCGAGACTGGCACCATCCTTGGTCTCGCGGCGAGTGGGAGCACCCAGAAAGTACTACGAATGCAGTAGATGTGAGCTGGTGACGCTGGGGCGCGCGGACAGCAGCAACGGGAAACGGACCTGCGGGTGTGGGTCGGCAGTACCCCTCCCCTCCCCCCAAGGAGGAAAGCGGGACCGCAAAACTGACATTCTGGAGGCCCACCCAAGAACACTGGAGAGTGCCCAGAGAGTCGGGCTGGAGAGAGCAAATGAACGCTTGCTGACATTGTCGTCCGACCAGCAGGCGACATGCAGCCCACCCCTTGGCTTGCCGTACACAAAGCGAATTGACAACACTAACACAGGAGGGGGGAGCTGACCACGGGTGGGTGTGTGTAACAACCTTGGTCGCCGGAGGCAACGAGCCGTGAAGGCACACACCAGGGAAGAGTGCGCCGGTTGGAGTGAGTGGCAGGGCTGCATGGTGAACCGTGCTTGGCCATGACACCAGGCACCCACGCCAGGCGGGAAACCAGGCGCTGATCTGTACTATCAGCACTATCAACGAGGCGAAGGAATAGACACGTGCCAGTGAGGCGCATCTCCCCCAATAGCACTGAACCTCTGACCCGGTTTACGCAAGGGGAATAGGCAAATCAGGGGCAGCATACATCGCATGAGCACGGAGTGACCACTGACTTGAGCTGCCTGCCCCAGTTTGCACATAGAAATCACCTGGGGGCAGCAAAGTGTCTGTCACCTGCACAAGCAGAGGGACCGATTGTGCAACGCGAACGTGAGGCGTAGCTAACACAGACAAGTCCTATTTGCAGTGAAGGCTTCCAGCAGACGGCACCTACTACAAGCCGTTAAGCTGTGCCCAACAAAAATCAGGAAATAGGGAGCCAGAGAAGGAGAGTTGGCGCAAGCAGCTAGACGAGACAAGCTTCAAGCCACACAGGGCATGGCGCCAACTAGTGGACCAGCACTGTCCCGACCCACCGTTGACGGCTATGGCCCGCCCAAAGGAAAGACCAAGACCACCATTATGGAGTCCTTCGCTGTAGCCAGACCAAAGGAACAGAGGCAGGAAGCCAAAGTGGCCTGCTCAGACCAACCGACAACAGACGAAAACAACAAGGACAAGCAGGTGCTGGAGGCAATTGCTGGGTTACACTCTTTTATTGACACCAAAATAGAGGCAGTAAAATCAGACATGCAGCTGATGCACCAAGATATGCGCAGCCTCACAGAGTGCGTAACCATCACAGAGTCTGGGCAACGATAAACAACTGAAACACTGAAGGATATACCAAACAGCGTGCAGGAACTGGAACGGCGAAACAAGGTCCTGGAGGAAAGGGTGGAGGACGCTGAAGGGCGGTCTAGGTGCAACAACGTGCGCCTGCTCGGAATCCCTGAGGGGATGGAAGGCTCCAATCCCACGAATTTCATAGAAACTCTGCTACAACAAGAAATGCTGGCCGCCTTTCACAGGGGTTCGCGGTCGAAAGTGCCCACAGGACCCTACAAAAAAAGCTGCTACCTGGATCACATCCTCGTCCGATAATAGCAAGGATCCTGAACTTCCAAGACAGGGAAATTATATTGCGCTATTCATGAGAAGGGGGCGAAATAAGGAGATATGACAGAATCTGCATAGTCAACACTTATCTCCCCAATTGTGGGACCTCAGCGTACCTGACCAAGTTGGGTGCGAAGTTGACTCCTTACAGTGACTGCTTTTTCATATTGGGGGGTGGGGGGATTTTAACTGTGTACAAGTCCATCTCCTTTCCCACGAGAAAGCTGTGGGAACCTGCTGGCGAACCTCTGGCACTTGGAGTTCGTCGCCGTCGCGAACAGGTCGATCTGGGCGTTGCCCCATCGTTGGAAGAGTCGATCCACTTGATCCTGGCGCAGTTCCCACTCGTGGCAGGAGCGCAGCTCCCTGCTGAGTGAGTCGGCGATGGTGTTTTTTATTCCTGCCAGGTGGAAGGGAACCAGAAACATCCCCTGGGCGACGGCCCAGTGCCACAGATCCTGGGTCTCCTTGGGTAGGGCTGGGGATCTGGTGCCTCCCTGCTTCCGTATGTTGAACATCGTGGTGGTGTTGTCGGTGAAGACCCTCACCACCTTGTCCGTGAGGGACGGGAGGAACGACTTGTGCGCCCAGAACACTGCACGGAGCTCCAAGATGTTGATGTGAAGAGACCTCTCCACCGGGAGCCAAAGGCCTCTTGCGTGGAGATCTCCAGTGTGGGCCCCCAACCCTCCAGAGAGGCGTCCGTAGTCACCGTCTCCTGAAACGCCAGGGTTTGAAAGTCCGTGCCCATCGTGAGGTGAGCCCGGGTGCCCCACCATAGGATCGCCCGACGGAACTCCTCATAGAGGGGGATCCGGTCCTCGAAGCAGCCCCCCGCCTGAACCCAGCGGGCGTCGAGGAACTCCTGTAGCGGACGCATCCGAAGTCTGCAAAGGGATACAAGGTAGATGCATGAGGACATCATCCCGAGAAGGGACTTGATGGATCTCACCCTGGCCACGTCCGTGGCTAACAGTCGCTGTACCTTGCCCAGGATGGTTTTGGTCCTCTCCTCTGAAGGGGAGGCCAATTGCTCCACTGTATCGAGCTTCGCCCCCAAAAACAGTGCTACTTGTGACAGAACCAGGTGGGATTTGGGGTAGTTGATGGAGAACCCCAGCTCCGTGAGCAAATGGACGGTCCTCGCCGTATGATCGACGGCGAGTTCCCTTGACCTTGCCCGGATTAGCCAGTCGTCCAGGTAGGGGTAGACGTGGATCCCCTGCAGATGCAGCCGTGCCGCCACTGGTGCCAGGCACTTTGCCAGGCACTTGGTGAAAACCCTGGGTGCCGACTTTAATCCGAACGGTAGGGCTCTGAATTGGTAGTGGCGTCCTTGAACCACGAACCTGAGGAACTTCCTGTGCCTTTCTAGAATGGGGATGTGGAAGTAGGCATCCTCCAGGTCCAGCGACGATAGGCCGTCGCCTTCCTCCAGCTGTCCCAGTATGTGCTGGAGGGTGACCATCCTGAATTTCTGCGCCTTGATGTATTTGTTTAACCGACGCAGGTCTAGGATGGGGCGCCAACCGCCTGTCTTCTTCCTGACGAGGAAATACCTTGAGTACACTCCGGAGCCCGGAGCCTCCTGGGGACGAGCTCGATGGCACCTTTCTTGAGCATCGCCTTTACCTCCAACAGCAGTTGAGGGACGTGATTCTCCTTCCTGGCCACAGGAGGAATGCGAGGGCACTTCTTTAGGAATTCCAGTGAGTGCCCGTTGGCCAGGGTGTCCTACACCCAACGATCGGTGGAGAAGGACTCCCACACCCTGACGAACTTCGTCAGTCGGCCTCCCACTGGGGTGCTTCGGTGGGGGCCCAACCACCCGGCCGGGTCAGTCTTGCTTGGACGCGGCCTTGCCGCCTTGGCCTCCTTGGCGACGACGGCGGGAACCCCCTTGCTTGCCGCGACCTCTGTAGGACTCCTGGGAAGAGGAGCAGGCCGCCTGGCGGTAGGTGGAGGAGCCACCGTTGGATCCTTTGGAGGCACCCTGTCTGCCTCCAGAGCTCCGAAAGGGCCGTCGCTGCTGAAGCATTCCAAGGGCCCGGGCCGTCTCTGAGTCGGTCTTAATGGCCTGTAGAGACTCATCCACCGCCTTACCAAAGAGGTTGTTGCCGTCGAACGCCATGTCCAACACTCTGGTCTGGACGTCCTAGCGAAAGTCTGTCGCCTTGAGCCATCCTCGTCGTCTGAGGCAAACTCCGTTGCCCAGTTGGCGAAATCCGGTATCGGCAATGTCCGTTGCCACCGTAATGGCGTGATCCGACGCCACCTCGCCCTCTTGCAGAATTTCTAGGGCCTCCGCTCTATTGTCATCAGGCAGGAAATCTAGCAGGGTAGCTATCTTGAACCAGAGCTCCCCGTCATAGCGGGCCACGATCGCTAAGGCATTGGCCGCCTTAATTGTCATCGCCGCCGAAGAGATGACCCGTCGTCCCATAGAGTCCAACTTCTTGCCCTCGCTGTCCGGTGGGGAAGTGAAAGTTGAAGCCGCCGCGCCCGCTGCCGCCTTCTTAGCCGCAGCCGAGACGACAGAGTCCAGCGTGGGCTGGGCCCTGAGGCACAAGGGGGCGGCATCGGGGACTCAGTACTTCTTCTCGTACCTGTCCCTCTTGGCGGGTGTCGTGGCAGGGTTGAGGACAGCAAGCCCCTCGTCCCAGATGTCGTCGAGTAAAGGCACCGCGAGGACCGTCTTCCTCTTAGCCTCTCGTCCTTGGTACAGAAACCCCTCCTTTTTCTGTTCTTCAGGGCAGAGCTGGAAGAGCTTGGATGCCCTGGTTATCATGGCGTGGAAAGAGCCAACCTCGTCGGCTGGGGAAGCCCGCACGGGGGTTGGGGGGGTGACGACGGGATGTCTGCTGTGTCATCGCCGCCGTCATCGTCCGTATCCGTCGCCGTATCCTCCGGCCTCGCAGGCATGAAGGGCGGAGAGGGGTGGACTCTCCTCCGCTTGTGCGGAGGGTTTCCTGACGGGCCTGGTTCTGGATCCTCCGTCGGGGTCCGTGGTAATCTCGTCCTTATCTCGGTACATAAGGATTGGATTGCCAACAAAATGGCCGCTGAGCTATCCTGGGGCTCGGGCAATGGCTGCGACGGACGGGATCGTCCTCCTCGTCGCTATCTTCGATCACGTCAGCAGGGACCGTCCCCTGGGATCGAACCTTCTCGAACTTCTCATTGAGGTTTATGAACCTCTCGTTGAGGCCTATGGACCTTTCGTTGAGGCCCCTCTTGGTCTCCACCAGTTCCTCCTCAGAGGCTGATTCTGAGTCTGTAGCGGCCACCGCCCCCCCCCCTCTTTTTCAGCCGGGGGCTTCACGGGGTTCTTAGCGGTGGGCTGGAAAGAGGATTCCCTCCGCGGCGGCAGGGATACTCTGGGCCGAGAGGCCGTTTCAATAGGCGTAGTCTCAGCCGGCTCCGCCAGGGTCGCAGAGACCACTTCGGTAGAGGCCTTAGCCGGGTGGATCAAGGCCCTCACCACCTTAAGTGCGTCCTGGGCCTTCGCCTTGAGGGGAGGGTCAACGCCTCGCTCCCCCTTCGAGATCGACCTGGTCCCCGTTATCGGAAGTAGAAACGGTGGAGCTTGATGCTCGATTAAACCTAAAAAATGCGAAAGTCTCCTGAAAAAGCGTGAAAACGCAGTAAAAAACTCGAGAGCTAAACACTCCCAACACTTGAGCGTGCGGTAAAAATCTGAGGATGGCTGCCGGAGGCGGGGCTTAGGGAGAGGGCAGTCATTGGCTGGGGGCAGTATGACCCAGAGATCAGTGATTGGTTACTACTAAGAAAGACAGATCAGAAACGAAACTGATACTGATTTTTTTCTTTACCGAGGATTCCCAGCCTGACGACGGGGAATATTCATGAGCATGTGAATCCATACCAGACCCCATGCTGGAGAACGGAGTATATGGATAACAATGTGGGGCGTGTAAAAGGCTGGGACACAGTCTGGGAGGCACTGAAAGTTGTGGTTAGGGGGAGTGTGGGGGGGGAGTCATTGCTAGTGCTGGGGGCATCAGAAAGTCACTGAAAAAGTAACTAGAGGTAGGCGAGGGGAAGATCAGACAGATGGAAGCCAGCGCTCAGAAAACAAGGGAGGCGGAAAAGGAATTATCAGCAGAGATGACTGCCAAAGTGCCTGGGCTAGATTAGCTAAATTTGATTACATCGCAAAAACCACTATGGCACATTCAGAGGGTGACAAACCAGGTAGACTATTGTCGTGGCTGTGCAAGAGGGAAAATGCCAAACATCTGATCACAGAAATTAAAGATGCAACAGGTCAGGTGCACACATCGTAATCAGCAATTAATCATGCATTTAAAAGCTTTTACTCCCAACTGAACCACGAAATAATAGTACCCCAGGGTGACATATTGGACACACTAGAAGAGCTAGGACTCCCTGCACTGAATGATACCCAACGGGATATATCAAATGGGGAACTGACGGTTGAGGACATAGGCGAGTCGATTAAATTACTAACCACCAGCAAGTCCCCTGCGAGCGATGGGTTGCCCCCTAGAGTTTTATGAGTCATACAACACAGAACTAGCCCCGGTCCTTCAGGAAGTATTCAAGGAGTCATACGAAACAGGGGTCCTGCCGAGGAGCATGAGGGAGACATTGGTGGTCCCGATACTCAAGCCCGGGAAACCTGTAGTTGAGTGCGGTTCGTACAGGCCACTAGCAATGCTCAACTATGATATTAAGATCTTGACGAATATATTGGCCAAGCAACTGTCAAAGGCTATATGGGCGATAAGATCAGAACGGGTTCATACCAGGTCAGAACACAGCAGCAAACCTGCGTAGGTTTCAACGTATTATTGCGCAAACAGACTTGCAGGAGCTGTATGCGGTAATCTCCCTGGACGTCATAAAAGCGTTTGATACCATATACTGGGAATGGCTACTCGCTGTTTTGAGACAATTTGGGCCGGGTGACCACTTCATTCGGTGGATCAGAATTCTCTATGAGGCACCGGTGGCCAGGGTAAAGACTGGGAGAATAGTCTGAGCACTGTGGGATATACAAAGGGGCACCAGACAAGGCTGCCTGCTGTCGCCAATGCTTTATGTTTTAGGGTTAGAGCCGATGGCTATATACATTAGGAAACAATTCTTCGATGCAGGCATCTGGGTAGGGGGAGTATACCATGTTGTCTACTTATACGCAGACAATGTACTGCTGTGCGAGTGTCGGGGATCTCCTTCAGCACGGAGATATCGTGCATATTCCCATTGGCGGGGCTGGCAAGGGACAGGGAAGAAGATCTCCCTAAGTAGGGCTCCGGTGGAAGCTGCACTCATTCAGGTACCTAGGGGTAAATATCTGACACATCTGAACAGATGCAGGGGGGGCAACACTGTACTGGCGGTGCAGGGGCTCAGGAAGTCCGCAAAGTTCTGGTCCAAACTGCCGTGATCAGTGATGAGTAGGGTTGCAGTCATCAAAATGATAGTCCTGTCGAGGTTCCTATATTGTTTCCACAGTGTTCATTACTATATACCAGCTTCCTTTTTTCGATTATTGGAGAAATTACTGAGGGAGCTGCTGTGGGGTCCTGCCAGACAGACTGTCCCTGAGCACGCTAATGTTACTAGATAAGGCGGGCGGGGTCCAATTACCAGATCTTGAGAAGTATTACCTGGCGGTCCAACTCCGCTTCGTGGTCAAGTGGCTTGCGGACTAAGCCACATCGGAAAAAAGGCTGCTAAAACAGCTTGTAGCGCCAGCGCGTCTGAATGAAGTGCTATGGGTCCCGTTGAGGTACTTAGGGGAGGCCCCAATGATTGTACAGCTGGGTAGGAGAGTTTGGGGCAGGGCCCTGAAGCCGGTGCGATGTGTGCACCCCTAATCCTGAGACTCCACTCGCTGCCGAGGTCTGTGCAGTCAATGCGGACCTGGCAGTTGTAAGGTAATGAGAAAGATATGGCATTTACACTTGGGGGATACAAATAAAGACGGTGTCTTCAGGGAATTTGAATCCATGTGAGAGAAAGAGGGGCTGCATAACGGCCAATTTTTATGGTACCGGAAGATCAGGAAGGTGGCAAAAAGGAAATGGAGAGAGTGGCTGGAGGAACCAGAGGCAGATCCAGCCCTAACACTACTTCACAACCTGGGGGACGGGTGGAAACCAGTGTCCAGACTATACCCAACTTGTAGACAGACCCAACCCTAAAAGTGACATGTTAAAGCAGTGGTGGGAGGCAGTATAACGGAGAAGGAATGGGAGAGGATCCTAATATACCCCCGGGAAGTGATAAGAAATGCTCGATTTAGGCTGATCCAACTGAATATCCTGTACAGGACATATATGACACCGAGCAGAATAGCCAAATTCAGCAAAAATACAAACCCATTATGTCCCTGGTGTGGGTTAGGTGGGGCCGGAATGTTGCACATGTTCTGGGAGTGCCCGAAGATACAGCACTTCTGGGCCAGGATAGAGGTCTGCAGAAAGGCTGGAGTGGCGCGGTACGAATGGACACCAAAAGAATGCCTCCTGGGGGCCTACCCAAGAATAAGCAAAATTAGGCATGTTATTAAATTTATGGATATGGTATGTGTGCTGGGCAAAAGGGCCATTGCTATGGCGTGGAAAACAGCAGGAGGCTCACAATATACCAGATGGCACAGTGAACTGGAACACTGGACAGGGGCATAAACTAGCGTATAGGGTGAGGAGTAGCTAAGGCAGAAGTGGATGCAAACCCACCTATGATGCCTGGAAAACTCTAATCTGGGACATGTTCCGCCCATCAGACGATAAACCCCTGTGAAGGACCTGAATTCACTCATATGGTGGCTAGAGATTGTTAAGTGTCAGGCCCTTACGAGGTAATTTGGACCGCCACACTGGGACCTTCAAATCCCCAGCAGCACCCCAGATGCTGGAACCTTTTAGGAAACAGGGTTGGGAGCCCTTGTGAGAGAACTCTAAGTGAAGACTGTTTGTTCATTGTTATTGCACAAGTTATTTGTTGACGTTAACCTGTCTTAAGTACATGTTAGACAGTGATTGGAAATTGAGCAGTGAACCGTTAATGTACATTATAAATGCCAATAAAAACATTTTAAAATAACTAAAGTAGCTGACCACCGCTCGTCAGCTGAGAGAGTCTGCAGTCACATTCAGTTGGCACGGAATGTGCACTGCCAGCAGCCAAACACTGTGCTGAATGGCCCATTCCCAAATCTGAATGGCTAGATCTACAAGGAGAGGTGACCTGGTACCCCCCCTGCTTGTTGATGTAAAACATGGACACCACATTGTCTGTGTGGATGCAAACCACTTGGTTCACAATCACTGGCTTCAAAGCTTTGAGCGCCAGGAAAATCGCCAGAAGCTCCAGAAAATGTATGTGAAATTGTCTGTCCTGTGGCGTCCATAGGTTGAAAACCTGAAGATGATCCAACGTCGTGCCCCACCCAATAAGGGAGGAGTCCGTCGTAATGGTCGTTTGAGGGGAGGGCTCCTGAAAAGGAGCACCCACCGACAGATTTATGGAAGACCACCATAGGAGATCTGTCATCATGCAGAGTGGAACCAGAATCATTTTGGTGTCCGGATCCACTGCCTGAAGCCAGGCGCTCCGAAGAGCCATCTGCGTAAGTAGCATCTTGAGACGAGCAAGGGGAAGAGCAAGCACGCACAAGGCCATGAGACCTAGAAGCCTCTGGGGCCACCAGGCCGACATGCTCTCTGACTGAATGAAAACTTGACACGTGGTCTGCCATCCTGTCCATAGTAAGTAGATCGTGTTCCAACAGAAACCCAGCAATATCAGGTCCAGAGAGACAGTCATGAAGGATTTCCGCCAGTTCACCGACAGCCCAAGGCAGAACAAGAGCTGGAGGAGAGACTGAAGGTTGTTCAAGGCTTTCACTGGGCAAGGACTGCGCAGAAGCCAGTCGTCCAAATATGGATACACATGAATACCCTGTAGCCGAAGAAAAGCAGCGATGACCGACATCTTCGCGAAGACACGCAGCGCTGAACTGAGACCAAAAGGGAGCACTCGGAATTGGAAGTGCTCCTCACCCAGGAAAAACCGCAGATATTTCCGATGCGGGCTCCAGATCAGGATATGAATATACGCGTCTTGAAGGTCCACAACACTGAGCCGGTCGCCCTTCTGAAGAGGACTTTATTTGGTAGGGCGTGATCACCTGGAATTTCTCTTGGGGAAGGGAAAGGTTGAACTGGGAAAGGTCTACGATGGTGTGCAGGCCAGCCTGGTTGGGTTTGGGCACCGCGAACAGAGTAAAACCCCCCCCCCCCTCGTTCCACTTGGGGAACGGGTTCCACCGCCTTGAGATCTAGAAGCTTCTGGACCTCGGCTCTGAGGGAGGGCGTCTCCCGACTGCTGAAAGGGAGGATTGAAGGGTGAGGTAGGGGCAAGCGGAAGCCCGCCCGAGCGATGGACAAAACCCACCAGTCTTCGGTGAGGGATTGCCACGCCTCCAGATGAGACGGGATTCGTCCTCCCACCAGAGTCTCGTGCGAGCGCCAAAAAATATAATTTTGAAACTTTTTGGCAGAGAGACTGCCTGTCCCTGAAGAGGAGGCTGAAGACCGAGAGAAAAATCGACCCTGTTGCGGTCTCCGACGGGAGCTACCTGTCGGAGGATCAGCTCTGCGTGACCTGCAGTCCTGGAACCCTCTGAAGGCGGAGGAGGGCCGAGACTGGGATCCAGATGCCAGTCTCGGATCTGGATCCCAGTCTCACAAGCACTAACAGAGACTTGGCAGTTTGTGTGCTCGCCTTAGTCTTTGTAAGGTCGTCATCCGTTGAGGAATTAAACTCTTTGCCATCAAAAGGCAGGTCCAGAACTTTATCTTGGACCTCCTTCGAAAACTTTGTTGCATGAAGCCAAGCTTGATGAGGTGTCGACCCCCAACATGAGGCCTTGAGCTGAGGTATCAACATGGTGCGCAGCAGCCTCCAGCATATCCTGCGCCAACACCCTAGCGTCTGGCAAACCTTTAAAGTTTTCCAGCCTGTCTCCAGGAATGAACTCATGGAAGCCCGCCAAATCCATCCACAGTTTCATATCCGCCGCGGCCAAAATGAGCTCTGCGTTAGTCTGACGCAATTGCAGCGCCGAGTTGTACAAAACCTTCTTGTCCAAGGAATCGAGCAACTTGTCTTCCTTGGCCAGAACTTGATCCGCGGCAGCAGAGATCGCAGAGGCCTGCTTGGATTGCAGAGTGGCGGCTGCTACCACCGTTGAGGAAGAGAGCGGAGATGACGCCAAGGCTACTTCCTCAGAGGTGTGAAGCCAGTAACAGGTGTCAATTCTCTTATTGATATGTAGCCCAGTGTGGGATTCATCCCATACTTTGCGGGCCTCGGCCAGAACGTCCTTCTGAAGGAACAGGCCGGTGCGCTCCTATAGAGACAAGGGTGCCTCAGGTACTGGTATGTCAAGGAGTGACATGTCCAGGACACGGTCATGGAATGCTCCGACAGAGCGGGGCTGGTCCTCACTATCCTGATCTGCATGAGGGTCGTCCAGACCGTCACGATCTGCCAGTTGCGCTGCAACTCGCGTCAAAATGACGTCTCGCTCTGCTGGAGTCTTGTCAACCAGAGACAAAGGAGGCAGAGGCGGAAGAGCTTGAGGCGGGCCGAGAGATAGAGGCAGTACCGCTGCCAGGTCAACAGGTGAATGGAACTGTCGGGGCAGGATGTGGCACCGGAGGGCAGATCTCCCTAAAAAGCCTTTAAAGTACTCCCTCATGGGATCAGAGTTCATAAGACAAACCTCTGGAAAAAGGCATCCTCTGCCGAAACTTTAGGCACTGGAGTGGGCAGAGGCTGCTCATGAGGGGCATACCCCCACAAACGTAGAGAGGAAGGCTGCCCAGAGAGTCTGCCACCAACCGGGTCTACACAGACCAATGGGGCAGAAGTAGGAGGAAGCGAGACCGTATGCGGTAGTGGCATCTGAGTACGCCAGTCATAAGGAGGGGCTGATCGGATTTCACACTGTCCCGTGGAAAAGCTGGTCCACCAAAAAAGAAGGTTCCCAGCAACCGTCAATAGCGTGGGTGTGAGGGAAGAATCCAAAATGGCAGCCATAGACCACGCAGGAAGGCACGCCATTTTGTTAGCAGCTGAGGAGAACTGCATCACATGTGTGGAGGAGGCATCTAACTCCACAGACTTGTCAGGGGACTTGATTGAAACTTTAGCCTTGACACAAGGATCCTCGGCAGAGCCGGCACTATGGGGCATGGGATGTTTACTGGATATCCCGACGTGACCCCTTGAATTAGCCTCCAAGAGAGAAATCTCAGCAAAGCCGGTAACAGAGGAGAAACGGTCAGCAACCTCTCCCTGCGCCCCCTCAACAGAACCGGTATTACCGCGAGCGCGGTAATGTTGAGGCATCCACCTCACAGACAAGACCTTAACAGGTCTCATTTCTGTCGGTAAACACCTTAGCCTCAATGAGAGGAAGCTCAGAACCGAGTCCGGTCTGTATAGCTCCCCCGAGAGTGGTCTTGAACCGTGGTTCAGTACAGAAAGGCTCGACTGAGGCCTGGTGCACCCCGGTGCCTGTATGGGAAGCTCCAGACAAGGAGACCTCTGGTACCCAAAGCCTCAGCACGACTGGGCTGGCTATTAGCACCCGATTGGTGAACCTAAGATCATAATATGGTGTCGGCAGGCCCCTCGGGGGAACCCTCGTAGTAAACCATGGTATGCCTATTAGGCCTGCGAGGCACCTCAGGGGAAACCCTGGTAGCAGAGCTCTTGAAGCCCCTCCCAGACCTGGAGGACCCTGGGAAGGAGACCCCAGGGCGGGGTGCCTTAAAAAGTAAGGAACTTACTGGGCGTCTCTTTTCGTCGATGAAGAGTTGAAAATGCGGTGGAGGAACTCGCTGGAAGATCTCCTCCCACCGACGAAGACGACGCTGAAGTGCCGGGACCGAAAGGGAGTCTCAGTAGAAACACGAGTCCCAACGGTGATCCGGTCCCAGACACTCCAAACAGAAAGAATGGGGATCCGCCCTAGCAAAGCGACGTTCGCAAGAGGAACAAGGGACAAATCCAAAACAATCCGGCATAGACGGAGGACTACGCGACTGCTGAACCGGAGCAGGAGAGAAGGACAACGGGAAACAAGAAAAATGTCTTCCCGGTGATGCAAGTGCATCCAGCCCCGACCGCGCGGTGAAAAGGACTGAAGGGCGATGCGCAGAGCGAAGGAGGGCGGGATTACGGCCAAGTGCGGTACCCCACGTAAAAAGAGAAGGACACATTTTTCAATTTGATGCCTTTTTACAAAAGTGCTGCGGTCCCGTCAGACTAGACGGAATGTCCCAAAAGTGGGACGGGATGTAGGAGTATGAGAAATACGATCCTTGTTTGGGCATGCTCTTAAAAATAGAAAACAACGCCAAATAGATCGTAACAGTGGCAATCTGAAACCCTGTCTTACCAAATAAAGAAAGGACGACACCTTCCCGATATCGCAAAGAAAAGGATCAACATCCTGTTCTCCAATGGCAGCAGTACAAAGCCTTTGTTGCTGGCCTCCTGGCTAAAAACACCACCTCCATCACATCTTCTGGAATTTCCCAATTCTTGTAGCTTAGCCTTTCAGAAACCAAGTGTGCAGGTTGGACCTGTGTACGCTCGGGTGAAGAACCAGCCCCATCTCCTGAGAAAGAAGGCCCGGCCTCCAGGAAGACTATATGGAGGACAGTGACCATGTCCAGAATGTCCAGGTACCACACCCCCCTGGCCCAGTTCAGGGCAATCAGGATCATGGTGGCTCCGAACCTCTTCAACCTTATGATCACTTGGGGAATGACTGGAATCAGTGGAGGTTTCAGTCCACCACAAATGCATCTCCCCCCGCCCCAGTGCTCGTCTCGGGGGACATTCCCATGAGTAGAAAAGATTGCACTTCCTGTTCATACTGGATGCAAACAGATCCACCCTGGGGGTCCCCAGAGGGTGAAGATCTGCAGAAGGACTTCTAACATAGCTCCCACTCGTGGGAGACCGAGCCGTGCCTACTCCGGGCATCCACCATTGTGTTCTCCTTCCCAGCAAGATGAATTGCCAAGGAGATCTTGTTTTGTAACGTTAAGAACCAGAGCTACATGGCCACTCTGCACAGGGGGAAGAGACCCTACACCGCCTCTTGATGCAGTGCATGGCCACTGTGTTGTCCGTCATGTTCAGGACAGTTTTTCCCTGTATGGAGAGCAAAAAGACCATCAGCGCCAGTCGGATTGCACCCATCTTTAACATGTTTAAGTGAACCTTTGCCTCTGCCAGGGACCACAGCCCGCTCACAGTTAACCCATACAGGTTGGTGCACCAGCCTTTCAGAGATGAGTTTGCTAATACGTGTTACTACTGTCGTCTCTGGCCATGGTTGCCAAAAGGGTTCTCCCAACAACATATTCTCCACGAATCCACCACTGGAGATCCTGCGCAACTCTGCTCCGGACTTGAATCAAGTGTCACATGCCCGAGAAATGCAACCATTGAGATCTGAGGGCCCATTGGATTAATCTCATCCTCAAACGGATCTCTGGCACTAGGACTATGCAGGATGCCATGAGGCCAAGAAACCTTAGGAAGTCTAGGGCCGGAAGGTATTGGGATTCTGAAAATTGGCAGCCATCTGCTGGATGTGCAGAGCTCTGTCCTCAGGAGGAAAATCCTTGCCCTAGAATCCAGGGGAGCTCTGATGAATTGAAGCATTTGAGAAGGTGGCAGTTGCGACCTCTTTAAATTGAGATCCAGGCCTTGATCCGGAGACAGTGCCCTGATCAACCAATCATCCAAGTAGGGAAAACGTGAATCTCTCCCTTTTCTAAAACTGGATGCCACTACCGCCATCGACATGGTGAAAACCCCCAGGCAGAGGTAAGCCCAAAAGGCAGAACTCGAAACTCAGGTACTTCCTGTGCGTTGGATCAATTGGCACATGGAAGTAAGAGTCCTGTAGGTCAAGTGACATCAATCAGTCCTGAAGGATCTGTGAGTGTTACCATCTTACTGCAGCCCCCCCCACCACCCAGTCATTTTTGGGACTGAAAAATAAAGGGAGTACCACTCACTGTTCCTCTCCTGTACTGGTATTAGCTCTATGGCACCTTTCTCCAGAAGAGAGGAATCCTCTTTCAGGAGTAGTGGTTCTGGAACAGGAGGTGGGCAGTCTGCTAGATGCTTTAAAAGGCGAGGCAGTATCCCAGAGAAATCACCTGCCTTGCCCATGCGTCTAGTATTGTACCATTCTTGAGTATGGTGTGAACAATCCGCCTGAACCCCCGAAACAGCATGGAATGGCACAAGTCCTCAAGGAAGTTTGGAGGCAAGGGTTGCACTGGAGGGGATTAGATTCAGAAGTGCTCTGTGTTGCCTTAGCTCTCTACCTCTTGAGGGTCTAGAGAAGAGTCTCTGGCCCTGGCGGGTGGTGGCTGTTTCTCTATTGGCCATAATTGTAGTACTAAAAGGGCTTGCCTTTCCACTATGAGGAAGTCTGAGCAGGCTGCCTTACCGCAGCCCCTAGGGACGTTCTGCAGCCTTGGGGACATGTAATTTCTTAAGGCTATCGTCAACCTTGGGTCCAAATAAATGTACACGCAAAATTGCTCGGCCTTTTGATGTGACACATCTTGTGAAAAAAAATGATTCATGAAGCTATGCGAATCTTCTAACAGAGCTTGCCGCCATAGACCTTCCAACACAGTCAGCTGTGGCAAGTCCCGATTCTAGGGCTTACGCATAGCCTCCTTTCCATCCTCTACAATATTAAAGAGCCTGTTCCTCATTTCCCCCTCAGGGATGTGCTCTGCTGCCTCAGCCACCACAGACCATAGGGTATTTGTGTACTTTGCAAGTGCAAAAGAGGTATTTACTGCCTTAAGTGCCATGCTGCTCCAAGGAAAACAGTTTTTGGCCAGACCATAATACGTCATTGTCCCCGTCTGGGGAAGGAACTTGCCTTAAAGCCAACTGTAGCAGCTTGCACAACCAGACTGTCATATGAGGGTGTTTGGTGAGGAACACTGGGTCAAAGGAAGCTGGTCTGTATTACCTGGCAAAACCTTTATGGACTTCTGGGACAGTTTTTCACACCTCTAAAAGGGGATTTTTTTAATATTATTGTGGAAAGGGAGGCCAGATTCAACATGTGTGCCCTTTTCCTGAGATCACATTCCATAATCTCCTGTGGATGGGTTGGGGGGCAGGCTAAGGCATCCGCCAACTTGGCCATCAGCCTTCTACATGCCACAGTAGGATGGGCTTGAGGATACCCTTGAAGAAACTCCACTTCATGGGAGGTATCCAGACCACTTGCATCATGCAAAATGGAAGCCAGGTCAGCCAGTCTACTTTCCTCATCCTGAAAATACTCGGGCTGTAAAAAAATAATTAAAAAAATAAAAGGCTCATGGGTTCGAACCAGAAGGGCATCTAAGATGCACTGGAAGGAAGACAAAGTACCTGCTTGACTTTGGTGAAAACCTTGGGAGGCAGTCTTTGACCATCGAAGCCGAGTGGTCCTTCGATGCAGGCGGAGCTGACGGAGCATCAATGAATACAGCAGCCGACAAGGACGCTGGTAGTGCCGATAGCTCGAAAATCCTTGTCAAGACCTTAATCGCTCCCGGGCTCTTTGACGCATGAGGAAGTTGGCGATCCGAGACACTGATGGCTTTTTCAGGCGCAGTGGCATTCAAGGTCTTTCTCCGGGAGGAGCCAGAAGTGGGAAAATCCGCCTTCTTCAAGACCTGTATCTTGTTACGAAATTCTTACCACTTTTCCACTGAAGCAGTTTGAGGGAAAAGGTACCCGTCTCTCCTGACGAGAGACTGGAGTCGCTCCACGAATGGGATATTTTACAACGCTTTGACTGTTTCCGCTCCCTCTCCGGTGAGTCCACGGCCGCTGAGCCTTTACCATTGTCGTTTTTTTCATTTCGACAGTGAATTTGCTAACTTTGACGTCAAACGACCCAGAGTTAATTTGGAGGCTCTCTCCTTTAGGGCATTTGGCGTCATGCTCTGAAATGAGCCACAAATTGCCACTAACATGATCGGCACAGAGGCAAAACGGACCCATTCTATGGGGGCTCGGTTAATGACATTTTTGCGCCGCAATCATGGCACTCTTGAAACTCGAAGGTTTTTCGGAGTTGACTATCGAAAAGTAATAAAATCTATGAAATTTTAAGATTTGAAAAACGTGCCGGAGCATTTCTTTGAGGTAATCAAATTATTCAAGAGTAAGATACTGGGCATGCTGGAAAAAGGAACAGCGGTCATGGAGTGCTTTGCTGAGCATGCTGTTTGTACAGATGTCGACATCCCATCCGGTCCCGAAGCGGATTACTCGAGGATCCCCGAGACTTGCAGTTTCCAAGAGTTTTTCTAAGCAGGAAAATATGAGGAATCTTTGAGAGGACACAATCCATTAGAAACAGAGGTTCAGACTGTTACAAGTTCAGAAAGGTTTTTCAGCCTGCGAGCCTGTGTAAATCATGTTGAACTGTTATTGGAGCTTGGGCTGCAATCGTGAAACAAAGACATTTGCCAATGCCTCTTCAGCAGTGTCCTCAAGCTTTACTATTCTCGAATGTTGGTTAAGACATGCATTACTCACAGTAATCTTATTTCTGATGCTTGTGGATCTGCTTAGATTCACATGCTGTGCATATAGTACTACATCTAGTGGTAATCACAGAGTAATATGCTGGTGACAGCCCTTTATTTGCAGTTGTGTATCGTGCCCCTTGTTCTTCAGTGCAAACTTAATTCTTGGATCATCGGTCGGACAATTACTTTGTTGGGTAAGCCTCCGGACATTGGCTTGCATTATCCACTGCATGAGATTACATATTTCATTCCAATGGGGGTTGTAGCACTGTATGAGTCTCCCATACTGCAGCAAAACACTGAGGTTCTTCTCTGTTTGGATATTCCTGGATTAGGTTTCAAAGGTCTCCTGGAAACCAAAGAACATGTACTATCAAACAATCTTCTCAAATCTGTGCTGCTGTTCTCTGGCAACTGTGATTCAACAAAATGAAAGTCTCCTCTATAGTTAATACCGTTTGTGAGCAAGGCAGCAAATGGGGAGAACGCAGGTTTTTGAAAAAAATGAGGTGTCATCTCCCCAGGCATCTTTGTAAAAGGATACCCGTGTTATTGTATTTGCGCTACAAGGCTGATAAATGGGATAGTCTGTAAGCAGATATTTGGTAGCTGCCAGTTGTTGGGTTAAAGCAGGCTGCTTTACAATCAAACTGTGTGGTCTTCACAATATCCATCCAAGTTCTCACAAGAAATCTAATCTCCAACCGGGGTCCGATGTTTCTGGGATATCTAACAGTAGATGTATGTGTTACCTGTGGCAGTATTCAAAGGGGAAAGAAGCCCATTGTAATATTTGTCTATTGGGGTCGGAGGATGCACAAGAGGCTGGAAGGTGCAGTATGCTTCCTGAAGCAGGGTAGATCTTTTTACCAAGTGTCTCTTCTTTTTGGGTGTTCGGAAAGATGCAGATGGGCTTCTACCTTGAGCCACCCATAGCAGAGACTAGCCTGATTGGGCCAGAGGGTGGGAACTGAGCCACTGTTTTTTATCACAAGGTTTAAATGTAGCATCACATTGCTTGCTAGCAGGGGCAACTTGGTTAGGGGCATCTCAGGTTTGTTGCCTCTTAAAAGGTCTAGCTACAGGGGAATTCCAAGCTTCTGCTTTTGCTGCAGCACTACACTGAGAGGGCTCAGCTTCAGAATGGGAAGTTCAAGTATTCCATAACACCAAACATTGGTTCAGGATAGGTTTTAATGGAGGATGGTAACACAATCATCCACATTATCTACACCAGGGAGTTCCCTATTCTCATCTAGAATTGTATTTAATTCCTAGGATAGCTACAGAGTTTTTGGTGACCTTTGTGGTGCTTGCAATATTGTTTTTAAGAAGGTGGCTAAGGCGATGGAGGTTGAGGAAATTTTAATGCAGGTGGGACTATTGAGGTGAGGGGATTTAGTCATGACCCCAACAATCATGTCTTCCAAAAAAAGGACCCTGTGGCCCAAACAATCAAACTGCCTCTTTTTAAAAATAAAATGTTTTAAACAATTGTCTCCTTTTGCTGGGGTGATTGGCACTTGCCGTGGGGCTGGTATAGAAAGACTAGAGATATGCTGCTGGACGACTTTTTACTGCTGATTCACGTAGCCTGTAAAACATGCAATAAGGGAATGATGTGAACCCAAATAATGAAGATGGTATAACGGACCATATCACCAATGGCCCCAAGACTTGTCTAGTATGCACAAAGCAATTTACCATGTTCCCGTCTATCCTCTTCACCCATCTACCCGGGCAACATGCTCCATTTCAGACGTAGGCTGTTGTAATGGCGTGACCACCCCTGAAAAAGAGGCCAGTGTTTCCAACTTCTCAGAGGTTGAGAAGCACCTTTTGGTGCTTATGGGCCGGTCCATAACGTCAATAGGCTCAGACCAAAATGCCCATACCATTGGTATTCCTTAAAACGGATGAAGCTGTGGTTCATTCCAATAGTTCGCTGATTTTACGTGGACACATTAAGTTAGTTATGTAAGGGATCAGGGTCAAAATACCATTTAAGGCTGTCGGGCTCAGACTACATGGATTAGATGTACTACATGCCATAGTCTCTTCACAGTATAGTAGTAGTTAAACACTGCACAATGGCAAAGTTGCAGTTTAGGCTGCTTAAGAGCACTTTAGAAGAAAATCGGCAAACAAGTATAAAAATTGCAGCAATTGTAAAATACATATAACTTTTTTTAATGGATTCATCATTCGATAAAAACAAGTGAATCTGTTACACGCATTTTCAAGTTTTATTGTCTCAATATGCAAACATGTATTCACTGCAGAGGACATACTAAAATTGAAAAGTAAAACATGGGCCACATTCTCCATAGATAAACTTTATTCGATTTGACGCCATACAAAATAAAAGCAGGAGAGAACGGAAACTTAAAAAAATGTGCACTTTTCCAACAACAAAAAAAGGATATCTTTTCAACATAGGGATTGGTCTGCAGTAACAAATACATTAGAGGCACTCCTGACTGTGCTATCACCAGCAGGTCTACTTTAACTTCTAACAGAAATCTTAAAAGAGGTCTCACACAGTTTGTCATTTTTTTGGAAAAGTTAAAATGTTCAAGATTTATTTTTACAGTAGCGGACCAATTTACATCTATTTACAAAACAATCTCAAAAACAAAACCTGGCTTGATTTATGCAGCCATTTTAGCAGCCATTACCACTCAGTTAATATGGGCTGAAAACACATCTTATTTTTATGCAGTATTTACAAACAGATTAGCTGTGAATTAAAGTAACAGGCTTGAAGTTATATGTTTGTTTGTTGCCTGGCCAACCCCGCCCCAAAGTTCGGTCTCTCTTTATACTAGGAGTTTAAGTGTACCTAAGAGAAAAAGCTCATGGAAAAAATAGACTAACTTGGTTCCAGTTAAGAATATTTGTAAAATTCCTCCATTTTGTTTCTCAAAATAGCAAACAAGGTCACATTTCTAATGCATTTTATTTGTATCACAGGAGCAACAAGTGCAAAATGCCACATAGAGCCATGATAATCATGGCTCTTAGCGATTAAAACAGACTACTGTGTAGGAATATGGCATGTAGGTGTGGCTCTACAACAAGAGTGGTCTATGCACCAGTAGATGAATTTAGTACTGATGTACGGCCCATTACAATCAACTGTCCGAAACACAGCAAGATTTTAAAGTAGTTCATAAAAATCTAGGAAGAATGGAGACATCTTAAATCCTCTTGGAACAATGTAAACATGTAAACAAATATTTTATTAGATAGGGATTTTAAATGCACATTTAATGCACGCCTTCCTACAAAACCGATTTGAATGTAACATTATGGGGGGAAGTGGGGGGGAGTGGGAGAACAACTCCAAGACATAGTAAATAACAGAGAGACAGTTCTGTGATTGTGTTCTCCTTTCTTCCCAGAAAAATCCAAGCCACTTATCTTTTCTTTCCATTAATAGTTGCTCTCAAAGGCAGTATACCATTCAAGTCTTTCTTGTCTTTCATTCTGTGATATGTCTGTAGGGACAAAAAAATTCAAACATTTGTAAATTTCTTGTACTGTATATTCTGATAAATATACTGGAAATGTTTAACATCTAAATCAAACAAGCTTTAAGATACTCAATCATACAGTATAAAACCCCTCACTATGCAAGACATGGAAATTAATATATTAAATCCATAAATGGGATCAGTATAAGCACCAACTATAAATAAAGATACACTTCCAGTAATAGTATTTTTGCAGCTTGTTTGTATTTTAGTCACATGAATATTTGTTAGTGTTGTTTGATCTGAAATATAACTAAAACTTAGATTTCGGCATCAACAGGGACGTTCCATAACCAGGAAGCATGGATTATGTGCCTTATTACCCACAATGCTCCGTCTAGTTCAAGCCCTTGTGTGATTGCTTCTTTGCAATGGCATTTGATGCCAATTGCAGCTCCCCGATAGCCTGAACTTGGTTCTAGATGGTTTGGGGGTT
The DNA here is from genome assembly GCF_040938575.1 of Ambystoma mexicanum. NCBI lineage: Eukaryota > Metazoa > Chordata > Amphibia > Caudata > Ambystomatidae > Ambystoma > Ambystoma mexicanum. The sequence goes on from NC_090935.1 coordinate 580,013,625, forward strand.
GTCTTAAACAGTGCCTGAAGCTCATCCCAATGAGCTCTTTCAATAACCAGACCCTATAGCTTACAGTGATTTTGCCATCTGTATAAATATATAGCGGAATCTGCCATTTAAAAAAAAGTAATCAGCCGTGTTTGCAAAAACACCCTTGGAAAAAATGCCTCCCACGATTTCCTCATCTATGATATTCCGTCTCTCTCGATCTTCAGAAACCTTTGCGCCACAAGGGGAAGCAACGCTCTTCAGCATCGGCTACACCCAACGCTCCTATGTGCTGGACAAGGCGTCAGGGCCAGTATATATTGAGACGCGGAGTCTGTGCCCTTACTTCCACTCCGTTTCTCTAGCACATGGACATTGAGGGACAGTGGAACAAAAGGTGTACTAAGTGGGGTAGGTTGGGAGGGCGATAAGGAATCTATGGGTGGAACATCCATTAGAAAATACATTACAGAGTGGTTAGTTATTTGTTTTCTGAACTCCTTCCTCCCACAAACTGCACATCTATGATAAACTCCCATACCAGTAGGCAGATCTGGAGGAGGGAGGAGTGAAAGAGGACCGAACCTAAACCAGAAAACTCTGGGGGACCATCCTACCAAAGAGGGCATCCTGCCCTGAAATGAAATCCAAGCAGTAATGTTTGGCAAAAGTGTGCAGAGAAGCCCATACAGCTGCTTAGCAAATGTTCAAGTGGAAAGCTAACCAAGAACAACTAATGCAATCGGAAGAAATTTCACATGAAATGCTTACGCTCCGCCCCGAGCATGCAAAAAAGAAAATAATGGAAAACGACTGGATAAAAACACTTGAAAAAAAAAAATACTCCCTCAATCTACAATGCGTGACAGACCTCAGATCCATCAACGAACTACTGGCATATCTGACCATCTTCCCTGATCCTAAAATTCGCGCAACTTATCCTGGCAATATGCCATTTTCTTCAAGAAATTCTCAACCTGGCTGAACCTTTTATGAGTTAAAAACTTTATTTTAATTTGGCCGAGAAATGAAGTTTAAAAATTAAACTACAACATTAAAAAAAAAAAAAAAAAAATGTTCAAGATAGGAAGCCCTCCTTGCAGGGCATAGGTGGCAGCCAGACTGCTGGTAGAATGAGCCAGGAGACTCAGGCTCATCTTTCCCAGCCAGATCATAGCATTCTAGAAGTAGAGAAGTACAAATTACTTGCCTCTCAGTAATGCTATTTTTGATTGATGTTCCGCCCAAAGTTTCCTCATCTATGATATCCCTAATCTCAGCACAGCTGTTCTTCGTTGGGATGGGGACGCAACGCGACTCGGCCAGACGCCTCCACGTGCCCCGCACCGGATAAGTCCGGGCCAGTATATATAATGGAACCGCGCCCCATGACCTCCGTTCCACCTAGGACTCTTAAGCTGAGGGACTGTCAAACTGATAGTGTACTAGCTTACCGCAAAGAGGGGCAGTGAGGGGGCGAAGAGGAATCTGAGAGGAACATCCTTCATAAAGACCATTACCGAGAGTGAAGCAACTTGTTCTTCTAATGGATTCTTTCCTCCCACGGATTACTCATCTATGATAGACTCCTAAAGCAGTACATAAACCTGGAGGAGAGAGGAAGCAAGAACACCACTTAAACCAGAAAACTCTGGAGGACTGCCATACCAAAATGGGCATTCTGGCCCGCAAGGTAATCCAAGCAGTAATGCTTAGCAAACGTGTGCAAGAACGCCCACATTGCCACATGGCAAATATCCACAGATGGGAATCCCCTCTGCCTGCTAGAATGGATTCAAGGAACCTCAGGCAAATCCTTCCAGCCAGATCGTAGCATTCTGAGATGCAGAGAATGATCCACCTGGACAAAGTTTGTTTGTCCACAGCCTTGCAAACATGAGCACCAGTGTAATCAATGAAAAGCTGGTCTTTTCCTAGTCTCCCTATTATGGAAGAAGTAGAACGTAAGGGCCCGTACCAAATCCAGCTGATGAAATTGTTACTCCGCCTTGGAAGGCTGAGGACAGGGGAAAAATACAGGGCGATGGATCTTCTGAGAGATGGAATTCCAAGACCAGCTTCTGCAGAAAGGAGGGTCTCACTTTCAACGTCACCTTCTCTTTTGAGAAAAACAAATAGGGAGGCTTAAAGAAACGCCTGGAGCTCACTCATCTGCCTCGCAGGGGTGACCGCAACCAGGAGAATCACCTTAAGGGTGAGCAATCTAAGAGAACATGAATACTGCAGCTGAAGCAGAGCGCCCATAAGAAATGTGAACAGTAAATTCAAATGCCATGCTGGCCCCACAAATTGGTGTGGTGTAAACAAATTATGCAGTCCCTGCATAAATTGCCCAACACTGAGGAATTGTTAAGCAAGAGCCTTGATCAGGGGTCCTTTTAAAGCCTTAAATAACAAATAGCTGCCCCTTTACAGAGCTGATCTGCAGGCCTGTCCGGGCCAAAGACGGCAAAAAATAAAACAGAGGATACGGACATGATAAAGGGTGCAGAACCCTCTCCTGGCACCAAGTGGGGAATTTACACCATCTGCAGGAATAAATAGAATTAGAGGTGCGCCTCCCAGCTGAGCGGAGCACATCCATGATGTCCTTGTATCCTAGCCTCTCAGCAGCCAAGCATGAAGGTTCAGGCTGCGGAGGTGTGGGTTAAAGGTCGATCTTCCAACTGGGAGAGCAGATCAACTGTCATAAGGTTTCAGGGAGGGCATATGGGCACGCCCAGCAACTTTGGATACACTGTTCCTCCTACACCCTTCTGGACAAATGAATATCAATGTGGACCCTAACAGGGGCAGTCTCCTGGGAACCAGTGGAATGACTGGTATCGGCAGAAAAGCATAATGGAGGTTGAATGTCCAGATGACTGTCAATGCGTCCCCAGAGCTCCCTTTATTTATTTGTTTATTTGTATAGCACCGGGAACGCGTAGGCATCTGGGCGCACATATACACGCAAGACAAACAGAAAAGACAGGACTCAACAGGGAAACATGTGAGGGTGGTCAACTTCCCCAGGGGCTGTGCAGGGCAATCATCTAAAATTAGTGGTCTTCAAAGAGCTTCAAAAAGTTTTCCCGTTTTCGTCCATATGTAGGGTCATGGGCAAGGAGTTCCATGTCTGTGCTGCCAATGTGGGGGGAAGGCTCTCCCCAGGCACTTAGCTCTTTTAAATGTATGGGCATTTATGAGACCCAGATTGGTGGAGCATAGGTTGCGTCTTGGTTTGTATAGTGCGATAAAGGACTTCAAATAGGCAGGTACTTTGCGAAAGAGACCTTTGTGTACAATGGATGCAGTCTTAAACTGGATACGGTCTGTGAAGGAGAACCAATGAAGGCACTGTCTGCCAGAAGAGATGCTCCTGCCTAGGGATCCCCTTGATGATCTGGACAGTGTCATTTTGAAGAATTTGAAGCTTTTGCAAGCACTTTTTGCTGATCCCCCAAGGTTAGGACAGTTTTTCTTAAGTCCAACTAAGGGCTTGGCAAAACCATTCAACTGAGGCAGTACAAGAATCCACTCTTAGTATAAGGCTGTACCACCTGAGTACATGGTAGTGCAGACCGAGCAGCCAGGCTTATTTTAGGAAGGAAAGAGGGCTGTAGAATAAGTACAAATAAAATTCTAATACAAATGGTCCAAAGAAACACTGAAACACTATGTATGTAAAAATAAAGGATTTGTTTAAACACAGGTAGGCCCAGATAAATCTAGGGGTAATTAAGTACTAACACATTATATGAAATCACAATTATAAAAACGCAACACTATACTTGAAGGTACACATACCCAAGTATAGACCCTATTTGGAAATACCCAACAGTAGTTCTAGGGAAGTCAAAACCTTTTCATACACATTCAGTATAGGTCACACCTATTCTTGGGGAGTAAAAACCTCTGGTTACTTTCACAATTACATTCAGTAATGCAAGGACAGTAGACCCTACCAGTTGTACATTGACTCAGTACAAATCACATAATCAGTTAACTGGACAATATACTTTGTGAATAGTGGAACACTTTTTCCAGGCACGGTAAAAACCAATAACTACTTTTGTAAAATTGGTCTGAAATAACCGCCATTTGTACTCTGTGTCTGGGATCTGTACATAATGTATGTTCTATCATCAAATGCAATGCCTAATTTCAATCAACATGCAGTCTCAGAAGAAGAGTTCTTTAGCTCAAAACATATGTCAGGCTGCCTCGCATCTTAATTAAAATCTTAATTAATTGTATTTAACTGCAGTTTGGTTGCGCAGCATGATTGCAAACAACCTCTCTTTTGCATACTTTTGTGATAACACACAGTTATACTAGGTGAGTAAAATCTAAGTACGTAATATACAATTACCGGTGCTTTTGAAATCAGGGAACCATAGATTGAGGTAAGCAGTAACTCTTGTGACTTATTTTTGGGAAGGCACACATCTAACTCAAGGTAAGTAAAACCCACATACTTTGTTTAACCTCAAAACGAAGGGGAAATTAAACCCAATGTTACACTTTATTGAATGACAAAGTTATTCTAGGTAGTCAATAACCTAATACAGACTTTTTCTGGACAGGCTAGCAGCAAGTCAGGGGACGCAAGACCCAGTTGGGGGGCCACTCATACAATTATCCTAACAGGACTAATCTGGTGAAACCAACACATTACTTTTGGCAAGAGGCACAACCTAATCACAGGAGAGTAAAATACCTTCACATCTACTTTCTATTAGAACGGCAAAACAGTTTCTAAGGAAGAAAAGATGTTAACCATACTTTTGAGAATAGTGCATCACACATTTAAGAACTTTTGTAACTGTTCACTCTTAGAATTACAGTTACCAACAAAATCTTTATAAGTAAACAACTTTTAAACACTTATTTTCTTTTCTAGGCAAAAGGCCCAATCCCTTCAAAGTCTTTCCATTATTCTTGGAGCATGAGTGTTCTCAGTGGCAAAAGGGGGGTCAGTAGGACTAGTGACCAACAGGCAGTGTCAAAATAGGTTATTTAGTAGAAAAAGTCAGAGTTCCTTAGGAAAACCGGACAAACAGGTGAGTACTTTACTTCTAGGGTTAGAAGAGGGTCCAGGGGCTTCGTAGAAGACACCCCAGCAGGATTCTAGCAGTGGGACTGGGTGCACTGGACGAGATATCTCCCAATCACAGAAAACTACCCACAGCTACTCAAATCCCAAGAGACTTAAGGTAAGTACATACCCAAGCCAACAGAGTACCCCAGCATTGAATAAGATTTTGCAGCAAGAGGACTTCAGGGCCTGCAGCCAACTACCTGGTCAGTGGATTCCTTGTTGTGGTGACTGAAAACAAGACCTCAGAAGGGACTTTGCAGCAAGGATCAATGAAGAAGGCTCTAGGCAAGGTTTCCCTTGCGGCTGAATGCGGTTCAGTGGATTTGGCGCCTTTTCAAGGTGCACAGAAAGGTCCATCACTCTGTTGAGGGGACTTTTCGGACTTTATTCGTGTCTCTGGAGATCCACGAGGATGCCCACGAAGTTTCAGCGAGATTAGGAATTCGGAAGACCGTGCACTGCACAGTGGCTGGAGGTCCCAGGGTATCAGGGTACTGCAGCAACGCAAGGTCGCAGCAACATGTGGGATGGCTCAAAACGCAGGTCTTCTCGAGTCTACTGGGTCTCACCAGGCTCTGGCTCGTCGTTTTCGGAGTCCCGAGGTTGATTGGAAGGAAGGGCTACAGCAGGCTTTGGTTACACAGCAGGCTCTCCGGGCGCTGGAAATCATTTCAGCTGCTTTTCCTTCATCATCCTCTTTGGTTTCGGTTCCAGTGGTAGACTTTGCTTTAGCTTCCAGGTTTGCAGTATTTATCAGGAACTACAGCACAACCACTGCATTCTCACCCCGCATTTTACAAGAAGGGGCGGTCTGGTTGTCCAATCAGGACAGCAAACCCCCCGGATTTGTCCCCATTCAAGGGTAAGACAAATGGCTGGGGAGTTTTGGACTCCTCCCTTGCTTCATGCCGTCACAGACAGACTGCAGCCTGTGCGGGGAGTCCAGGGGACTCCCGCCGAAGATAAAAATCACACAAAGGAATTTCCCTTCCTGGATGTCAGGGGTAGGAACAAGAAACGACAAGAAACACTAAAATGGTGAAAAAAGAAGACGGGGTACATTTTGGTAAAATGAGCACCCCTAGGTGCCGTTACTGCAGCTGTGAACACAGCCCGCGGTAAGGGGGCACCAAGTTAATGCAAGGTATCACTGCCACCGGCCATTGAAGGTAAGCTTGTCCCTGTAACAGAATTGTAAGTTTTAGTGTGAAAGGGTATACATTGTATCTCCCCAACACTCCACATAAGGTGGGGTGTGCTGGTTTCACCTAAAAAAATGTAAAAGGGGTCCTAAGATCCTTTCTACCCTTGGGAACTGTAGTTCTCTCAAGGTTAGCAAAGGAAAGTTAAAAGGGGAGCCCCTAGGGCAACCAAGCAACAACAGGCACTTATTGCCAATAAGTTGTTAAAGAGGATAACTTTAAAAAGACACTATGGAGAGTCAGAAAAATGACACCCATCAAAAGGGTTAAAGATTATGTGTGTGTGGAAAAAGGTTCCCACTCACTGAGGCATTATGGAACAATATCCAACTAGTAAAGCAAAACGTTCTGGGGTTGACCCAGGTCAGGAAGATTAACCAGTTCTGTGAAAATCTTACCCAACACCCAAAATCGGAGCGTTGCAGCAGTCCGGGCATGAAAGAATAATTGCTCCAGCAATTAAGGCAGAGTCTGACTCTGAAAATTATAAGTTACTCACCGTAGTGACTTTTGGACCCTTAGTCCATAGTCCCCTTTCCTAAATTACTGAAACGGCGTCCCTTCCAAGGGACGGGAGGCAGAACCTTTATCAAAAGAAAAAACCTTCCCCTTTAAATTTAGAGGAGCGCAGGGCATGACCCAGGGAGCATGCACAGCCCTGACTCCGCCCTCCGGCGCCACACCTCAATCCCCACTGACGCGTCGACAATAGATTTAACATTGCCTAATGACACAGGTATCATTAGGGGGGAGGTTGGTAAGACGTATGGAGGAAAGGGGACTATGGACTAAGAGTATGTTAGTCACTACGGTGAGTAACTTATAATTACTCTTATGTCCCGTCCCCTTTCCTCCATACTGTATGGGCGATTACAACTGAATGTAGCCCCAGGGTGGAGGAGACCCTCCTTAAGCAAATAGTTTCCTGAGAACCGCCTGTCCGAAAGCCACATTCGATCTAGAGCCGGCATTCAAACAGTAATGCTTGTAGAAAGCCGAGGGAGAGGCCCAAGTGGCCGCCCTGCTTATGACATGCCAAGGAACATGGCACTGGAATGCGACAGCCGTTGCCTTGACCCTGACTGCGTGGGTATGCATGTTGGCCCGGGAGCGGCTTGTGCTGGCCCTCGTATGCTTTCTTGATGGCCGAGACCATCCAGCGGGATATGGAGGCCTTGGAGGCCTGATAGCCTGGCGTCGAGACTCCGAAAGGACCAAGGTCTTCAGCAAGGTCCGACTTGCTGAAGCCCTTGGTCCTGTCCAAGTAGAATTTTAGGGCACGCCTGACATCCAAGCAGTGCAGCACTCTCTGTGCTTCATCCTTGGGATACGGAAAGAACGTAGGAAGGCCTATTTCTTCGTTCAAGTGAAATGCAGATGGAACCTTGGGCAGAAATGCTGGGTACATGACTACCTTGTGAAATGTGGTATATGGTTCAGAGGCGACCAACGCCTGGATCTCGCTGACTGCGAGCCGAGGTAAGACCGACTAGTAAGGCCGTCTTGATGGTGACCGGCCTAATGTCCACGGACACCATTGGCTTGAATGGTTTGTGTGCCAGGGCGCCCAAGACTATGTTAAGCTTCCACACCGGGTGCGGTCCCTTGACGGGCGGGTAGAGCCTAGCGAGACCAGTCAGATGTTTCTTGACTATAGGGTTGGAGGAGGAAAAGATGCCTTCCTCCAAGTTCCTATAAGCCCCAATGGCAGCAAGGTATGTGTGGCAGGTGTCCACCTGTACGCCCGAATGAGCGAGGTGCACCGAAAAGGAGAGCATGTAGCCCAAATTGCAGGCCAAGGGGTCGATTCCACTGGAGTCTGCCCAGTGGCAGAATCTGGTCCATTTGCTTTTGTACAGAGCCCTGGTGGTCGTGCTCCTGACGCCCTGTATAATCTCCAGATTGGCCTGTGAAAGACTAAGGTGCCGCAGCATTACCTGCTCAGGTACCACGCTGTGAGGGCTAGTTTCCCTGGCGCAGGGTGGATGATCCTGCCCCCCCTGCTGTGCCAGAAGATGTGCTGGGCCCGTCGGAAGGTGTATCGGGGGCACCTCTGAGAGGCTGAGTAGTTCCGAAAACCATGGCCTGGCCAGCCACCATAGAGCTATTGGAATGATGCGGAGTCGGTGAGACTCCTTGACTGCAAATTACCCTGTGGATCAGGGGAGTAGGCGGAAAGGCGTAGGCTTTCCTGCCGGTCCACTGGAGGTGAAATGCGTCGCCCAGAGAGCCGGGACCCTGACAGGATGCAAACTAGGGGCACCTCTTGTTGTGCCAGGTGGCAAAAAGATCCACTTGGGGATGACCCCCACCTGTTGAACATCTCCTGAATAACGAGGTCGTTTAGCTGCCACTCGCAATTGTCCACTCCCAGCCTGCTGAGCCTGTCCGCCTCCAGGTTGTATTCCCCCAGGAGGTGGACTGTAGAGGTAAATGTCTTTTTCCTGGGCCCATTGCCACATGCTGATCGCCAGCCTGCACAGAGGAGGGGATCGGGTGCCTCCCCGATTGTTGACGTAGTACATGCTGGTCGAGTTGTCTCTGGATGAGGACAACCTTTCCCTTGAGAAGTGGTAGGAATGCTCTGAGAACTAGCCAGATTGCGTTCAGCTCCAGCCAATTGATGTGGTATTCCTGCTCCTGTCGAGTCCAGGTGCTGTGGACCGAGAGATCGTCCAGGGTGGCTCCCCAGCCCTCGAGCGAGGAGTCTGTGGTGATGGTGGCCTGCAGAGAGGGCAGCCGAAAGGGCTTGCCCGTCTGTAGGTTGCAGTCCATGGACCACCAAGTTAGGTCCGGGTGGAGAGATGGAGGAATGTTGATCATCTCAAATTGCGAGCCCCGCACCTGATTCCATGAGGCCATGAAGTGCAGCTGAATCCTTTTCATCATTAGTCTTGTGTGCGGCACGGCTAGCAGAACGGCCGTCAGTAGACCCAGGAGATGTTGATACCACCATGCCGAGGTCCCCTCTCTGCTGAGGAAGTGGGCGGTGGCTCGAACTGATGGCAGAGATTTTGTCTTCCGACAGCAAAACCCTCTCGCAGCACTTGTCCCAAATGAGACCCAGGAACCTCAGTCTGCATAGGGAGCGGCAGTGACTTTGAGGTTGAGCAAGAAGCCCAGGTCGTGTAGTGTGGTGTATTCATAAGAGCATGTGAAGAGTGGTGAACCGCTTCCGGAGATGTAGCCCTGACGAGCCAATCGTCGAGGTATGGGTAGTTGTGGAGGCCTTGCGCTCCGAGGAGGGCCGCGTTGAGGCCCATCGGAAGGACTTTGTATTGGAAATGGTAGCCCATGATCCTGAACCGTACCAAAGAACGATGGGGCTGCCAAATCGGGACGTGTAGGTACCGTCCTTCAGGTCCATGGAGCACATCCAGTCTCCCTTGTCCAATGTTTTGGCTATAAAAGCTGGCGTAACCATCTTGAATTTTTGCAGGGGTAAGGAGAGGTTGAGGGTGGAAAGGTCCAGCACAACCCTCAGGCCTGCCTGGCTCTTCTTCTGAATGGCGAAAAGCCTGAGTAGAAGCCAAAACCTCACTGGGAGGCTGGGACTTCCTCCACTGCCTGGCTCTCTACGAGCGACCAGATCTCTGCCAAAAGAGTTTCTGTCCCAACCTGTGGGAGTGGAGGAGGGAGGAGAGGCTGGGATAGGAAGGCGGTACCCAGTGGATACTACGGAGAGGATCCATGGGTCCACGAAATTCTGCTGGTGCCAGAGTTGTGCATGGATCGCAAGCCTGCCACCCCCCCCCCCCCCGAGGGTATGACGTCCTTTCATCGCCTTTTTTGCCGCAAAAAAAAAAAAAAAAAAAAAAAAAAAAAAAAAAAAAAAAAAATCGCAAAAATATGGGGGTGGGTAGAGGGATATAATGTTTGAGCATTTGTGGTGCTAGATTCTAAATAGGTGGGAAGGGGGCTTTGGGCGTTGTTCCCCCATAAAAAAAAAAAAAAAAAAAAAATGGATGAATTTTCGCAGCAAAAAATCCACGGCAAAAAATGCGGCGAAATAAAAAAGTGCGATGGAATGACATGGAACCCACCGGAGACATGTGGAACTGAAAGGGCGTGTCATGCCTTCTTTCCCTCAGAGGCTGAGGGCTAGAAAAAGCCCTTACTCTCTACTCCCCCCCCCCCCCTTTTGTTGTTTGCGCCAGTTCTGAGACGGCGAGCGGTCCAGCTGCCTGGATCTGCGTTCCTAGAAGCCACGAAGCCCTCCATATGTACGACCCTTTTACGAACGCTGCTGAGATGGGTGTACGATTTGGGCGTGGTCTTTGTAAGAATGGATAAAGACTTCGTTGTCTGTGAGCTGTTTGTCTTTTTGTCCGCAATTTACCGCCATAACCGTTGGTTGGCGGCAGCCAGCATGGCATCTGCGTTGGCCTGACGCAGGTGCAAGGAGGCGTTGGAGTAGATCTTCTTGCTGTACGCCTTCAAGATCTTATTGCCTACCAGTGCCGCAGAAGGAGGCAGCTGAGGACGACGGAGGCTTGGAGTATATTGATGCTGCAGCGATCACTGAGGAGTGTGGCTGAGGATGGGTCGAGAGCAAGAGTTTATCCCCCTTTATCTGCCTGTACTTGGTGTCTAGGCGTCGGTTGCCCGGCTGGACCGAGTGGGGCTTGAGCCAACCCTACATCTGTTTGCAGTGGAATACCTATGTTGGCATAGGGGTGTCTTGTGAGGACTTCAGCCAGAACCCCCTCTGCCGGTTGTTCGACCTCTGGTTGGGGGAGGCCCAGGTACTCGGGGAGGCCAGCAAGATGTTCATGGAAGGCCTGGCTGAGGAAAGCGTGTCCGGATCCTCCTGCCCGTCCGTATCCTGCGGATCTGGAGGATCTTGTGGAGGAGTAGATGGCGGCAGAGGTTGCAGAGTTGGCTGTGGAGCCGGAGGAGGCGGCTGCACCAAAACCTGGGGGCCCGATGGAGGTGTCTGTGGTGCCGTTAGAATGGCGGGGAGGACTTCCCTGACTGCATCTTTGATGATAACCCCCATCTGAGGAGACCTCATGAGGCCGAGAAACTTCTCGAAGAGCACCTCCTCACTGGCCAAAGGAGTAGCAGGGGGTACCGACGGTGTAATGGGGGGCTGCTGGAGCCGCTGCATACCGTGCCCATACGGACGCAAAGGAAAGTTGCCATGCACAAATGAAAAGTAGACTGTAGGCCACGTACCTGGTTGAGGCCAGTCCCACCTTGACATTCGTTCTTTGCCGAATTTGTGGAATGGCGTGGTGGCCATTTTGTCGAGCTGCCAGCCACGTACTGGCGACGTGTTCAGCCCGTAAGACCCTCGACCCGGGGGTCGGTAGAGCTGCATTTAGGCGCCCGCCTCGAACGTAGTGCCGGCATTAGGGCGTAGCCACTCGACCATTGTGCCGGTAAAAGGGCAGAGCCCCTCGGGTGTAGACCCAGTACAAGAACCTTCCGGTCCCTCAACACTGTGCCCGGGAGGATCCGAGGACCCCTCGACTCTAAGGCCGGTAGAAGGACCTGGCCGGTCCCTCCCACGCGGGAGTCTCCCTGGGAAGGCGTCTCCCTTGCGGGGTGCGCTGGAAAATATTGGCCGTACTTTGGGCCTGGTTCGATGCTTCACAAGGTTCTTGAGATCCTCTGGAGGCGACCGCTGGAAGAGCTCCCTCTACGTGGCTAGTCTGTTCTTCAGCACGTTCGAGGACACAGTCACACGCCGAACACGATTGCCAACCGTGGTCTGAGCCAAGGCAACGTAGGCAGAGGGCGTGGGGGTCTGAAGTTGGGAAGAGCCTGTTGCAGGATGGACACCTGCTGAACCCTGTAGAAGTCGACATGCGCCGGGGAGGAGCGTCACGCCTGAGGACGGAGTACCTGAATGATAAGACAAATAAAAGGCAAAGAGAAGAAGTATCCGCGCATGGAATTACATGGCTGAAGTCAAACCCAGGAGCGCTGGTGAATTCGGCACATTCTCGTCAACGCAGAAAAGTGGACTGAAGTGTGGCGCCGGAGGGCGGAGTCAGGGCAGTGCATGCTCCCTGGGCCACGGTCCTCTAAATTTGAAGGGGAAGAAGGTTTTTTTCTGGTGAAAAAGGTTCCATCTCCCGTCCCTTGGAAGGGACGCCCTTACAGTATGGAGGAAAGGGGACGGGACGTAAGAGTATGTAGGGTTTGAAGTTCCTTAAAGTCTCAAGTAGTGATGGCAGTTCTTTGAGATATAACTCGTTTGAGTCTCTACATCTAGTGAGGAGTTGAGGAACACACCCAACGTCTTGACTTTACCCACAACAACAATAGAACAACCTTTGAGACTGAGACAGTTGTATTTGTCTCCTAATTTGGATCTAGATGCATTGCAATTAAACAGAAGTAGCTCAGTTTTTGCTCCGTTAAGGCAAAGCCAATTCTTAGTCATCCAGCATTCAATGATGTCATAGATGGTATTCTGGTTCGGTGCCCAAATCATGATCACCACTGATTTCTAAGATCAGTTGGGCGGTCATCTGCGTAGTGTGTTAAAATAAAAATCCCCTTTTTCTCCAGTAAACTACAGAGGTCTGATGTATTTATTCATTTATATAGCGCTGTCGCTCGCAAGCATCAGGGCGCTAACATATAGAGAGTTGGTACAAAACACGTAATTGTTAGGCAGAATCCTGTGCAGTGCACTTAGGGACCACTACCCACAATTAAGACTACAGGTGGCAATACAAGTTTTACCTTTGGTACAAGCCTATACTACTATGTCAGAGTGGTAGCAGTGGCGGAGCAGCCAGGCTTATCTCAAGAGTAGATGAGCAGTAGCAGAGATTACACAAAGGGACCACAATTACTGCGACTCAAGCAAACATTGACTCAAGGTTTCAGGTAAAAAATATAAGTACATTTATTTTTAAACCATTCGTTATAAACACAACACTTCTTTTAAACTCAAACAAAAACCACACGTTAAATATACTACAACTAACCAATTCACTTTGTACAGTATGTCTCAAGGTAAGTACCCTGTGTTTGAATGAACCGGTGTCACGAACAAAACACGATACAATACAATACAATACAATACAATACAATACAATTGCGATCACTTTTTGACAGTTCGGTCTACTAAATAAATGCGGATCCGTGACATGAAATGCTACAGGGGTAAAAGCACACTTAGCACCCGAGATACCCAGAGGGAGTTGGAGGCAAAAATCACAGGCAATATTTTGGTTAGGCAGGCAGAATCAAGAGAGACTCAGAGACAGGAGTTCAAAAGTCAAAGGGCCGGATCCAGGGTCGAAAGACACCGGGGCCTGTTGCTGAAGATCACACAGACAGTTCACGATTCAACGTAGCCAAAAGTACTTTGATATTGTCAATGTTCGGAAGCAAAAGTTATAAGAAGGAGTGAAGACAAGGGCAAGCCTTGGAAAACAAAGAAAAGGGATTCACCCAGTTTCCTGAAGTAGAACACAGTACCTTGTTCCAATGGTGTAGCTGGTGCCCTGGCAGTTGTTCCTGTTGGTTTTCCGCAGACCCACGATTCCTAGAGCTTTGTTGTGAAGGAGGACGTCTGAAGGGGGTCTGCACCACACAGGGATGAAGCCGGCAGCAGCGACTAGGAATAAAAGGTGCGCTCCTTAAAAACAGGAGAGGCTCTTCAGGTGGCTATCCGGACCACTACAGCAGCGTGCAGCGATTTCGACCAAAGAAGAGGATCCTCTGGCTGCAGAAGATGAGCTGGTTATCCCTACCAAGCTCAAGGGAAGAAGACTCCGGACTGGATCTTCTCTAAGTCGTTGAAGGGAAGATAGCTCAGGACTGCAGCAGGGCTTAACCGGGACGGGGTAGATGCAGCAGTTGTCGTTCTCTCCGCTTCTCTTCGGTTCCTTGTAATTCCAGTGGCGACTGACTTCTAGCCCAAGAGACCTGCCTTTTATGCGAAAAACCCCCATTCACACAGCCTGGCTGTCAATCACCCAGTAGGGGGGTTGTCCAGCCCGGACAACTACCCTGGCCAATCATGACAAAGTGCGACTTGGGTTTCCCAGGATACCATGTGCAGGGGGGGCTACACCCCTCCGTCACATTCAGCCCACCTAGACACCTTGAGGAGGGCTTCTGAGCAGAAGAAGACAGTGAACAAAGAAGGTGAACCTAGTTTGCCACGCAAAGTAAAACACAAGGACTTTAACAAAAAGAAATGGCGAATAAACCCAACCGGAGACAAAAGAAAGATGATTTGGTCAAGCGGGATCACGTTTATCTAATATAATCGCGGTACAAAAGTTAGGGTAGATACCACTGCCACCAGCCAAGTCTAAATGTTAAAAGAGCGAAACAATGCTCTAGGAGGTACAGATACAAAGGGATACAAATTAACCCTTTCCATTACTCCATGGAAGATGGGGTGTACTAGATCTGTGGTGGATTGACTAAGTAAAGTTAATGGTAACTTTACCCTTATCTGGGGGACGGTAGTCGCCTAAGAAATGGAGTCAAGGGAAGTCTCAAAGACAACCCTGTGCCACGGCACTGAAGGTGCTGTGTGACACAAAAAAAGGAGAGGGCTACTGAAGTGGTGTACTTCAGAGTCCATAATCACAAAAACAGGTAGAAACACATAGCAAAACATAGGTAAGAGTGGGGGAAAAGCTCTCACTCTTACCAAGTGGAAAAAAATAAACTCCAGAAGTCCAGCAAAGCTGCTGGGGGACTCACTAGGTGAGAGAAATCAGCCATAGATGAGAATTCTCCCTAACAGTAATCACGGGGCAATTTGCTGAAGTATGTGGTTGGGATTTTTGTCTGGTACGTAATGGCTTATTTGAAGAGGTGGGTCTTGAGTTTTTTTCCAAAAGCTTGTGTAAATCTTTTCTAACCTGATAGGGAGGGGAAGATTGTTCCACACAATGGCGGCCTTAGTGTGGAATGCTTTGCCCAAACAATTTGCTTTCTTAATACTGGTTATCTTAATTAGGCCTTTGGGCTCCGACCAGAGTGCGCGTTTTGGCACACACGTAACCAATATACTTTTAAAGGTAGGATGGAGCCTTCCCATAAATGCATCTGTGTGTTAGTGTCAAGGATTTGAAGAGTATTCTGTCCTCCACAGCTAGCCAATGAAGGTTCCTTCTGTCCTCATTGATGTGTTCCTTTCTTGTTTCATTCTTGATGATACTGACTTCGCTGTTTTTGATTACTTGGCAATGAGTCCTTTTGTTGGCTCCTAGCATAAGGGCATTACCATAATCCAACCTTGATAGAATAGTTGCTCTAGCTATTGTGGAGCATTTGGCTTTGCTCAGTTAAGGGCAAATTATTCTGAGGAGCCGTAGGTGATCGGAACAGTTCTTTTCTTGTTTACTTTAAGGACTTGGGCTTCTGCACTCAGGTACGCATCCATGTACATTCCTAGTATTTTTACTTTGTTGACCACCTTTATTTGAGATTCATTTATGAGAAAGGATTGGCACTGGCTGTCTGGCTTGATTTGATGCAAAGACAATCAGCTCTGTCTTTTAAGCGTTTAAACACAGCCAGTTCATCCAATTCTCAATGGATTCGCATAGTCCGTTCAGCCGTGCGCTATCCTGTGCATTGTCTCCGCTCAATTCCACCACAAGCTGGGTCTTGTCGGCGTAATTAGTAATTAAGGCTCCCAATTTGTCAAGGACTAAGCACAGGAATCTGATGTACAGATTAAAGAGCAGCAGGGACACGCTAGCCCCTTGTGGTACTCCGCATCTGATAATCTGTTCAATGTATAGATTAAATAAGGTGGACGAAATGCATGCCTCCTGCGAAACCCCACAGAGCACAGGGGAAGAGCTTGGCTGAGGCCCCTTCCCAGCATACCGCAGATTGTCTGTTAGGTAAGATTTTATCCAGTTTACAGATTCGAGTGAACAATTCCTGACATCTGAGAGAGTTTTAAGCAGACTATTATGACCCAGCAGATCAAAAGCTGTGGAAAGATAAAGGAGGACCAGGAGATCAATCTTCCCCTGGTCCATCACCTCAAGCATGTTCATCTGTAAGTCTATTAGAGTGGTCTGTGCTGTGGTCTCCATGAAATCCAGATTGTTTACTGTGGAGGATGGATTCTGATTCACAGTGGACTTTAGTTGATTAGCGGCTAAATTATCCAAAACATTCAATAAGAGATTAGAGTTGGTAATGGGCCTAAGGTTTTTTTGCATTTATTGGATCAAGTGCAGCCTTTCTTTTACCAGGGGTTGATGGTGACAACCTTAATAGTCTCTACAACAGACAGGTAATCAAAGGAGGAATTGACAAAACGAGCGAACAAAGATGAAGATGTCTTTTCCAATGCCAGTTTTGTCAGAAGAACAAGTTACTCTTACCTGGTAACGTTCTTTAGATGGGATGGTCCGATGACGTATTCCATATCTATGACAGGTAATCACCACAGCTATGCTGCTTCGGAACATTTTCGGCGTCTGTGTCCATGACGTTGATACACCGTCCTCGAGGACCTCCGTCGAGCCGACGTCACCGGATGTTTAAAGTAGGACGCACGACGCCCGTAGCCTCAGTTGTAGTTTTTTCCCAGAGCGTGTGGCACCAATCTTCTGCCAGTATGACCACAGAAAGCGTTGCGGAAAAATAAGCTGCAATCGCATAAGAAATTCTGTAGCGGGGCAGGTAGGGAGGGAGGGAGCGATATGGAATACGTCGTTGGACAATCCCATCGAAAGAACGTTAACAGGTAAGAGAGTAACTTGTTCTTCGAGGGGATTGGGTCCTCTGACGTATTCCATATCTATGGCAGACTCCCAAAGCAGTACCAATGTATGGAGGAGGGAAAAGAATTTAGAATATCGAAATTTCGAATGCTCAATCAAATTACAGAGTAAAGGACCGCCTTCCCAAAGGCCAGATCCTGCCCATGGATAGAATCTAGGGAGTAGTGTCTTACAAAAGTATGGACCGAAGCCCAAGTCGCTGCTTCACAGATGTTACAAATAGTAACACCCCTTTGCAGGGCAGTAGAGGCAGACATACACCTAGTAGAATGGGCCCGTAAACCTACCGGAGTGTCCTTACCCGCCAAGCGGTAACATTCAGAAATTGCCAAGATAATCCATCTAGACAAAGTCTGCTTAGTAACAGCTTGTCCCAAACGCCTTCCAGCGTATCCTATAAAGAGCTGATCGTCCACTCTGACCCGGGACATGCGTGAAATGTAGAACCTTGAAGCTCTCCTAGGATCCAACCTATGGAGCCTATGGAGACTCTCCTCTTCCTTACCAGGATGTGCCTGCAACTCATTCACTCTGCGAGCGGAAGTAACCGCAACTAATAATACAGTTTTAAGGGTTAACAGTCTCAAAGGACAAGAATGTAAAGGCTCAAATGGAGCACCCATTAGGAATTTTAGAACAAGGTTCAAAACCCAACCGGGCACCTGGAAAAGTGACGGTGGAAACACATTAGTGAGCCCTTTCAGAAACGGAGAAATTAAAGGAATTTTGAACTAAGAACACTCCTCAGACGAGCGCTTAAACATGGACAGCGCCACCAGGTAACCTTTAATGGTACCCACTTGCAGGCCCTTGTGGGCTAACGAAAGCAAAAAAGACATAACCACAGGAATGTCACATGAAAAAGGATCCACATTCTTAACCCTGCACCAGTCGCAGAACTTTCTCCAACGGCAAAGGTACAGGGACTTTGTTGAAGGCTGTCCGGCCGAAAGCAACACCTCCATCACGTCTTCAGGGAGGTCCCAATCCTTATACCTCAACCTTTCAGAAGCCAAGCGTGAAGGTTGAGGGATCCACCCCTGGATGGAGAACCTAACCCCCCCCCCGTGAGAGCAGATCGTCTCGGTAGGGAAGACGACGTGGAGGGCAGATGGACAAGTCGAGAATGTCCGGGTACCACGTTCTCCAGGCCCATGCCGGAGCAATGAGGATCATCCGGGAACCAAACCTCCGTAACCTCTGCAGCACTTGTGGGATGACGGGGACTGGAGGAAATGCGTACAGAAGTGGGAAAGACCACTCCACCACGAACGCATCCCCTAAGGCTCCTCTTGGAGGAAATTCCAGCGAGCAGAACCTTTTGCACTTCCGGTTGACACTGGAGGCGAAGAGATCCACTAGTGAGGTCCCCCAAAGGGCGAAGATCTCCAGGAGAATCTCCTGAGCCAGCTCCCACTCTTGAGATCGTGCTCTGCTGCTCAGAGCGTCCGCCATCTCGTTTTCGTCTCCGGCCAGATGAACTGCTGAGATCGAAATTTCTGTCTGGATGGCCCAGAACCAGAGCTGCATCGCCTCCCTGCACAGAGGAAGTGACCCTGCCCCCCCCTTTTGTTGAGGTAGTGCATGGCCGCTGTGTTGTCTGTCAGAACCAGGACATTCTTTCCTCGCACAGTCGGCAGAAAAGCCTTCAGGGCAAGCCTGACGGCCCTCAGGTCGAACAGATTGATATGGAGTCTGGACTCCGACGGAGACCAATGACCGCTGACTCAACTTGTTGGCATGAGCTCCCCATCCCATGAGGGATGGGTCCATCACGATTGTCACCTCCGGCCAGGGTAGCCAAAACGGAGCCCCCATCATCTGATTGCCTTCGACAGCCCACCACAGAAGTTCCTGGGCGACCGAGGGCAGCACCTGAACGGGGTCCGACATCCTGCCGGAGGCCTGTGACCACTTCATCTTGAGAGCCCACTGTAGAGATCTCATCCGCAGTCGAGCCTCTGGCACCAGAAGAATGTAGGATGCCATGAGGTCGAGCAACCTCAAGAACTCGAACGCCGGGAGACTCTGGGCATGTTGAAACTTGTGCACCATCTGCAGAATGTGATGAGCCCTCACCTGGGGAGGGAAACACTTCCCCAGGGATGTGTCGAGCACTGCTTCGATGTACTGGAGCCACTGAGTTGGCATCAAGTGGGACTTCTTTAAGTTGAGGGAGAAGTTACTTTCTTACCTGGTAACGTTCTTTCGATGGGATGGTCCGACGACGTATTCCATATCTATGACATGTAATCACCACAGCTGTGCTGCTTCGGAAACTTTCCTCGGCGTCATCCGATGTGATAAGTAGGACGCACGACGCCTGTAGCCTCAGTTGTAGTTTTTTCCCCCCAGAACGTGTGACATCAGTCAACTGCCAGTCAGACAAATCCTTGCGGAACGTAAGCTGCAATCGCAAAAGAAATTCTGCAGCGGGGAAGGCAGGGAGGGAGCGATATGGAATACGTCGTCGGACCATCCCATCGAAAGAACGTTACCAGGTAAGAAAGTAACTTGTTCTTCGAGGGGATTGGGTCCTCCGACGCATTCCATATCTATGACGGACTCCCAAAGCAGTACCAGAGCAAGGAGGAGGGAAAGAATTTAGAATCAAAATTTAGAATTGCTAATAAAATAGCAGAGCAAAGGACCGCCTTGCCAAAGGCCAGATCCTGTCCTCGGATGGAATCGAGGGAATAGTGACGTACAAATGTATGTACTGAAGCCCAGGTGGCTGCATCACAGATGTTGCGAATAGGAACACCCCTCTGCAGGGCAGTAGATGCAGCCATACCCCTGGTAGAATGGGCGCGCAAGCCAGCCGGCGGGTCCTTACCCGCCAAGCGGTAACACTCCGAGATGGCCAAAATAATCCAGCGAGACAAAGTCTGTTTCGTCACAGCCTGATCTCCAGGAGAATCTCCTGAGCCAACTCCCACTCGTGAGAGATCGTGCTCTGCCTGCTCAGAGCGTCAGCCGTCACATTTTCGTCTCTGGCCAGATGAACTGCCGAGATCGAAACTTCCTGCTGCATCGCCTCCCTGCACAGAGGAAGTGACCCTGCCCCCCCCTTTTTGTTGAGGTAGTGCATGGCCACTGTGTTGTCCGTTAGGATCAGGAAATTCTTTCCTCGCACAGTCGGCAGAAAAGCCTTCAGGGCTAGCCTGACGGCCCTCAGCTCCAACAGATTGATAAGGAGTCTGGACTCCGACGGAGACCAACGACCGCTGACTGTCAGCTCGTTGGCGTGAGCTCCCCATCCCGTGAGGGATGCATCCGTTACGATCGTCACTTCCGGCCAGGGAAGCCAAAATGGAGCCCCCTTCATCAAGTTGCCTTCGACGGCCCACAACAGAAGGTCCTGGGTGACCGAGGGCGGCACCTGAACCGGGTCCGACATCCTGCCGGAGGACTGCGACCACTGCATCTTGAGTGCCCACTGCAAAGATCTCATCCGCAGGCGAGCCTCTGGCACCAGAAGAATGCAGGATGCCATGAGGCCGAGCAACCTCAAGAACTCGAACGCTGGGAGCGTCTGGGCATGCTGAAACCTGTGCACCATCTGCTGAATGTGAAGAGCCCTCACCTGGGGAGGAAAACACTGCCCCAGGGAAGTGTCGAGCACTGCTCCGATGTACTAGAGCCGCTGTGTTGGCGTCAAATGGGACTTCTTTAAATTGAGGGAGAAGCCCAGCCTGTGAAGTGAGTGGCAGGAGACGGCCAGATGATCCAGGACTTGCTCGGGAGAGCTCCCCCTGATCAACCAATCGTCCAGGTAGGGGTAGACGTGAATCCCCCCCCTTGCCTGAGATGCGCTGCCACCACCACCATGAGCTTGGTGAAAACCCTTGGGGCAGAGGTCAATCCGAACGGCAGGACCCGAAACTGAAAGTGCGAGTCGCCAACCGCGAACCTCAGGTACTTCTTGTGCTTGGGATGGATCGGCACATGGAAGTAAGCATCCTTGAGGTCGAGAGACACCAACCAGTCCTGAGGTTGAAGGGCCTGGAGGACTTGTGAGAGAGTAACCATCTTAAACTTCTCCTTCCTGAGGAGCTTGTTCAAACCACGCAAGTCCATGATGGGTCTCAATCCTCCGTCTTTCTTTAAAATCAAAAAATAAGGGGAATACCATCCCTTGTTCCTCTCCGCTACAGGCACCAGTTCTATGGCGCCTTTTTCCAGCAGGGATTGTATTTCCTGCGCAAGGAGCGGATCCGGACTCTTCAAAGAGATTCCCTGGTGGATTGTAGTGAGGCCTCTGCCGGAAAGGAAGACAGTAGTCATGGGCCATGATCTCCAGAACCCACACACCTGAAGTAATGGCACGCCATTCTACAAGATGCTGCGCCAGCCTTCCCCCCCAACCGGCGAACCATGGGACATGGCCTCACGACTGAGCAGAAGCGGCTGCGGCATTGCCTGAGGGTAAAGAGGCAACTGCCCGAGCGGCGTTGGCACCTCGAGTACCTTGTTTTCCATCTCTGGTACTCCTACAGTGGCCCCTTTGACTTGCAGCTCCTCTCGATCTACCAAAGGATGAGTAGTATCGAAAGGAACCGCCCCTCCACTGCTGTCCACTAGGACGAAAAGGCGGAGGTTGGCGAACTGCAACGCTCAACGACTTCGCTGCAGCTTTGGAGGTCTGCAATCTCTCAAGGCTCTCGTCAGCCTTGCTGGCAAAAAGATGTTCACCATCAAAGGGCATGTTGAGAAGCCGGGCTTGTACATCAGGAGCAAACACCGACTTCCAAAACCACGCAAATCTGCGCATTACGGTGCTCGCCGCCATGGACCGGCTGACGCAATCTGCCATGTCCAGACCCGACCGAACGGATTCACACATGGCATCCTTGCCATCCTGAACAGCAAGAAAACCATCCCGTTCCTCCCCTTTGGGAATATGTTCAGCCGCCAATGAGACAATTCCACAGAGTATGAGTGAAACTTACTAAGGCACAAAAAGATTTGGCTGCCTGTAAAGCCATATCCCCTGAAGAAAACACTTTCTTCGCCCAGCCATCAAAACGTTTGTCATCCCCATCAGGAGGGATGGTAGGATACGACACCTGTTTTGCCGTAGCCGCCTGCACCACCAAACTCTCCGGAGTGGGGTGCGTAGTCAAGTAGCTGGGGTCGCTACTGACTGGACGGTATTTTTTCGGCAAAGACTTGCTCACTGCCGGGAGCCTCTCCGGAGTAGTCCAAGCCGCTGCCACCCTTCTTTGCAAGGCCATATGAATGGCAGTACCGGGTCAGTTGGTGGACCTTGGTCAAGGATATCCGTCAGGTCATCCTGCAGAAAATCCACTGGTGGTGCAGACCACCCCAAGTATTCCGTCACCCTCGACATAAGGCACCGGTACAAGGACTCGGCGTGCGTACCAACCTCAGGCCTACCAAACTCAACCTGCGCAGAGGTGTCCAGACCACTGGTGTCGTGCAAAGACTGACATAGGTCTTCCAGCTGGCTATGACCAGACAAAAGTTAGTCAGGAACCTCATTAGGAACTATACATTCATCAGACCCTTCATCCACCTCAAAAATGTAATCGAGGCTGGAACAAATCCCTGGATGAGGGCACAGAAAAAGGCTCCAATACAGGCCTTACTGACTTCTGCAGGACCTTTCTCTGAGTTTCCACCAGTCTCCGGGGCACCTCCGATAAAGCCGCCTGAAAAGGCGCCGAGGGCGTTGACGTCGAGCCGAAGGCATCGACACAGGCCTCGAGGGCGGAGCCCCGAGTGTGTCCTTCGACAGCCTGGGCGCCAATGGCTTCGACAGCTTTCTCGGAGGCAGAGCCTCGAGAGACGGCGCCGATGTCTTCTTCGAAGACCTCACAGGCTCCGACGGTCTCGAGGGCGTTGAGGACCCGAACCTGGAGCGGGCATGGCTAGAGCAATCCACCTTATCCGACCGGGACCTCGAAGGTGCCCGGTGATCGCGACGACCGCAAGAGCCCGAAGGTGTGCGAACATTATCTCTAGCACGTTCCCTGCCGGCATCTTTCGACGGCACGGACGGAACGGAGCCCTGCGACTGAAAAATTGCCATTATCTCCTTACGAAATTAATCCCATTCTGCAGGGGTGGAATGCTTGTTGGAAAAAGCAACCCGCCGACGAGCAGAGTCCTCCGACGAGGAAGGCGACCGGTGATGGAGGCTTCCTTGAGTGCCTCGAAGAAGCAGAGGAATGGCGGGACCCACTCCGGGACCGAGACCCCCCCCCCCCTGGACTTGCGCCGACGATGCAGAGATTCGCCCTTCGAATCGTAAGTCGAAAGCCCAGTGGATTTCGACTTCCGGGGCTTAGGCACCTTACCGACAAAGCTTCTTACGCTCTCGTAAGGCCTTCGAAGTGAACGACTGGCATTCGTCACAATGGTCCGTGGCGTGGTCCTCACTGAGGCACCAGAGGCAGACGCAGTGCAGGTCCGTCAGCGACATCTTGGAACCGCAGTCCCGACACTTCTTGAAACCCGGCCGCGGGGTAGAAGAAGACAAAGCCATCATGGAAATCTTCACAAACTAACAGGTTCGAAGAACCGAAAGAATAGTACTCAGAAGAACCGAGGCACGCTGAGATCTCCTAAGTGAACACGTTCGCGGAAAAAACAGAACTGAGGCTACGGGCGTCGTGTGTCCTACTTCTAACATCCGTTGACATCGGCTCGACGGAGGCCCTCGAGGACGGCATATCTACGTTGACGCAGGAAGCTGAAAATGTTCCCAAGCAGCACAGCTGTGGTGATGACCCGTCATAGATATGGAATACGTCGGAGGACCCAATCCCCTCGAACATTCTCTCTACACGACGTTGGGTTCATTAAGGACAGAATTCAATCTGTATCTTGCTCGGAGATCTGTTTAAAGGAAAATGTACCTTGTCCTTTTAGTTTGGACTTTAGAGGAGCCGAGGGGTGAGGAACCACGTCAGGTTTAAAGTCCTTTTTGATTTTATCGTCGGCTGTTTGTAGTTTGATGGCGAAGGCCAGCTGGACCTCTTCACAGTCCTGATCAGTAGAATGGATTAGTTGGACCAAAGCCTTCGGGCTTTCAACAATTTTCAGGATCTCAATTTCTTGGAGTTATTTTTTGGCCCAGTTATTTCTTCATTAAAGAAGTTCTATTTAGCTTCGATGATTATTGGCTCCTAGACTCAAAAACTGCATAGGCTCCGACATGTTCCCCAAAAATGTAGACCACTAGCAACAGAGGAGCCACTGATGCGATCACATGTGCAGTTGAGCCTTTGGCACCACAAGAATGCGGCAAGCACAGGAAGACTGAGGTGGGAACTTGCCCCTGGGATTGGAGTACTTGTACCATCCAAGAGATGTTCGCCTATGGGTCTTTGGGCAGAAAGGGTCTGCCCAGGCAAGTGTCAGACCATCTTGATAAACCGGAGGAACCGGGATGGTGAAACCGGAGACTTTATAAAGTTCAGAGAAAACCCAAGCTGTGCATCATGCTGCACATGTGAAACAGATGTCCCTATGCCTGGTGTGGGGAGCAAGCTTGGAAGAGCCAGTTGTCAAAGTAGGAAAATACACAAATTGGCTCTCTCCTTAGGAAAGCTGTCACTGCTAGCAGCAGCTCGATGTAAACCCTGGGAGCCAAGAAAGAGCAAACGGCAGGACTCTGAACTGGTAATGACGTTCACACACAACAAACCACATGTACTTCTTTCATTTCCCCATGGATTGGCACATGGAATTAGGCATCCTGAAGGTCTATGGACACCAGGATCTGGGCTAGAGTAACCATCTTGAATCATTCCTTGCACAGTTAGATTTAGCAGCCTATGATGCAGAATGGGATGTAAAGCTTCATCGAAACCAGAAAGTAAATTGAAAACCATCCTTTGCCTTGTACCAAGCACTGTACTAGTTGAATCACTCCTTTCACAAGAAGCAGACTGACTTCATTGAAAAAGAGGGGGTCCAGAGGCAAAGTCGTTTTTAGAGGAGGATGGTCTGGAGGGCATTGAAAGGGAGAATATAACCCTTATTAACAACATGTAGTGTTGGATGTGGTGCAGGTCCATTCCGAGCTGAACTGGGAAATTCACCCTCCCACCGGGGGATTTGTGGAAGATGCAAAATTCCTGTGAAAGCAACATCTGGGATGGCTGAATGGAGGCCGCAATTTTACCTCTTGGAGCTCCTCTGCCCCTATCCAATGGGGAAATTGCGAGCTTGTTGCCTTTCTGGGAGAGCCTACCTTTCCCACGAGGGGCATAGGGGATGGAGGGATGAATCTCCACCCTGTGCTGGATGGGACTGAGGGTTGCTGAACAGCCAGACCTAAAGATCAGCTGTTGCTTTAATTGAAATTGGTTATTTATAATGTGCTTAATACCCAGAGGTTTCTAAGCGCTGACCCGGGGATCAAACCTGTGTAGCTACGTGTCGTCTTGCTTTCAAGACAAGCGTGTGGCCCCTGAGCTATCCGCCCGAGACTAGAGCAGTGATGTACAACAGAGCCAGAGAGGTGCCTTCAGGACATTATTTTTGGCCCTCTGACACATGAGTTTGATAATGATGCATTGTCTATCTCAAGGTCATTTCTCGCTCTGTCATGTCAGGTACTTGAAGCCTATGTCGTCCAGTTTTTTATCTTTGCATCCTGATACCTGCATTTGTACTTCTATTTAAAAACAAGCCTTCACTCCCATAATACCAATAAATAAAAGTGGTAAAGCCTTTACAAGGCAACGTATCACATGTTAGTCAAAAAATAGAGCAATAAATACAATTCTACCTCAAAACCAACCAAGTTTTGGTTTTCTTTTCAAATTCACGCACCAACGGCATCAACACCCATCCATTTGCAAATCAGTCTGGTCCTACCACAAGGGGAGTCCAGCACCAAAATGCTAAGCAATTCTCCTCCGAGTACCATCAGCAAACCCAGACACGTGTTTCAACCTTGTTGGGCCTCCTCAGTCAGGTGAAGCTGAGCCGGTCTAAGGCATAGTGAGCAAGGGGTCCACGTCTGGATTACCCTGGGTTACTTAGGGTGATACAACAGGCAGCAGTATAGTGCTTTTGTTACTCACTTCTGGCCAAAAGCAACACATCCATAACATTTTCCAAAAGGTCCAAATCCTTTTATCTTAAGCTCTCAGAAACCAGGTATGGAGGTTCAGATTTCTGATTCCTGGGTGAAGAAGACTGCCGCCCTCTTGCGAGAGTAGGTATACTCTCCAGGGAAGACTGAATGGAGGAAAAGTGTACATACCAGAGGGTCTGGGTTCCACATCCTCCTGGGGAAATCAGGATCATGGATTTCCCGAACTTCCTCAACCTCCTGATGACATGAGGAATGACTGGGACTGGTGGGAATGCGTACAGAAGTGGAAATTCCCATTGTAGTAGGAGCACATCGTCTGAGCTCCTCTCACTTGTATATCCCTCGAGCAGAACAGGTCGTACTTCCTGTTGATACTGGACGTGAGCAGTTCAACTTGAGGGGCTCCGCATGAGGGCAAAGATCTCTAGAAGGACTCCCCGAGACAACTCTCAATCGTGGGATATTGTGCTCTGCCTGCTCAGAGCGTACTCCGTAATATTGTCTTCTTCGGGTAGGTGAACAGCCAACAGAGATCCCATTTTGAATCACCCAAAACCAGAGATGCATTGCCTCCCTGCACAGTTGTGAGCCTACACCACCTAGTTTGTTGGAGTAATGCACAGCCACTGCGCTGTCCATCATTATCAGGATGTTCTTCCCTTGTATGGACGGCAAAAAGGGCATCAGCACCAGTCTGATCGCCCTCAGTTCTAGGTGTTTATGTGTAGGCTTGATTCTGATGGGTATCAAAGTCCACTGATCGAGTGAGCTCCCCCATCCCTTGAGGGAAGTATCAGTGACTACAGTTCTCTCTGGCCAGGGCTGCCAAAAAGGTTCCCCTATCATCACATTCTCTTTGCGGGTGCACCACAGGAGATCTGTGCGAACTTGCTCGGGACCTGAAGGTCCATCATCCTGCCTGGAAATTGCGACTATTGGGACCCAAGGGCCCAATGGAGGGAACCTCATACTTAAGCGAGCTTCTGGCACCAGGAAGATACGGGATGCTATGAGGTCCAGCAACCTCAGTCAAATACCGGCAGATACTGGGTGTTCGGAAATGGCGTTACCATCTGCAAGATATTTGAATTATTTTAATTGAA
This sequence comes from Ambystoma mexicanum, assembly GCF_040938575.1. NCBI lineage: Eukaryota > Metazoa > Chordata > Amphibia > Caudata > Ambystomatidae > Ambystoma > Ambystoma mexicanum. Next base: position 580,040,822 of record NC_090935.1, read on the forward strand.
TTTCTATATCACTTGACGCTTAAGCACTGTACAGAGGAACCAACGGTACAAATTACATGAACAGATCAACAGAAAACCAACAGATCAGTGAGGGAGGAGATGTGTTTTTTAGATGTGACTTGAAAAGAGAAAGAGGCTATAAAACAGAGAGAGGAAGAGAGTTCCAATACTTAGGGGCAAGAAGAGCAAATGAGCTGAACCGTGATGGGGCAAATAGGGACTGAGAAACCATAAGAAGAAAAAGATTCCGAACAAAGCGAACAGGCTTGAGAGTAGAAATAAACCAAGGAAGAGAGATAAGAGGTAGCAAGGCCATAGAGACCCTTGAACAATATAGAGAACATTTAAAAGCAGACTTTTCAAAAGAGCCAATGTAGAGAGTGTTGAGCAGAAGTGATCAAGTCATAGGGGGAGAGGGTGCAGAGAACCTGAATAGAAGACTTGGAAATAGAGCGAGGAGGGGCAAGATGAGATGAAGGAAGACCAAGAAGAAGAGAAGACTGTTAGGCAAGATTGTATTCAGTACCCTTTGGGTACACAACAATCCCGATCTCTTGAAAATAGGAACCCAACCTTTGATATAAGTCAGTACTACACAGGTTGGTAGCGTGATGAGCAGCAAGGCTTGTCTCAAGAGGGGTGAAAGTGAGCAGTAGGGGAGTTACACAGAGATTCACAGTGACAAGTATTCAAATAAACTCTTACACATAAGGTTTCGTGATTAAAGAATTATTAATTTAACAGTTTGAGTAAGCCTTCTTCAGAAGGGGCAATCGAATAGTAACACAAATACACTCCAAAATACACAGTTTCCCTAAATCAGCAAGTACCCATTTGGGATGGGGCACAGACACTTCCTAAACCCTTAAATAGCTGGGACACTGCGTAAATTAATATATCACTGTTACATTTAGGGTAATACTTAGGAGTATGTCAAAGAAAAGGTTATTAGAATAAAACAAGAGATCTCACAAATATCCTGAAGCAGGAAAGTACTTTTGGTAAACTCAAAGCAAAGTAAGTTAACCCCTTCATGGAAGGAAAGCAAAACACAGTCAAGAGGGAAGAAAAGTCATTCAGGGACCAGAGCCAGGCCAGGCCAGGCCAGGCCAAAGTCAATTGAACAAAAGTCTAGGTGAGCTGAAGCAATCCTTGAAGGTAGGTAAAAGTCTTGCACAATGTTTTAGAAGTCTTTGTAGAAAAAGAAGAAATCAAAGTAGGGCCACAAGCTGATTAGGCTTGTGAGGTAAATAAGCTGTTAGCAACTCTACAGAAGCAGCCAAGAAAAGTCTCCCCTGAGAACAAGTGAGGCTGCACAACAAGAGGTAAGCGCCCTTAGACATTACAGTACCTTTGGTTAGAAGAAAAGGTTCGAGCTGGCTTCTGTTCCTGTGCAGCACTGCAGATCCCGTGTTCTTGGACCTGTCGTGGGGACAAGAGGGGGGACGTCTGGAGGACTCCTGCACTACAATGGGACGGTTAGCGACAGAAAAGGACCAACTTCTATTCAGTGGCACTTTGCGGTTTCAGCTCCTCGCGTCTCAGCAAATAGCACCACTGCAGACTGTTGGCTGTTGAGATGGGCTTTCCTTGCATCTGGCGTCCAGCACTCCGTTGTGGTGGCTCAGGCTCGGTCAGTCCTGCTTCCTAAAAGTCCAGAGCATCTTCCTGGAGCTCCTGGCAGACTTAAAAGCAACGTACGCAATCTGGTGTTCCTCTCCCTGGTTCTTTGGTTCCAGCAGCAACTGCAGTGTAAATACAACCAGCTTCGAGAGGATGTCCAGGTGGCTTACTTTGGAGGTCATTGGTCCCACCTTATCCGGTAGCGTTCTTTCGATGGGATGTTCCTCCGACGTATTCTACATCTATGACAGGTAATGACCACAGCTCTGCTGCTTTGGAAAATTTTCGGCAGAGGGCGTCCTGCGTTGATGTCGTCGATCCGTTGTTCCTCGAGGGCCTCCGTCGAGGGTCGACGTCACCGGATGTTATATATAGGACGCATGGCGCCCGTAGCCTCAGTTATAGTTTTTTCCCAGAACATGTGGCACCAATCTCCTGCCAGTATGACTGTAGAAAGCCTTGCGGAAACATAAGCTGCAATCGCATAAGAAATTCTGTAGAGGGGCAGGCTGGGAGGGTGCGATGTGGAATACGTCTGAGGAACATCCCATCGAAAGAACGTTACCAGATAAGGTAAGTAACTTGTTCATCAAGGGGATTGTGCCCTCCGACGTATTCCACATCGTATGGAGGTGGGAAAAGAATGTACAATTTTAGAATGCCCAATCAAATGGCTGAATAGAGGACTGCCTTACCAAAGGCCATATCCTGCCCATGGATGGAGTCCAAGGAATAGTGTCTCACAAAAGTATGGACAGAGGACCATGTCGCTGCTTCACAAATGTTGCGAATAGGAACACCCCTCTGCAGAGCAGTGGAGCCAGCCACACCCCTAGTAGAGTGAGCCCGCAAGCCCACTGGAGGGTCCTTTCCCACCAAACGGTAACACTCAGAGATCGTCAAAATGATCCACCTGGAGGTGGTCTGCTTGGAAACAACCTGACCCAGGCGTCTTCCAGCATACCCAACAAAGAGCTGATCTTCCACTCTGACCAGGACATCCGTGAGAGATAGAAACTCAAAGCTCTCCTAGGATCCAACCTATGGAGCCTTTTCCTCTTCCTTACCAGGATGCGGAGGAGGATAAAACGCCGGAAGAGCTACCTTCTGGCTCAAATGGAATTCCGACACAACCTTTGGAAGAAAAGAAGGCCGCACACCTAGGATAACCCTGTCCTTATGGAACACAGTAAAGGGTGGCTTGGCGGAAAATTGCCTGCAACTCACTCACTCTGCGTGCGGAAGTAACCAACTAAAAACAGTGTTAACCCCTTCAGTGCCAAGGCTGAGGTATCTCGTCCTTGAAAGTGCATGTGCAGTGCCAAGGACGAGATAGCTTGTCCTTTTTGGCACCATGTTTTGAGCGATCCTTGCAAAGCAGGGAACACTCAAAACTGTAATCCAACTCCTGGGCTATGTGAGGGGGAGGTCCCCCCTCACTGCCAGGGGGCTGGATTACCTTCAGTTTCACATCAGCGTGCGTGAAGCACGTCGGCGTGAAACTGAAAGTAAAATCACTGCAGTAGCCATTTTCAGCTGCTGCGGTGAAGAAAGAAGGTGAGTGCCCTTCTTTCTCCGCCTCAATCTCTGGCTGTATTTCAAGCCGGAGATCGAGGCGGGTATCATTGCAAAGGGGAGATACCCATTGTGTGGCATTGCTGTGTTAGGCAGAATCCTGTGCAGTGCCCTTATGGATCACTACACACAATTAAGACCACAGGTGGCAATACAAGTTTTACCTTTGGTACAAGCCTGTACTACTATGTCAGATTTGTAGCAGTGGCGGAGCAGCCAGGCTTATCTCAAGACTATATGAGCAGTAGCAGAGATTACACAAAGGGACCACAATTACTGAGACTCAAGCAAACACTGACTCAAGGTTTCAGGTAGAAAAATATAAGTACATTTATTTTTAAACCATCTGTTATAAACACAACACTTCTATTAAACTTAAACACAAACCACACGTTAAATATACTACAACTAACCAATTCACTTTGTCTCAAGGTAAGTACCCTGTGTTTGAATGACCGGTGTTGCGAACAAAACACGTTAACGCGAATATGACTGCGATCACTTTTTGACAGTTCGTTCTACTAAACAAACGCGTATCGTGACATGAAATGCTACCGGGGCAAAAACACACTTCGCACCTGAGATACCCAGAGGGAGTTGGAGGCAAAAATCACAGGCAATATTTTGGTTAGGCAGATAGAATCGAGAAACACTCGGAGACAGGAGTTCAAAAGTCAAAGGGCAGGAGCCAGGGTCAAGTGACACCGGGGGCCTGTTGCGGAAGATCACACAGTCAGACAGTTCACGATTCAACGTAGCCAAGAGTACTTCGATATTGTCAATGTTTGGAAGCAAAAGTTATAAGAAGGAGGGAAGACAAGGGCAAGCCTTGGAGAAGAAAAGGGGTTCACCCAGTTTCCTCAAGCAGAACACAGTACCTTATTCCAATGGTGGAGCTGGTGCCCTGGCAGTTGTTCATGTTGGTTTCCCGCAGACCCACAATTCCTGGAGCTTTGTTGTGAAGGAGGACGTCTGAGGGGGGTCTGCACCACACAGGGATGAAGCCGGCACCAGCGACAACGAATAAAAAGTGCACTCCTTAAAAACAGTAGAGGCTCTTCAAATGGCTATCCGGACCACTACAGCAGTGTGCAGCGATTTCGACCAAGGAAGAGGATCCTCTGGCTGTGGAAGATGAGCTGGTTATCCCCACCAGGCTCAAGGGAAGAAGACTCCGGACTGGATCTTCTCTTAGTCTAAGGGTAGATAGCTCAGGACTGCATCAGGGCTTCAACGGGACGGGGTAGTTGCAGCAGTCGTCCTCTCTGCTTCTCTTCGGTTCCTTGTAGTTCCAGTGGCAGCTCTCTGCCTTCTAGCCCAAGAGACCTGCCTTTTATGCACAAAACCCCCATTCACACAGCCTGGCTGTCAATCACCCAGCAGGGGGTGTTGTCGAGCCTGGACAACCACCTCAGCCAATCATGGCAAAGTGCGACTTGGGTTGCCTAGGCTACCATGTGCAGATGGTGACTACACCCCTCCCTCACATTCAGCCCACCTTGACAAACAGGCGCCTGGTGGAGGGCTTCTGAGCAGAAGCCCACCAAAAGACGGTGAACAAAGAAGGCGAACCTAGTAAAACACAAGAAGGACTTTACCAAAAAGAAATGGCGAATAAACCCAACCGGAGCCAAAAGAAAGTCAATTTGGTCAAGCGGGTTTATGTTCGAGGCTAATACAATAGCCAAGAACAAAACCACGTTTATCTAATATAATCGCGGTAGAAAAGTTAGGGTAGTTATCACTGCCACCAGCCAAGTCTAAATGTTAAAAGAGCAAAACAATGCTGTAGAAGGTACAGATAAAAAAGGGATACGAATTAACCCTTTCCAGTACTTCATGGAAGATGGGGGTGTACTGGATCTGTGGTAGATTAAGTAAAGTTAATGGTAACTTTACCCTTTTCTGGGGGACTGTAGTCAGCCACAGAAATGGAGTCGGGGGGAAGTCTCAAAGACAAACCAGTGCCACGGCACTGAAGGTGCTGTGTGACACAAAAGAAGGGGGCTACTGAAGTGGTGTACTTCAGAGTCCACAATCACAAAAACAGAGAAATACACATGGCAAAACACAGGTAAGAGTGGGGGGAAAAGCTCACACTCTTACCAAGTGGAAAAAAATGAAATCCAGAAGTCCAGCAAAGCTGCTGTGGGACTCACTAGATGAGGGAAATTAGCCATAAATGAGAATTCGCCCCAACATGCTGCTCACGGATCGGGCGCAGGGCACGCAATCCGTGGACAGCAATGTCACTGGATCAATGGAGATCCGTTTGTGACGCGGGGGAGGGAGGACTGCTTACTAGTTAAGCGGCCCTCTCCCCCCACTGCCCCCAAAGCATGGGGGCCCATATATGAAGACCCCTGGGGGTAGACAGGGGACCATCTGCCCCCAGAGGTGGGGGCATAAAAAAAAGAAATAAAAAGAAAAGAAAACAGGGAACCCCATGCATTTCCCAAAAAGAGGACACCCGTGGGAATGCAGAGGTCTGAATTGTGCAAAGAGGCCCAGAATTTATTACCCAGAACCCCAGACAAAGTGAACATTGTGTTTTTTCCCCACCAAATATCACACTTTGTCAGGGATTGTGGCTAATAAAAACTGGGGCAATTTAGCCAAGGCAGACCTTTGTGGATTCCGACGGGTGTCCTCTTTTGGGAAATGCATGGGGTTCCCGGTTTTCTTTTTATTTCTTTTAAATAAAGGCCCAAATCTGTAGGTTGCCCACATGAACAAAATGGTCAGTGGCGAAAGGCTTGGGGTTACCAGTGGGTTACCCTTTTCCTTTTGCGCCCCCAGTAGGTGCACCCACACATGTGGGGTACCGTTTTCATCGGGACCCGTGTGGGGATGCGGGAAGGTAGGCCATGTGTTGTTGGCGGTGTGTTTCGGTGGGTGGCCAGAGCGAAATGTCTGAGAATTGTCTTAATTTCCAGCCAATTTCAGAGACATTTCCCTGTGTTCACTCACCAAAACACGTCGCCAACAGATGTCATACCTTCACGCGTTCGACAGGTGTCCTGACGAAAAAGGTACCTCACATGTGTGGGTGCACCTACTGGGGGCGCAAAAGGAAAACGGTAACCCGCTGGTAACCCCAAGCCTTTCGGCGCAGCCCATTTTCCACATTCTGTAACCTGCACCAGTCACAGAACTTTCTCCAATGGCAAAGGGATTTCGTTGTGGTCCTTCTGGCCGAAAGCAACACCTCCATCACGTCTTCGGGGAGGTCCCAATCCTTATACCTCAACCTTTCAGATACCAAGCATGAAGGCTGAGAGACTTGACCTCTGGATGGAGAACCCAACCCCCCTCCCGTGAGAGCAGATCGTCTGTTAGGGAGAATTCTCCTTTCATGGCTAATTTCCTTCACCTAGTGAGTCTCCCAGCAACTTTGCTGGACTTCTGGAGTTTATTTTTTTCACTTGGTAAGAGTGTGAGCTTTTCCCCCACTCTTACCTGTGTTTTGCTATGTGTTTCTACCTGTTTCTTTGTGATTGTGGGCTCTGGAGTACACCACTTCAGTAGCCCCCTTCTTTGTGTGCGTCACCCAGCACCTTCTGTGCAGTGGCACAGGGTTGTCGTTCAGACTTCCCCGCCTTCATTTCTGAGGCGACTACCGTCCCCCAGAAAAAGGTAAAGTTACCATTAACTTTAGTCAATCTACCACAGATCCAGTAAGCCCCATCTTCCATGGAGTACTGGAAAGGGTTAATTCGTATCCCTATTTATCTGTATCTCCTAGAGCATTGTTTCGCTCTTTTAACATTTAGACTTGGCTGTGGTATCTACCCTAACCTTTCTACCGCGATTATATTAGATAAACGTGGTACTGTTCTTGGTTATTATATTAGCCTCGAACATAAACCTGCTTGACCAAATCGTCTTTCTTTTGGCTCCAGTTGGGTTTATTCGCCATTTCTTTTTTTTTTTTTAAAGAGTTTCTTGTGTTTTACTTTGCGTGCCAAACTAGGTTCGCCTTCTTTGTTCACTGGCTTTTGGCGGGCTTCTGCTCAGAAGCACCTGGGTGTCTAGATGGGCTGAATGTGAGGGAGCGGTGTAGTTACCCCCTGCACAGGGTATCCTAGGAAACCCAAGTCACACTTTGTCATGATTGACCAGGGTAGTTGTCCCTGCTGGGTGATTGACAGCCAGGCTGTGTGAATGGGGGTTTTTCGCATAAAAGGCAGGTCTCTTGGGCTAGAAGTCAGAGTCGCCACTGGAACTACAAGGAACCGAAGAGAAGCGGAGAGACCGACGGCTGCTGCAACTACCCCGTCCCGGTGAAGCCCTGCTGCAGTCCTGAACTATCTTCCCTTCAACGACTTGGAGAAGATCCAGTCCGGAGTCTTCTTCCCCTGAGCTTGGTGGGGATAACCAGCTCATCTTCCACAGCCAAAGGATCCTCTTCCTTGGTCGAAATCGCTGCACGCTGCTGTAGTGGTCCGGATAGCCATCGGAAGAGATTCTCCTGTTTTTAAGGAGCACACCTTTTATTCCTCGTCGGGGCTGCCGGCCTCATCCCCGTGTGGTGCAGACCCCCTTCAGACGTCCTCCTTCACAACGAAGCTCCAGGAATCGTGGGTCTGCGGGAAACCAACAGGAACAACTGCCAGGGCACCAGCTGCACCATTGGAAAAAGGTACTTTGTTCTGCTTGAGGAAACTCGGCGAATCCCTTTTCTTCATCTCCAAGGCTTGCCCTGGTCTTCCCTCCTTCTTATAACTTGCGCTTCCAAACATTGACAATATCGAAGTACTCTTGGCTACGTTGAATCGTGAACTGTCTGACTGTGATCTTCGGCAACAGGCCCCCGGTGTCATTTGACCCTGGCTCTGGCCCTTTGACTTTTGAACTCCTGTCTGAGTGTTTCTCGATTCTGTCTGCCTAACCAAAATATTGCCTGTGATTTTTGCCTCCAACTCCCTCTGGGTATCTCAGGCGCTAAGTGTGTTTTTGGCCCGGTAGCATTTCATGTCACGGATACGCGTTTATTTAGTAGACCGAACTGTCAAAAAGTCAAAAAGTGATTGCAATCGTATTCGCGGTAACGTGTTTTGTTCTTAGCACCAGTTCATTCAAACACAGGGTACTTACCTTGTGACATACTTTACAAAGTGAATTGATTAGTTGTAGTATATTTAACATGTGGTTTTTATTGATGTTTAATAGAAGTGTTGTGTTTATAACAGATGGTTTAAAAATAAATGTACTTATTTTTTTTCTACCTGAAACCTTGAGTCAGTGTTTGCTTGAGTCACAGTAATTGTGGTCCCTTTGTGTAATCTCTGCTACTGCTCATATAGTCTTGAGATAAGCCTGGCTGCTCCGCCACTGCTACCACTCTGACATAGTAGTACAGCCTTGCACCAAAGGTAAAACTTGTATTGCCACCTGTAATCTTAATTGTGTGTAGTGGTCCCTAATGGCACTGCACAGGATTCTGCCTAACAGTCTCAGTAGGGAATACGGCGTGGAGGGCAGATGGACGGTCCGGGCACCCCGCTTTCCTGGCCCATGCCGGAGCAATGAGGATCACCTGGGAACCGAACCTCCGTAACCTCGGCAACACTTGCGGAATGACGGGGACTGGAGGAAACGCATACAGGAGTGGGCAGGGCCACTCCACTACGAACGCGTCCCCGAAGGCTCTCCTCTTGGAGGAAATTACCGCAAGCAGAATCTTTCGCGCTTCCAGAAGACACTAGTGGCGAAGAGATCCACTTGTGGGGTTCCCCAAAGGGCGAAGATCTCCAACAGAACTTCCTGAACCAGCTCCCACTCGTGAGAGACCGTGCTCTGCCTGCTCAGAGCGTCCACTGGCGCGTTTGTCTCCGGCCAGATGAACTGCCGAGATCGAAATTTCCGGATGGATGGCCCAGAACCAGAGCTGCATCGCCTCCCTGCACAACAGGAGTGACCCTGCCCCCCCTTTTTGTTGAGGTAGTGCATGGCCACCGTATTGTCTGTCATGATCAGGAAATCCTTCCCCCGCACAGACGGCAGAAAAGCCTTCAGGGCTAGCCTGACAGCCTGCATCTCCAACAGATTGATGTGGAGTCTGGACTCGGACGGAGACCAACAGCCGCTGGCTGACAATTTGTTGGGATGAGCTCCCCAACCCGTGAGGGATGCGTCCGTCACGATCGTCACCTCTGGCCAAGGTTGCCAAAATGGAACTCCCTTCATCAGATTGCCTTTGACGGCCCACCACAGAAGATCTTGTGCGCCTGAGGGCATGGACACCATCAAACAGATGGACACCATCAAAGGGCATGTTGAGAAGCCGGGATTGCACATCAGAAGCAAACCCCGACTTCTGCAAGCACGCAAACCTGCGTATCACGGTGCTCGCAGCCATGGACCGGCTGACACAGTCTGCTGTGTCCAAACCCGACTGAACGGATTCACACATGGCATCCTTGCCATCTTGCAGGAGGGCAAGAAAACCATCCCGTTATTCCCCTTCTGGAATATGCTCAGCCGCCAAAGATACACAATTCCATAGAGTGCGAGTGAATCTCGCCAAGGCACAAACGGAGTTGGCTGCCTTCAAAGCCATACCCCCAGAAGAAAATATCTTCTTCGCCCAATAATCAAAGCTCTTATCGTCCCCCATCAGGAGGGATGGTAGGGTACACAGCCTGCTTCGCGGGGGCCGTAGCCGCCTGCACCACCAAACTCTCCGGAGTAGAGTGCGTTGGCAAGTAGCAGGGGCCACTAATTGCTGGGCAATATTTTTTCAGAAGCGACTTATTCACTGCCGGGAGACTCTCCGGAGCAGTCCAAGCTGCCTCCACCCTTCTTTACAAAGCCATGTGAAATGGCAACACCGGGTCAGTGGGTGGACCTTGGTCCAGGATGTCCGTCAGATCATCCTGATCAAAATCAACAGGTGGAGCAGACCCCCCCAAATATTCAGTCACCCTTGACATGAGACGCCTATAGGAGGATTCGATATGTGTACCAGGCTCAGGCCTGCCAAACCACCTCCGGAGAGGTGCCAAGAGCACGGGCATCATGCAAGGACTGAGTTCCTGCATCTGACTGTGCCCCAACAAAAGGTCATCAGGGACAGCAGGAGGCACAACCATCTCATCAGACCCTTCCTCGCCCTCTGAAATATACTCCAAAGGTTGGAACAAATCCAATCTGGGAGGAGGAACCGAGTAGGGCTCAAAAACAGGCCTCACAGATTTCCCGAGAGCCTTCCTCAGAGCTTCCACAGCCCTCCCAGGAACTTCCGGCAAATCCTCCACAAAAGGCGCAGAGGGCATCGGCGTCTATGTCGAACGAGGCGCTGATGGCATAGACAACTTCGAGGGCGGAGTCCTGAGCGTCCTTTGACTGACACGGTGCCAATGGCGTCGACGCCTTCCTCGAAGGCTTCACAGGTTCCGACGGTCTTGATGGTGTCGAGGACCGGGACTTGTATCTGGCATGGCTACGGCGGACTTCCTTGTCCGATTGGGACCTCGTCGGCTCCCGATGATCACGCCGACCGCCCAAGCCCGAAGGCGTGCGAGTGGTGGACCAAGCCCGTTCCCTACTGGCTTCTTTCGAAGGCCCGGCCGGAACTGTGGCTTGCGATTCGAAAATCGTCATCTGCTGGTGGAATGCATCCCATTCTGTCTGCGACGAAGACTTGGTGGGACAAGTCAACTGTCTGGCGGAGTCCTCCGACGAGGACGGGGAAGGCGACCGGTGACGGCGCTTCCTAGAGTGCCTCAAAGAGGCAGAGGAATGGCGGGAACCACTCTGAGACCGAGACCCCTGGATTTTTGCCGACGCAGAGAGTTGCCCCTCGAATCATCAGTCAAAAGCCCAGCAGACTGCGATTTATGGGGCTTAGACGCCCTACCTACCTTTAATTTCTTCTTACGTTCCCGCAAGGCCTTAGACGTCAGGGATTGGCAATCATCGCACTCGTCGGTGGCGTGGCTTTCGCCGAGGGAACAGAGGCAGATGTCGTGCGTGTCCGTCATGGACATCTTCGACCTGCCGTCCCGACATTTCTTAAAGCCTTACTTCGGAATAGTAGAAGAAGAAGACATTGCTACCTAAGAGAGGAACCGAGCGTGCCGAGATTCCGAAGCAAACACGTTTGCGGAAAAAACGGACCCGAGCCTACGGGCGCTGTGCGTCCTATATATAACATCCGGTGACGTCGACCCTCGAGGAACAACGTATCGACATCATCGATGCAGGACGCCCTCTGCCGAAAATGTTCCAAAGCAGCACAGCTGTGGTCATTACCTGTCAGATGTGGAATAAGTCGAAGGACACAATCCCCTCGAAGTCGTCCTCGCAGGGCTTCTCTAGTCGAGGCGAATTCAGAGCTTCAGCACAGCAGCAGGGCTTCACCAGGCAAACCAACAGACCAGGAGTTGCAGCAGGCGTCTCTTCCAAGGTCTTCTTCGGATTCCTTCCTCAAGTGGTCGAGACTGCTTTCCAAGCCAAAAAGCCTAGCCTTTTATGCAGGTTTCTCCCATTCATTCCAGCCTAGCTGCCAGTCAAAAAGCAGGGTGGCTGTCCATGCCGGACAGCCAGCCAGCCAGCCAGCCAATCACCTTTGGGTGCATTCCTGTAACCAAGGGGGATTAAGCACAGGGAGTTTCAGGCCCCTCCCTCACTTCCTGTCCCCGCCAGACATACTGGAGTCAGGGGTGGGCTTCACTCGTGAATCCCGCCAAAGGCAAAGGGACCAAACCTGGTTTGGCATGAGTAAATCTCAAGAAGGACCTTTCCACAAAGAAATGGTGAAAAGAGACCACAGGGCCATTTTGACAAAAATAGCTGTGAACGCAGCTTGTGGTAAAAGCACACCACGGTAGTTAAAAGTAAACCACTGCCACCAGCCATTCATCGAGGAAAGGGTAACAAAAATGTTACATGAGCAACTAGACAAAGGGGATAGTAAGAAACCCCTCCAGCACTCTATTGTAAGATGGTGTGTGCTGGGTGCAGAAAGTTACAATGTAAGTAAAGTCAATTTCACTTCACTGCTCTTGGAAACAGTTTATCCAGGAGAAGATATTTAAACCTGTGGGAAATCTGAAAGACTTCCCTGTACCACTGCACTGAAGGTGCTGTGTGGTACAACGTAAAAGATGATGCCTATGGAGTTTGTCAGACTCCACAACCAAAGGAAACAGTGCTCAAGTCATAGCAAAAATACATGAGTGGGAAAAAGGTTCTCACTCTCTCCAGGTAAAAATTTAAAGTACTCAAAATCCAGCTAAGGTGCTTGGGGTCGCTAAGGTAGAGAGGAATTAGCACATTTCTGAGAATTCTCCCCAACAAAGACCAATAGAACAGACGAGAGAAAACGAATGCAGAAATAAGCTTAGTGGAGGAAAAGGTAAGAAACTGACAAGCTTTTTTAATATTAAAAAGTTGGTAGCGACAAGAACGAGAAATAGAGAAGCAATAGATCGAAAAAGATAGCAAACAATCAATGACACCAAGATTACAGGCTGAGGCAGAAATGGAGAAGTGGGGGGTGGCAGGGAGAAGGTCAGGGCGAGCAAGGGTGATTGGGGGAAGTTTAGTAGAGGCAGGGGGAACCAGAATTTGAGTTCTTTTAGGGATTCATGTGGAGCTAGTGGGAGGACATCTGGAATTGGATGGCCACGAGATGGTAACAGAGAAGAGTAAATAGAATTAGTAAAAAAAGAGAAAGAGAAATATTTGCTTATCCGCATAGAGTGGTATTAAAAGCCAAAGGACGAGATAATAGAACCAAGAGGGTAGGTGCAGCGAGAATATTTTTTTTTAAGAAAATAAAAAGAGGGAACAGAAACTGAGCCTTCAGGAACAGTGTATAAGAGGGATGGTATAGGGTCGAAGAAATGTTGAGCCTCCGTTATATAGTGGTCTCCTTTAGGTGTTTGTATTCATAGTCCTATTAGAATGTTACATGTCAAGTGCTTCATGTAGAATTGTTTATTCTTGAGATGCAGAAGGTTAAGAGGGAATAGAATTAGGAGGGAAGAAGGTAGTTGTAGGATGGATATCATTGAAGGTGGATGTGCTGAAGTTGTACTCTGTATTCCTGAATAAAGATGATAACAGGACCACGACTCGGTCTCCTTTGTCATAGAGGTAGTTGACTTGTGGGTGCCTACGCACCTTTTCTGGTGAGCCACCTGGATCCAAAGGGGCGTTGGCATCATGCTGGTGTGGCGGTGGGGTTCCATTGTGTTAGCCCACTGTGGATTCTGGTGCGCCAGGGTCTACTCACCTGACATATCACTGCAGAGTGCCAGCGAGGCGCAGCTGTTGGCAGGGAAGAGCCTCCCACGGGTACTGTACCTTATTTGCGGCAGAGTGTGGTGTTGCTAAGCTGCAGAGTGTGACCCCGAAAGCTGCAGTGGATTAAGCCTTTCAAAAGGGAGGGTGCACCATGTACTCTACTACAAGGGTGCAGACGCCACAGTGGAGACATGTCTCAAAAGTCGCTGTCTCCTAGCAAAGAGGACGCTGCTTAGTCATTCAGTTGCTAATTCAGTTACATTAAGGTTCTGTGAATACTAAGAACTACCTACCCTTAATTTACTGGACTTTTTACCCAAAAAAAGAATCATTAAAAAACTACCAATGCATGACTATGAAATGCATTTAACAGCAAAATAAAACAAAAGCTGTATCCTCCACATCTATTTTTGTCTGCATTTCTCAATTTTAGGAGTACTACTACATCTAAAAATGTTTTTGCATGTATGTGACATGATGGAATTAATCTAGGCCTACTGTATTCAATAAGTAGACCCCAGTACTACAGATGTCAGGGCAATCCCTCCTTGTACCATATAGTCTTAGCCCATAGCTCTGACGCTCTTAGGGCTGTCCCTCCAGTTACAAGTAATCTGGAAATCATACAGGGCGCAAGAAGCAAGGCTACCAGGGCCCAGTATAAAAGCAAATGGACCAGATTCTGCCACTGGGCAGACACTAAAGAAATCGACCCCCTTGCATGTACATTGGACAACGTGCTCTCCTTCTCGGCGCACCTCACGCTCTCTGGAGTGCAGGTGGCACTTGCCGTACATACCTCGCAGCCATCGGGGCTTACAGGAAGTCTGAGGAGGGAGATCTTCACCTCCTCCAACCCTATCGTCAAGAAACATTTTACGGAGCTCTCAAGGCTCTACCCGCCCGTCAAGAGGCTGCACCCTGTGTGGGACCTCAACATAGTCTTGGGCGCCCTGGCGCACAAACCGTTCGAGCCAATGGCGTCAGCGGACATCAGGCTGGTCACCATCAAGATGGCCTTACTAGTCGGCCTCACCTTGGCTCGTAAAGTCAGCAAAATACAGGCACTGGTCGCATAGGAACCATATACAACCTTTCACAAGGACAAAGTAGTCCTTCGGACACACGGCTTTTCTGCCCAAGGTGCCATCAGCTTTCCACTAAGCAGGGCGGCCACTTAGGACTCCCTTGGCTTTCTGCAAGCATTACTGTTTGGATGCCGGCTCTAGATCTGATGCGGCTTTCCGACAGGCGGTTCTCGGGAACCTATTTGCTTAAGGAGGGTCTCCTCTCCACCCTGGGGCTAGATTCAGTTGTAATCGTCCATGCAATATGGGGGAACAGGGATGGGACGTAAGACATGCATTAATTACCGCAAAAGCATTTCTGATGGTTGTATCTGCTTAGATTCACATGCTGTGCATAGTCCGACATCCAGTAGTAACCGCAGAGTATTGCATCTCGTCTTTCGAGAATCGAAAGGGGACGTCGACATGGGCGTGCCTGTAACACTATCCCTACGTGTAGTGTACCCAAGATCCCTCACGCGCCGAGGTCCCTCCGATTATATTTTTTCCTGCCATGAGGGAACCCAAGATTATTGTGAGTACATAAGAGAAAGCAGTAAGACATTTATGTTCTGTCCACCCAAGCGGGGGGGAGGATGGGTGCATGTGAATTTAAGCAGATACAACCATCAGAAATGCTTTTATGGTAAGTAATGCATGTCTTCTGATGTTTGTCAATCTGCTTAGGATCACATGCTGTGCATAGACTAGCGAGCAGTACCCGGAGTTGGAGGTGGGTTGTGAGAAGGAACAGTAGTGAAAAGATGTCTTAGTACTGCCGTTCCCACCTGAGAATCAGACCTAGAATGAGTGTCTAGGCAATAGAGTTTTGTAAAGGTGTGTACAGAACTCCAGGTTGCCACTTTGCAAATGGACTGAAGGGGAACATTTGCAATGAATGCTATGGACACCCCAATGCCTCGAGTGGAATGTGGTATAGGCTTGAAGGGCAGTTCTCTTAGCAAGATAGTAGCAGAGTGTAATGCAATCGACAATCCATCTAGAAATGGTGGATTTGGAGACTGCATCCCCTTTTCCTGTGGCCAATGACACAAAAAACTGATTAGTCTTCCTTAGTGGACGAGTTCTTTCCATATAGAACATGACAGCTCTGCATACAACCAGTGTGTGCAGGGTTCTTACCCCCAGGCTTGAGGGATTTTGAAAGAACGTTGGTAGCTCCATTGACTGGTTCAAATGGAACCTGGAAATTAATTTAGGCACAAATCTAGGGTAAGTGCGCAAAACCACCTTGTCTTTGTGAACTGTTACAAAGGGATCTAGAATAGAGTGTCTGCAGTTCACTCACCCTCCTAATTGAGGTGATTGCTATTAAAAAAGCAGTCTTGAGGGTGAGGTTCTTAAGACTTGCTTTGTGCATGGGCTCAAAAGGAGCTCCCATAAGCCTAGTTAACACCACATTTAGGGCCCATCCGGGAGCCGGGTTAGAAATGGGAGGGTGAATTATTTTAACCCCTTCCATGAAAGCCTTAATCACTGGTATCTTCCACCACAACACCTTCTGTTGTGATGTTGTATATGCTGAAAGTGCTGCTAGGTGCACCTTTATTGAGTTGAAGACTAGGCCGGAATCAAGTAAGTGAGTTAGGTATAGGACAATGTGTGGGAGAGCAGTCGATTGGGTTGATGCTCTTTGAGTTACACCAGATGACAAACCGTTTCCATTTACTAGAATAGTAATATCTAGTGTTAGGTTTCCTTGCCTCCCTGAGGATGTCCATACATCTTTGAGGGAGCTGCAGGTGTCCGAATTCTAGGACTCCAGAAGCCAGGCCGCCAAGTTCAATGTCTGCGGGCATGGGTGAAGCATCTCCCCTTTGTCTTGCGACATGTACGGGCAAGGCAGTTTGAATGGAGGAGATAGGGACATCTCCATCAGATGAGCGAACCAGGGTTGGCGGGCCTACATGGGGGCCACCAATATCATTGTGACTGGTTCCTGGTGCATCTTGTTGAGAAGGGGGGGGGGGCGCGTAGACAAATTTCCCTGACCATGTTATCCAGAGTCCATTTCCCTTGCATCGGTTTAGGGGGTACCTGGAGGCGTAATCTTGGCATTGGGCATTTTCCAGGGTCGCAAAAAGATGGATCTCCGGAAAACCCCATTGTGCGAAAACGTTGGCGATGATGTAGCCGTGTAATAGCCATTCGTACTCCCTGGGCAATGGAAAGTCTCTGCTGAGTACGTCTGCCAGAAGATTGAGTTCCCATGGAACATGTTGTTTGAGAGCCCACTTCCAAATGTTGAGACAGTTTGGACAGCCCTGGAGAATGAGTGCCTCCCTGTTTGTTCAGATAGTACATGGCCGTGGTGCTGTCTGTGAGGATTAGGATAGTCTTTCCTTTTAGTTGTGTTTCGAAAGCTTTCAGTGCTTTGAAAACTGCCAGCAGTTCCAGCAGGTTTATGTGGTTGGACACTGTCTGGCGACCAAACTCTGCCTGCTGTCTGCTGGAGCAGGTGGGCTCCCCACCCTGTAAGAGAAGCATCTGTAGTTAGAGTGGCTTCCACTGCAGGGGTGGTGAAGGATTTCCCTTTCAAGAGGTTTTCCCTTGACCACCACCGCAGCGAGAGAACTAGGGCCGGCAAGACCACTACTAAATCGCCCCACTCTCCGTTCGCCCGACACCACTGGTTGCTTAGCCACTCTTGCATTGGACGCATGCGCAGGTGCGGAACTAAGTAGATATCATTCCTATCAGTCGCATAGCCTTGCGTACTGTAACCTCTCGTCTGGCTACATAGTGAGGGATTTGAAATAACATGTTTTGAACCCTCACAGAGGGGAAGACAAGGCCGTCCTTTGTTGGAATTAGAGCCCCTAGGAATTGTTTGACTTGACTGGGGTCCAAGCTGGATTTTTTCTCGTTGATAGAGAATCCCAGACTGAATAAAAGATCTATCGTCTTTTGGGTATTTGACAGACACGTTTCGTAAGAGTCCCCTGTTATGAGCCAGTCGTCGAGGTAAGGATATACTGGAATGGATTGCCTGCGCAGGTGTGCTGCCACTACTGCTAGTACCTTTGTAAATACCCTTGGTGCAGATGCTATGCCGAAGGGTAGTACCTTGAACTGATAATGTTTGTTCTCTATAATAAACCTGAGGTACTCTGTGCGCTGGCAACATCGAAATATGAAAGTATGCATCTTTCATATCCAGAGTTGCCATGTAATCCCCTGTGGGAGCAGAGGAATCACTTTCTTCAGGGCGACCATGCGAAATATTTACCAGGTTACTCACTGTAGTGACCACCTTACTCCTAGTCCATAGTCCCCTTTCCTCCATACTTATGGGACAACTCTCTGTCCTGTGGGACGGGACCCGAGCACTTTGGAAAAAGCATCCACATTTTTTCCAAAAATGTGTCCTTCCTCTCTTTCTTGCGCGGGGCCCGGCACGCGGTCGTAACCCCGCCCACCTTGGCTCCGCCCCACGCATCGCCCATCAGTCCTTTTCTTTCGCCGGGTCAAAGACCCATTAGCAGTAACAGAGGAACCTTATTAGAGGGGACAGCGGGCGGGCGTATGGTGGAAAGGGGACTATGGACTAGGAGTAAGGTGGTCACTACGGTGAGTAACCTGGTAATACTCCGACGTCCCGTCCCCTTTCCTCCATACTTATGGGAGATTCCCAAGCACTCCTTACAGGAACTATGGGTGGATGGAAATACCCCTTACTGAAACAGGTTCTTCAGTACAGCCTGACCAAACTGAGCGTCAGCTCTTGAGCTCATGTCGAGACAATAATGCTTACAGAAAGCAGATGGGGAGGCCGAAGTAGCTGCCTTAGCAATGGACTCCCGGGGGACATATTTCTGAAAAGCAACCGCGGCTGCCTTACCCCGCACCAGGTGTGCATGAATACCCTTAGGAGGTTTTAGCCCTTGGGCGGTGAAAGACTGATGCAGGGGGCGATCCACCTAGAAATAGTTGCCTTAGACGCCTGCCTGCCCTTAGGGTTACCGAAGGTCACAAAAAGTTGAGAACTCCTAAACTCGGAAGTCCTGTCCAGGTAGAACTTAAGAGCTCTTCGGAAATCGAGAGTGTAGAACCCTCTCAGCCTCAGAGGCAGGGTTCAGAAAAAAGACTGGTAGGGAGATCGACCGATTCAGATGGAATTCGGTCACTACCTTCGGTAGAAAGGCCAGGTTTGTCCGAAGGACTACCTCGTCCTTGTGAAAGACCAAGAAAGGATGCTCCACCGACAATGCCTGGAGCTCACTCACTCTCATTGCTGACGTAACGGCAACCAAAAAGGACACTTTCCAAGACAAGTACTTGAGGTCCACCGTAGCCATTGGTTCAAAGGGTTTATGGCACAGCGCAGTCAGGACTACATTTAGGTCCCACGGCGGGTGCGGACTGCGAACCAGAGGTAGAGGCGTGTCAACCCTGCAAAATGCCTCTTAACCACTGGGTTACTCAGAGAATAAGAGCACAGGTCTGTAGAAAGATAAGGGGAACCCGCTGAAAGGCAAGTTCTGCATGACAGAATATGAACCCCTGACTATGCTAGGGAGGACGCGAAGGACAGCACCGTGTCAATCGTGGCCACCCTTGGATCCAACTTCTCCAAACACCAATGACAGACCCTGAGCCATTTACTCTTGTACTGAGATCTGGTCGAGGGTTTCCTGGCTGCCTGGATAATGCACATGTTATCCGTAGACGAATTCAGATGCTCTAAAGACGAACTCAGGCACCATGCCGCCAAGCTGAGCGATTGTGGGGAGGGGTGCCACATCTGCTGTTCCCCTTGGTGAAGAAGATCGGGAGTTACTGGTAACCTGATCGGCGGATACATCGACAGGTGTTGAAGTTCTGAGAACCAAAACCTGGCCGGCCACCACAGAGCTATGAGCAGAAGGGAACAGTTCACTGAGTTCTTCAACTTCCAAATTTCACGGTGAACTAGAGGCAGAGGCAGGAAGGCGTAAGCTCTCATGTTGTGCCATGGAATCTCGAGAGCATCCCCCAGAGAGGAGGCTCCCAGCCTCCCTCTGGAGGCATACTGAGGAAGCTTTTTGTTCACCGCCGTAGCGAAGAGGTCCACCTCCGGTGTGCCCTAACGCAAGAAAATCCATGAGAGGACCTCCGCCTTCAATTCCCACTCTTAGCTGACCACTGTCCGCCGGCTGAGGGCATCCGCTGTGACATTCAGCTGGCCCGGGATATGCACTGCAAGCAGCCAGACACCATGAAGCACGGCTGTTAGGATGTGCAGTGTTTCCAATGTTTACCTGTTAAACCATGAGTGTATAATATTTCCTTCACTATGTCTATTGTCACTTAGATACTATAGAACATAGAACTGCATCTTATGTAGCAGGGTTCCAAGGAGAGCCAGTGAAGAAGCAGGGCCTGAGTGGGAAGATTGTACTCCTCCTGCTGGGGGTCGTCTTATGTCATCAACTCGCCAAATAAAAGGTTCTTTACCTTTAAACTACTGGTTATGTGAAAGCCTCCCTTTGTACTTAACAGCCTGACATCCAGTGTGTGGCATCCACCGGAGGGACATTGCTAGCGCCAGAGGAAAACCCCTGGAGGCTCCGTGGTCTGTGGGAGCTGGAATTGGACCCCTGCAATTTTGTTGAACTTGTGGAGACCGGGCTGGCAAAGACACGGCTTTGGCACTTTTATAATTGGATTTTGGGTTGTGTGTTTTCCGAGCGGCCCCACACTGAGCAAGGTTGAGAAAGGAGTCGCCGCCGATGACCCTGGTGAGGCGCTCCAGGGTGAGTACATAACCAAGCAGCTATCTTTTAATTAGTGTCACCTACCTGTTTGGGTGGGAGCTCTATTGGTTAAACCAGAATTGCAAGCTTGTTATTCTATTCTGCAACTTTGAGACATGGCAAATGTGCCTGCTCCTGTGTTTTTTCTGGCAGTGCCAGGTGAACCCAGGGTTAGATGGGAAGACTGGAAGGAAGGATTCAGCAAATATTCCTTAGCAGTGTTTGGTGCCAACTACTCCAATGAGCGCAAGGAGGCATTGCTATTTCACTGTTTGGGAACTGCAGGCCAAGAGGTCTTAAAGAGATTGCCGGAGCCTTCTGACATTTTGGATGCTGGTCCATATGAAAGGACATTAGCCAAACTGGACAGGCATTTTAGAGTGGAGGAGAACATTATATTGGAAAGATATAAATTTGCCACGAGAGAGCAGAAGAATGGGGAAAGTATCGAGGATTTTGTCACGGCTTTAAGGGGCTTAGCAGTGAAATGCAAATTCACTCACTGTCAGGATGAGCACTTGAGAGACCAGCTAATGATTAAATGTTCCAATGACAGTATTAGGAAAGAACTATGGAAAGAGAGGAACCCCACTTTGGATCGAGCAATTGAGATAGCGAAAATGGTGGAACACACAGATAAGTGCATTGAAGTTCTTCAATCGGATACTGTGAACAATGGTAAACCCAAGTTGGATGAGAGTCAGGGTTCAGTGCTGAAGGTGTCAAAGGTTGTTCAGAGGCAGAGTACGTGGAATCCAAGACGCGCCTCGCAGAATGCTAAAAGGAGCGAAGAGAACAGACCGGCAACTGGCAGAGGATGGCGTCAATGGGTTCCTGCAAAAGATAGCAGAGGGATTCCCAAAGACATGAATTCTTTCAAGATGGTTAGGGATTCAGGACAATCCAGAGGTTTTCCGGGGAGAAGATGCTTTAGATGTGGAAGCTTGTCGCATATAGCCTCGGATAAGGATTGCTTTGCTATTCATATCATATGCAATGAGTGTGGTGTGAGAGGGCACATTGCCCGATGTTGTAGAAATTTTAATGCTGGGTCAAATCAAGTGCATGAAATAAGTGCAAGTTATGAAGATGAGTCATATTGTGAGGATGGCAGAGAAGTGGTATCTACAGTGAATGCTGTCAATGGCAGAGTGAAAATGCAGAAACCTTATGCTGAGGTTGTAATTCGAGGTGTACCCGTACGCATGCTAATGGATAGTGGTGCTGACTACACCTTGATAAGTGTGGAAGTGTGGAGGAACAAATTCGATAGTTGTACTCTGTGGGAAAATACTGTTAAAGCAAATGCTTATGGAGATGTTCCCATAGATATTATAGGTTGCTTTGATGCTGAATTACAGTTTAAGGACAGGAAGGCCAAAGGTTGTGTGTATGTTACCAACAGAGGGGGTGAATTGTTGTCATGGAGTGATCAAGCTGAATTGAAGATAAGGCTTGAGGCAAGTCATCCCGAGCAGGTAATGTCTGTTGCGGGAGGAGAGCCCACAGAGATACAAACCACGTTATCTGGGAAATTGGGGTGTCTTAAGGGCTTTGTACATGTAATTCGCCTAAAGAAAGGAGCTGTCCCTAAGATTGCAAAACTGCGAACTATTCCTCTTGCTCTTAGAGCAGATGTAGAGGAAGAACTCAAGAGAATGGAAAGAGATGGTGTCATTGAAAAGATAGAAGCATCTGAATGGGTCAGTCCTATAGTTGTAGTCAGAAAAGGCAATGGGTCTTTGAGGCTCTGTATAGATCTTAGACATCTAAACAGCATGGTTGTGGCAGACAGGTTTCCTCTTCCCCGAATAGATGATTTGATGGTGGGAGTAGCTGGGTCAAAAGTGTTCTCCATACTAGATCTTAAATCGGCCTACCATCAGGTTGAATTGCACCCTAATTCCAGGGATCTCACCGCCTTCATCACCCCGATTGGATTGTTCAGGTGTGTTCGCATGCCATTTGGTTTGGTCTCAGCCGCAAGTGTGTTTCAGAGTATTATGCATAAATTACTTGGGGGTGAAAAAGGGGTGATGTCTTATCAGGATGATGTTCTTGTATGTGGGAGCGATGAGAAGCAGCATGATGTTCGTTTGAAAAGAGTTTTGGATATTTTGAAGGAGGCAGGCCTCACCGTTGCCTTGGAAAAATGTACTTTTAAAGCCAACAAAGTGGTGTACCTGGGTCATGAGATCACTGGGGAAGGGGTTAGACCCAAGGAGGAGGCTATTGAGGCCATAAAAAGAATGGAGGAGCCTAAGTCTAAAGGGGACATACTATCATTTTTGGGACTGGTGGAGTTTTACGGCAAATTTGTCAAGGGGTTAGCAGAAATGTCGAGGAATATGAGATTTCTCACTCGCAAGGGAGTCGTTTTTAAATGGTGTGACCGGTGCAAGAAAGAATTTTTGATGATAAAAGAGGCTATTGTCAATGCTCCCATTTTGAAAATATTTGAGGAAAGTAAACCCACATTGCTTTTTGTTGATGCCAGTGATTATGGTGTTGGGGCTGTTCTGATGCAGGAGGATCAGACAGGTTTACAGACTGTGGCTTTTGCGTCCAGGTCTTTGAAGGGCCCAGAATCTAGATATTCAGTTATTGAGAAGGAGGCTCTAGCATGTGTTTGGGGTGTCGAGAAATTTAAAAGATTCTTGTGGGGGAGGAGTTTCACCATTTGCACTGACCATAAACCCTTGGCTGGAATTTTTACGAAAGGTGGTTTGGAGGGAGTGTCAAGACGCATTATGAAATGGGTCACGGCATTGCAAGGGTTACAGTATACCATGCTCCACGTAAAGGGGGAGGTTAATGTGGTTGCAGACGCCTTGTCTAGATCTGTCCAGAGGGAAATTTCTGACGATAGTGACTTTACAAGTTCAGAGGAGAGTGCAGAAATATTCCAGGTGCATGAAACATTAAAGAAAAGTGAGTGGGATGTGTCTTGCACGGAGGATGTTGTATATCAAGGAGTACTTACTCTGGTTGCAGAAGGTAAAATTAAGAGCCACAGGGGCGAGATGAATGGTTTTGCCAAAGTGAGGGAGGAACTATGGATTCAGGATGGTTATTTATACAAGGGTCACCAGATGGTTGTGCCAGTCGGTATGAGGAAGTCTGTCTTGGAGTTGGCCCATGTTGGGCATTTAGGTCTGGCCAGGACGAAGGGACTTGTGAGGTCTGAATTTTGGTGGCCTGGTATCGACAAGGACATAGAGGAACAAGTCAAAGACTGTGTGGAATGTATTGAGGGAAACAAAGGCTTGAAAGTGCAAAAAGTTCCCATGGTAGTGAGGGAGTCCCCGCGTGTCCCTTGGGACGAAATTGCGTTGGATCTCCTCGGTCCATTTAATATTGGTGGTGGCAGAGATAGCTACCTATTAGTAGTCATGGATTTATTATCAAAATGGCCGGAGGTATGTGTACTCAAGGACATATCCAGTAGTAGTATAATCAGATTTTTGGAACAACTGTTTTGGAGAGAAGGGTTTCCAAGAAAGTGTTTGTCTGACAATGGGACCCAACTTGTTTCCAGAGAGTTTAAAGAATTCTTAGAGAATCATGGGATTGAGCAGGTGAATACTTCTTTATATCATCCCCAGAGTAATGGGTGTGTGGAACGATTTAATAGGACTCTGATGGAGGCTATTAGGATAGCGGTGGCTACTGGAGGAGATTGGGTGAGAACAGTGATGGAACGCACGTTCCAGTATAGGCTAACTACCCATAGTGTCACAGGCGTGAGTCCATTTGAGATCTTGAGAGGAAGAAAACCAAATACTCATTTATGTCCAGGTTGGATGGGCAAATCAAAAATGGTGGATGTGGATCTAGAGAGTGTAAAAAGGAGAATTTTTGAGGCTGGAGTTAGATCCAAGGAGAGGTATGATCAGAAGAATTGTTGTAGGGAACTCAAGGTCAAAGAGGGTGATTGGATTAAAGTCAAGCTCCCCACCAAAGTTCGTAAAGGAGCCTCGTTGTTTTCTGAACCCAAGCAAGTTGTGAAAGACTTGGGTTCGTCAGTGTTGGTCAAAGGAGGAGCTATTTGGAATAAGGAAAGGGTGGCTTTTCCATTTCAATGTTAATTTGTCTTCAGTTAGTTGGAGACAGGGACTTTCTTGTGACTCTACCTAATCAACCACTAGATGTCATATATCTATGCTCTTGATTTGTGCCAGGACTTGCAGCGCATCCAATGTTTTACCTGTTAAACCGAGAGTGTATAATATTTATTTTACAGGTTTCAATTTCAGTTGTTCAATATGTGTTTTACAGGTTTCAATTTTAGTGGGTCCTCACCCACACAGTTACTTGTTATGTTTAAGGAGGAGAGGTGTTAGGATGTGCAGTGTTTCCAATGTTTACCTGTTAAACCATGAGTGTATAATATTTCCTTCACTATGTCTATTGTCACTTAGATACTATAGAACATAGAACTGCATCTTATGTAGCAGGGTTCCAAGGAGAGCCAGTGAAGAAGCAGGGCCTGAGTGGGAAGATTGTACTCCTCCTGCTGGGGGTCGTCTTATGTCATCAACTCGCCAAATAAAAGGTTCTTTACCTTTAAACTACTGGTTATGTGAAAGCCTCCCTTTGTACATAACAACGGCCCACTCCCAAATCTGGACAGACAGGTCCACGAGGGTGAGAAGACTTAATTCCCCCTTGCTTGTTGATGTAATACATTGACACCACATTTTCCGTTCTTATGCGGACCACCTGGTTGACAATGAGCGGTCTGAACGCCCTGAGCGCTAGGAAGATCGCCAGAAGCTCCAGATGATTTATGTGGAGGAGCCTGTCCTGGGGCGACCAGCGGTCCAAGACCTGAAGAAGATCTAAGGTCGCACCCCACCCAGAAGGGAGGAGTCCGTCGTGATTGTCACCGTGGGGACCGGGTCGTGAAACCCCACGCCCCCAGACAGGTTGCTGAGAGATGACCAGCAATCCAGGTCCACTCTCATGGAATCCGGAATTATCTGCTTGGAATCCAAATCCACTGCATGACGCCATGAACTCCGAAGAGCCATCTGGGTCTGTCTCATTTTGAGACAAGCAAGAGGAAGAGCCAGTACACACGAGGCCATGAGGCCCAGAAGCCTCTGGAACCACCAGGCCGACATGCCAACTGCGCAAACATCTGACACGTGGTTAACAGATCCGCCATTCTGTCTGCGGTCAGATACACTCTGCAGTCGATCATGTTCCAACGAAAACCCAGGAAAATCAGGTCCTGTGAGACCGTCGAGGATTTCCGCCAGTTCACCGACAGCCTAAAATGGAACAGGAGCTGAAGGAGAGACTGGAGATTGCCCGCTGCCGTCAGCGGACAAGGGCTGTGTAAGAGCCAATCGTCCAAATATGGATACACATGGATACCCTGGAGACGAAGTTGGCCGCAATCACCAACATCATCTTCGTGAAGACACGCAGCGCCGAGCTGAGGCCAAAAAGAAGCACCCGAAACTGGAAGTGCTCCCCTGCCAAAGAAAAGCAGAGGTACCTCCTGTGTGGATTCCAAATCAGGATATGCATGTACGCGTCCTGAAGATCCATAACGCTGTGCCAATCGCCCATCTGTAGGGAGGAGCGCATCTGGCTGGGCGTGATCATCTTGAATTTCTCTTGGGGTAAGAAAAGATTGAACTGGGAAAGGTCTAGGTTGGTGCACAGGCCAGCCTGGTTGGGTTGGGCACTGTAAACAGTAGGGAGTAGAAGCCCTCCCCTCGCTCCCCAAGGGGAACGGGTTCCACAGCTCTGAGGTCCAGAAGTTTCTGAACTTCGGCCTTGAGGGAGGGTGAGCCCAACAGCTGAAAAGGAGGGTTGAGGGGTGGGGTAGGGGGTAAAGGTAAGCGGAAGCCCGCTCGAGCGACTGACAAGACCCACCTGTCTTCTGTGATGGTCTGCCACGCCTGCCAAGGAGACGTAATGCGTTCTCCCACCGGGGTCTCGTGCGAGCGCGGAAAAACCCTAATTTGGCAGGCTTATCAGTGGCGCTGCCTCCTGAACCTGATGAGGAGGCGGAGGAGCGG
This sequence comes from Ambystoma mexicanum, assembly GCF_040938575.1. Classification (NCBI taxonomy): domain Eukaryota; kingdom Metazoa; phylum Chordata; class Amphibia; order Caudata; family Ambystomatidae; genus Ambystoma; species Ambystoma mexicanum. Next base: position 580,067,132 of record NC_090935.1, read on the forward strand.
AAGAAGAACCGCATGCGCTGTTGTCTACAGCGGTTATTCCCCGAAGGAGTATCCACTCTGCGAGATTTGCGGTCGAGGAAGCCCCTAAAACCAGAGGAGGGTCGACTTTGAGACAATGGTCTCTGGGAATTGAAAGGAGCTTTGACCAGAACAGACAATGATTTAGCTGTCCGAGTGCTATCCTTGGTCTTGGTGAGCTCTACATCAGTAGTAGAATGAAAGAGCTCCTTAACATCGAATGGAAGGTCCTACACCTTGTCTTGCACTTCCTTAGAAAATTTAGTGGCATGCAGCCACGCCTGCCGTGAGGTATCAACCCCCAGCATCAGGCCCCGAGCCGAGGTGTCTACGTGATGAGCCGCAGCCTCCAGGAGATCCTGGGCCAAGACCCTGGCGTCGGAAAGGCCTCGTTTGAAATCTTCCAACTTCTGGACCGGGATGTGCTCCTCAAACTCCGACAGACCTTTCCACATCCGCATGTTAGCTCCTGCTGTCATGATGCCTACCCCAGGAGCACCAGGCCAGGCCCAGCACCCCCGGGAGCAGGCATCACGCCCCCGGGTAAAAGCCCAGCGGCCCTTTATAGGGGCTCTTTGGACTCTGTCCTGGCGCCGTTGGCGCCAGGCTCATGTTGGACATCAGTCCTGGCGCCATAGGCGCCAGGCTCATAAGGGGAAGCGCTATGGAAACTTCCGAGACTGACCAGTTGGCCCAACTACTGGGGGAATTACGGGCCGAAGTACATGCCGCTCGTCAAGAGACTAATGCTCTCAGGAGGGAAGTGATTGTAACAAAGGAAAGAGCTGATGACCTGGCTAGACAGCTTTTGCAAGGTCAAGCTGGACAAACTCCTTTACCCGGTTCCGGAGGGAACCCCGCTCCTATGCTTTCCAGTAACCCGGTGCAGATTAATCTACCTGGAAACATGCCGCTGGCCTCACCCGAACGCTTTGCTGGGGACCCCAAACGATTCGCCGTATTCATGAATCAGTGTCGTTTGCATTTCCTGTGAAGACCTGGGGCCTTCCCTAGTGACCAGACCAAGGTAGCCTTTGTATTGTCATATCTCAGCGGCAGTGCTGCCGATTGGTCAGTTCAACTGGTAACTCAAGATGACCCGATTCTTCACGATTTTCAAGGATTTCAAGCAAGCATGGAAAGGTTATTTGCTCGTCACTCCCAGGGGCAGGCTCTAGATGACGAACTTCTATCTCTGCGACAGGGCAATCAAGACCTCCTTTCCTACATTGCAACCTTTAATAGACTAATTGTGGAAACTGGGTGGCCAGAGGATAAAAGAATCATGTTATTTTATCGAGGTCTACGCGGAGAACTTAAAGATGTCCTGGCCCAAGTTGTAAATCCGCCCCAAGAATGCTCAGAATATATAGACTTGGTGGTCCAATTGGATCACAGACTACAAAACAGAAAAGCAGATCGGTCCAAGTTTGAGACCCGGGTGTTAGTCAAGACCCACGCTAACCTCAAGGGGGCTGAAGCCTCTGAACCAATGCAAATCGGAGGAGTTAAAGGACCTTTAACACAAAAGGAACGTGAAAGAAGACGGCAGATGCACTTATGTCTTTATTGTGGATCCTCTGGACACTTTCTACGAGATTGCCCGGCAAGGCCGCCCAGGCAGGTGGTAGGAGCCGCTGATAAAAACCATGAAACCTCGGTATCGGGAAACGACCCCGCCCGACAAGCATAGGGGTCCGCTTGCCGAGCTTGAAAACAAACTCTCAGACCTCGCATTTCACTGCCAATGGTCCTCGTAGATCCGGAACAGCCTAAACTGCATGCAATAAAGGCATACATCGATAGTGGGGCTATAGGAAACTATGTGGATCGTGAATTGGTCTCCAGGATTAACCTGCCCCTGCGTCCTAAAACCAGCAAAGATGTCATCACCACAGTTGATGGAACCGAAATTGCCTCGGGACCGGTAACACATTCCACAGCTGAGGTGACACTTGTAGGTCCGGACGGCCATCAGGAGGCAGTTGTGTTTGATGTAATCAAGGCTCCACAGTTTCAGGTTATTCTCGGAATCCCTTGGTTAGAGACACATAATCCTCGAATTGATTGGCGAGCGAAGAGAATAACCTTTCCGGAGTGTGTACGAACCTGCTACCCAGAAAATCTGAAGATCAGTCTAGCATCAGTAACCTCTGTCTCCATGCAACTACCTCCGGAATACCAAGACTTTCAGGACGTCTTCCAAAAGGAACAGGCCAACACGTTACCTCCTCACAGATCGTACGATTGCCAAATCGGTCTGGTGCCCGGTGCACAACCCCCTTGTAGCAGGATTTATGCCCTTACTGAGCCGGAGAATCTGCATTTGAGACAATATTTAGATCAATACCTAGCCAATGGTTTCATTCGCCCGTCAAAGTCTCTGGCATCCTCGGCTTTGTTCTTCGTGCCAAAAAAAGAAGGCGACCTTAGAACTTGTATCGATTACCGCGCATTGAACCAGATAACTGTTAAAAATCGTTACCCTCTGCCTTTGATCCCTGAACTCCTTGACCAGGTGAAGGACGCTTGCATATACACCAAGTTAGATCTCCGGGGGGCTTATCATCTGGTACGAGTAAAAGAAGGTGACGAATGGAAAACGGCCTTTCGTACAAAATATGGACTATTCGAATACCAGGTGATGCCTTTCGGGTTGTCTAACGCGCCTGATGCCTTTCAATTCTTCATGAACGTTGTCCTTCGGGAACTCATCGATGTCTGTGTTGTCGTGTATATCGATGACATTCTGGTGTACTCCTCTTCGGAATCAGATCACAGAAAACATGTCAGGGCCGTCCTTGAGAAATTGCGCCAGCACAAACTGTTTGCAAAGCTGGAAAAATGCGTTTTCCATACCACCGAGGTTGAGTTTCTTGGATTCATCCTGACACCTAAAGGGGTCCGAATGGACTCACGGAAAGTGGATGCCATCCTCAAATGGCCATCACCTAGTTCGGTGAAAGGTGTCCAAAGCATGCTTGGTTTTGCCAATTTTTATCGCAGGTTTATCCCGGAATTTTCACGGGTGGTGCAACCTATTACTGCACTCTTGCGGAAGAATAAACGTTTTGAATGGACCGAGGAAGCTAAACAGGCCTTTCAGGAATTAAAAGCTAAATTTACGTCTGCACCTATTTTGAAACACCCGCGTCCTGATCTCCCATATATAGTCGAAACCGACGCATCCAGCTTAGCCATGGGAGCTGTCCTGTCTCAGAGAGACCCCGAAACCAACCAACTGCACCCCGTAGCATTTTGGTCCAGAAAGTTCTCGCCGCCGGAGATAAATTATGCAATCACCGATAAGGAATTATTAGCCATTAAGTCCGCCTTTAAGGCTTGGCAGCATTATCTTCTTGGCGCCAGGCATACCACCACCGTGATCACTGATCACCGAAATTTACAATATTTAAAAACTGCCAAGGCTCCGTCTTCACGACAGACCTGATGGGCTTTATTCTTTGCTGAGTTCGATTTTGTAATCACCTACCGTCCCGGCTGTAAAAATGGCAAAGCGGACGCGCTATCTCGAATTGGAATGGGAGAAATGGACACAAACTCATAACCTGTGCTGATAATTCCCGAACAAAGAATCTTGGGGATAACCACTTTACAAACCCTTGAAGACATTCAAGCACGGGTAAAACTATTCCTGGACTCTTCAGCCTTGCAGGATTGGATCAAAAGGGTTTCTGCCTTTTCAATGAACGATGGCTTACCTTACTTCCAAGGACGTTTATTTTTGCCAGAAAAGGAATTGCAAGAACTGGTTATTTCCCCGTCATCACGATACTCTGATGGAAGGACATCCTGGCATTGCCAAAACAGAGGAAAAAATTAAACGACAATCCTGGCGAAAGGATATTAAATCTTTCGTTATGTCCTGTGGAGTTTGCGCCCAAAACAAAGGTCAAAAAACATAACCCGCCGGTATTCTTCAACCCTTAGACATTCCACCAGCACCTTGGCACACCTGGTCACTAGATTTTATCACGGACCTGCCCCCTTGTAATGGATACAATACTATTCTGGTTGTGGTGAATTTATTTTCCAAGATCGCCCATTTTATTCCGTTGAAAGGATTACCTTCAGCTTTTGTTCTTGCCAAGGAATTCCTCGAAAATATCATCCGTCTGCATGGATTCCCGTCCATACTAATCTCCGATCGGGGAAGCCAGTTTATTTCTCATTTTTGGAAAAAGTGTTGTCAACTGGCACAAATCGACGTAAGACTCTCAACCAGCCACCACCCACAGACCGATGGTCAGACGGAGAGAACGAACCAGACCCTTGAACAATATCTACGATGTATGTTGCACCAATCGGAGGGTAATTGGAAGGATATTTTATGGGTGGCTGAATATGCATACAATAACTCGATACACTCTGGAACTGGTCAGAGCCCCTTTTATACCCTATATGGACATCACCCTCGTACTTCAGACTTGGACTCACCTTTGAGCCTCGAAATGCCCGCAGTGGACCATTTGCATTCTACGATTACTCAAGCCTTCAAGGATGCTACTGCACACTTACAACATGCGAAAGGGAAATACAAAAAGAATGCAGATCTGCATCTCAAGGAGGCGCCTCCATACCAAATAGGGGATCAAGTATGGTTGGCTACCAAACACTTATCGCTCAAGGGGCCTCAGACTTTTAATCCAAGGTATTTAGGCCCTTACTCGATCAAAGCTATAATTAACCCAGTGGCAGTCAAGCTAGATCTACCAGCTAACATGCGGATTCACCCCGTTTTTCATGTTTCGCTTTTGAAACCAGTGCAACCAGGAACCAGATTAATAAAGCCACCAGAACCAATCCAGATAGATGGGGAGCCTGAATTCGAGGTGAAGAACATTTTGGACTCTAAGATCTCAAAATCAAAACTTTTCTATCTAATTGATTGGAAGGGGTACGGGCCTCAGGAAAGATCTTGGGAACCCAGCGACCACGTACATGCACCTTGGCTAGTAAAAAGGTTCCATCTGACTTTCCCGAACAAACCGAAACCTCCTGGGGAAACGACCTTGGGAGGGGTCTTGGGGGGGATAGTGCTGTCATGATGCCTACCCCCGGAGCACCAGGCCAGGCCCAGCACCCTCGGGAGCAGGCATCACGCCCCCGGGTAAAAGCCCAGCGGCCCTTTATAGGGGCTCTTTGGACTCTGTCCTGGCGCCGTTGGAGCCAGGCTCATTTTGGACATCAGTCCTGGCGCCATAGGCGCCAGGCTCATAAGGGGAAGTGTTTGGTGCACTTACCTGAAGCAGACCATGCTGCACACTCACCTGATGCAGACCATGCTGCAAGAAGAACCAAGCCAAATGAGGCTTAGGAGGGACTATTTTTCTGAAGGAACTATTTTGTTACTTGGGTGGGGCTGTGGAAGAATACTCACCTGGAACTTCTTTCAAAGCTATTTAAGCCACGCCCGGACAGCCACACGTGCTTCGCGTTGTTCTGCATCCCAGCAGCTGAACGCTCACCGTGTCTGCTCCTGCACCTGGACTCCAGCCACGCCCGCCTCGAACCTGGAACACCTATAAGAGAAGAGAAAAGTGAAAACCAAGAACTTATTCAATCTTCTTACCTGCATCCGGAATCTTCACGCCAGCATTCCTGAAGAAGACTTCCATTTAAAAGCACCGCGTTGCTCGCTGCAGCGCCGCGCTTCACTCACCTGTTCCCGAGACGCCGCCCGGCTCCATCGCGGCTCTCAGCACCGGTCGCCACATCTCTGCACCTAGGGGAGAGAAGAAGAGACAAAAGGTGAGCAAGGGAACACAAGAGGAAAGCCGAATTTACAGCCATATTACTTACCGGCTTTTCTTGGTGAACCATTCCACATCTCGGGTCGGCGCCGCATCTTTGGCAGGTACCGCACCCCGGCCCCTATGGGGACAGGACAAAAGACAATACTGGGGAATTATAAAGACATTTAGAGGGGTCGCCCTCATCACTAACTCACCTGATTTTACCACCGGCAATTTAACCCCTCAACGCATCGCCTTTGTTCTGCACCTGAAATAAAGGACAGAAAAAACAACAACATAAAAGGAGGCTCACACTTGAACTTTTGCATCTTCATACTTACGGCGTATCGCTCAGAAAAGTCAAGTGAATGTGCCAGCGCCATTCTGAAAACCAGTGAAGTAGCTGGACGAACACACGCCCCTGCACCAGAAGCAGGATGGAGAGTTCATCCTTCCAAACCATAAGGTGAGCTTAAACTGGGGGTTTTGGAGGAAGTCGGAGAAGAACGAAGGGGGAAAGGGGGGAGCAAGCACACTCTTCAGCAGACAGTAAATCCCCTTTCTCATCTGCAGAAGGATATTCCTACGTGCCAGACAAGCAAGATTTGGGGGTCCTGTTCAATCGGTGGTCCGAATTCTGCGCATCACGCTTGAAGAGGCCACAGCAACCCAGACCAGACCAGTGCCTCCGTGGGAGCCAGGTGAGCGTTACACCTGCCAATATCAACTCAGCATTTGCCTGCCTGAGCTGCAAGGCTGAGTTGGCAAAGATTTTCCTCCCTAGGGAGTCAAGGAGCTTGTCCTCCTTACCCAAGACCTGAGTAGCCGTCGTGGAAGAGGATGCTGCAGGTCTGGATTGCAACGTAGCCGCAGCCACCACTGTGGAGGAGGGAGGCGGACAAGACGACAGGGCCACCTCTTCCGAAGAATGTAGCTTGTACTTCGCATCAATCTTCTTATTGACAAAAAGTCCCGAGTGTGGCTTTTCCCAGACTCTTCGGACCTCGGCCAGAACGTCCTTCTGCAGGAACAGGCCGGTACACTCCAAGGGAGACAGGGTGAACGCCTCAGAAAGCACGTCCTCCTGCGGAGCGGGTGCCTCGGGCACCTGAACATCTAAGAAACTCATCATGTCCAGTACCCGGTCATGAAAGGCTCCGATAGAGCAGGGAAGGTCCTCGTTGTCCTGATCGCCTTGAGGATCATCTGACAGGTCAGGATCCTGCTGAGCCGTGTCAGGCATTGCCTTGTCCACTGGGGACAATGGAGGCAAAGGCGGAAGAGCCGGGGGAGGCACCACGGGCAAAGGAGGCGCCGGCGGAACCACCGGAGGAACGGGTGGAGCTGGAGGCGTCGGTGGACATATCTCCTTGAAAAGCCCTTTGAAATATTCCCTCATGGGGTCGGTGCGCATAAGCGCTTGAAATTTACTGAAAAAGGCGTCCTCCGGAGACTGTTTCGGAACCTGAGGAGGCCTCTCATGAGGTGGAAAAATCCAGGGACGTAACGGGTAAAGGCGCCACACCGGCCGCCACACCGACATATCCACCTAAATCAAAGGAGCCGCCCCGCGGGCAACGACACATTGTGCGGAAGAGGTATCCGGGCGTTTCAATCATAAACCGGACGGTAAGGATGCGCACAAGGGACTTTAGGTTCACCCAAGGGACCAAGCCCTACACCAGAGGCCGATGGCGTAGTTGTAGGGGTATAACCTAAAATGGCTGCCGTGGTGGTGGCAGGAACGGGCGCCATTTTGTCCTCATCTGAGGGGAACTGCGGCACGTGAGGAAGTGAGGCACGGGTCCCCGTCGATGGATCAGGGGTCTTAATCTTAGCCTTAACATAAGGAACCTCAGCAGAGCCGGTACTATGAGGCCTGGAATGTTTTTGAGACATACCAACCGCCAACTGAGCCTTCGAAGGAAGGACCTTGGCACTGCCGGTAAAAGAAGAACTTTGCTTCTTTTCCCCCTCAACAGGTCTGGTGTCACCACAAGAGCGGGAACAGTGTGCTTTCACCGACAAAGCCTTGTCTGGCCTCTCAGAACTGTTGGTAGCTTTAGCCTCTGAACGAGGGACCTCGGACCCAGGCCCGTTAACAGCCTTATCCGCGCGGGCCTCGAACATCCATTCGTTAACAAGCCCAGCCAAGGCCTCGGGGCGCACCCCGGTCTTGTTCTTGAGGGAAGCCGACAGAGGCCTCAGAGCGAGCTCCAGTACCCCACGATTCAGTTTTACTGGGTCTACAAACAGCCCCCACAGGAAGGGCCTCTGAGCGTACTCTGGTATTCACAGGCCCCTTACGGAGACCCTCGGAGAAAACTCTGGGAGAATTATTAGGCCCAACGGGCACCTCAGGGCGAACCCCGGTGACAGAGCGAACGCCCCCCCTCCCGGACCGAGAGGAACCCGGAAAGGTATCCCCCAGCCAGAGTACTCTGAAAAGTAAAGAACTTACCGGGCGTTTCTTCTTCTCGTCGATGAACGCCTGAAAATGAGAAGGAGTTCGTCGGAACACTTCCTCCCACCGCTCCAACCGACGTTGAAGTGCCCGGACCGAATGGGAGTCACAGTAAAAAACAGGAGTCCCAACGGTGTTCCGGACCCAAACACTCTGAACAAAGAGGATGGGGATCCGCCCTCACGAAGCGACGGTGACACAATGAACAATCTGGAAAGTCTAACTTGAAAGACAGACTAGTAAACGAACGCTAGCGAGAGCCAGAGAGGAAAAAAGGGAAGAAAATCTTCCGAGGATGCAAGTGCGTCCGGCCCCAATCAAGCGGAGAAAAGGACTGATGGGCGATGCGCAGCCCAGGTGGGCGGGGTTACGGCCGCATGCCGGGCCCCACGCAAGAAAGAGGAAGGACACCTTTTGGGAAAAAATGTGGATGCTTTTTACAAAGTGCTCCGGTCCCGTCCCACAGGACGGAGAGATGTCCCATAAGTATGGAGGAAAGAGGACGGGACGTAGGAGTATTGTGGTTTTACAAATTTTTCCGCTGGGCGCAGATCTAGAACAGGACGCATGGTTAGATCCTTTTTGGGTATAAGGAAATACACTGAATAAATACCCTCTTACCTGTGATAGAGGTACTATCTCTATGGCTCCTTTTTGTTCCAGTATCTCGACTTCTTGAAGTATGCGAAGATGTTCTGTGTTAGTCTTCGTTGTCGTGGAGGTCTGAATTTTGGGAACCGGTTGAACTCTACACAGTACCCGTGGGCTATGGTCTTTAGCACCCACTGGTTCGTGGTTATTCCCACCCATGCCTGAAGGAATGATGTCAGTCGGCCCCCGACCGGGAAGGCATGGGAGGGGACCCGAATCTTTGAGTCATTTGGAACCTGAGGCAGGAGAACCTCTAGGGGTAGGGTTCCTGCCCCTTCCCTTACCACGGCGCTTTCCCCTTGGGGGGGTACGGGGTATTGTAAGTGTTGGTCCCTTGTGGAGAGTTCCAGTTGTTTCCTGAACATTATCGTTATGAGTGGAGCACTGGCCACGAAAAAAACGGTTTCCAAATCCTTGCCTTGTGGAGGGTGAGAGTAATTTGGTCCAGACTTTAGGGTTTCCAGTTCTTTTTTCGCGGTCTCCAAGGCCTCGTCGACCGCCTTTCCAAACAAGTTGGATTCCTCCACAGGCTTGTTTATAAGAGACACTTGCGTTTCAGGTTTAAACCCTGAATTTCGGAGCCATGCGTGTCTTTTGAGGAGAATGCCCTGAGCGAAGGCTCGACTGGCCGTCTCGGCAGAATCCAAAGTGTTCTTTAAAATTCTTTGGTTAACTTGCCTACCTCCAGAGACTGTGGTAAGTAGACGGGTCTGTAGAGGTTCTGGAGCCTCTTGTAGGCCTTCTTGTATTAAAGCCCATTGCACATCTACGTAACTGGCCAATAAAGTGGTGTTATTGTCAATACGCGCAGAGTATGCTGTTGCTGTGGTAACCCTCTTACCAAGAGAATAAAGTATTTTTCCTTCATTGTCACGGGGTTCCTCGCCGGTTGACAGAGGGACCCCTGCTCTTTTTCTTGTGGTAGTCATTACCAAAGAATCTGGGGTGGAATGACCTAATATATAGAGGGTCTGAGGGAGAAGGGTGAAAGAGTTTCAATTCTTGGGTTCACACCTCTCGTTTTTTAATCGAATTAAGGAGAGGGATGGCCTGGCTGGTTGGCGGCTTATCTTTGAGTATATCCTCAAACAACAAAGTCAGCTTCAGGTGCAGCCTCTTTAGTGGCAATTTTAAAGTGATCAGCTGCCTTACTTAACATTATGTTAAATGTCAGTTGATCATCAATAGGAGAGGGATTTTTTGTAGGGATGTTTTGAGGAGATTCCAAAGCCAGAATATCTGGGTCTGGTTCTTGTGGCTCTGGGGACTGCCATGGTTGAGGGTCACCCACATCTGGGTCCTCCCCCCAGCCTTCAATGGCTGGGGGGAGGACCCAGCCATTGGGGCTCGCTAGAGAAAGGGTTTTCCTGTAGATTAACTGGAATGTCTTCTTCATTAAGGTCATAATTATATATATGTCCTCTTCTAAAGAGGGGTCAAAAAGCCTTGGGAATTTAGCCCTAGGGTTAGCAGGGCTTTCCTCCCTCGTCCTTCTTGGTGTAGGTTGTTCTGCACGTGAAAAAAAACTTGTCCAGCCTTGCCATGCAGTCCTCAAACTTTTCCCTAGTCCAGACTGACGACCTAGAACGGTCTACGGGTGGAAAGGTGTCTCTCTCAGTCTTCCATCGAAAAAGTGTCCCTAGCACTTTCTTCCGTCGAAAACCGTAGAGATCTGTGCCTTATCAAAGAAAGTCCTTCCTCTTCTTCAGAGAATACCTCTGGCGGGACAGATGAAGGTGGTACATCTGTGTCCTTCTCTTGACTTTTGAACACTCCTTAGATCTCGGCAGATCTTTGGGCCTTTCAGAGAGTCCCTAGATTGCTGTTTTTGAGACTCAGCGGCCACAATTCTTGCCAGGCTGACCTCGACGTCCTCAACAGTTGGGAGGCACACAGTTACATCTGACGAATGTAAGGGAGTCTGTTTCGGCAGAACCGGGGCCTTATCCCTGTTGGCCACCTTTTCCGGTAGCGCCGTAACTTTTGGCGGTCGGAAGGCCTTGTCATGAGTCCTTGATTTATCGTCGCCGTACGCCTTCCTGTGATGCGTATTGACGGAACTGTGTTTTTGGGGTAGCGCCCTTTGACTTGGATTGCCCAGTCGCTAGGCTTGGCTGCGGAAGGGCTGCCGATCTCGCCGATCAGCGGGTATCACTGGAGTTACCGGTGCACCCGTTGGCACCAAAGTCTTCTTCGACGTAGCCGAAGTAAGGCTAGGGGTTATGTGCTTAGTGCCATGCACGTGTGTCTTTGTCGCCAGGGTGTGACTTCCCCATAGCAGAACTTACGTCGTGCTTATCGGGACCAGGGACAGACAATGCAGAACACAAGTGTTCCGTCGAAAGGTCAACAACCTCCGGTTCAGAGGTCTGATCGTCACTCTCGCCGTCGCATTCAGTGATAGCGGGAGAAGTCCCAGCCTTGGACATACCATTGGCTGCCCACCGTTTTACTCTACTCTCCTTCAAAGTCTTAGGGCGGAGGAGCTTACAGGCCGCAGACCCTTCCTCTTTGTGATTGAGGGGCAAGCACCGGTTACACCGTCTGTGCTTATCCTTCCATGGGAATTTGCTCTTACAAATAGGGCACAATCTAAATGGAGTCCTCTCCACAGCTGAGGTTACACAGAGTGACAAAGAACAACTGGGAAAGAGGGAAGAAAGGGAAAGGCATTTTCAGTTTGAAAAGAAATGTCCACCCGACCCCACTCTCCCTACTGTATAAGCTGGAGGAAGGTCCAGCCATGTGGTCGGCAACGCCGACAGGATCAGCGCCTGTCAAATCTCGCAGGTCTTCGGCGGAGACGGCACAGCCGTCGAAACAAAGGACGGGGGGGGGTCTTAACTATCTATATAGAATTATTCGACTAAAGGTCGTTGGACAATAGCAATGTTCTTTACGACCTCTGCATAAAGGCGACCAGTTATCTGGGCGGAAAGAAACAATCTCAGGGACCTCGGCATGTGAGGGATCTTGGGTACACTACACGTCACGTAGGTGATAGTGTTACAGGCACGCCCTGGTCGACGTCCCCTTTCGATTCTCGAAAGACAAGATGCAATACTCTGCGGTTACCACTGGATGTCGGACTATGCACAGAATGTGATTCTAAGCAGATTGACAAACATCAGAAGAGTAATTATGAGCTACTCACTCTTAGTCCTTAGTCCCCATTCCTCCATACGTCACACCAACCTCCCCCCTAATAATACTTGTGTCATTAGGCTATGTTAAATTTACTGTCGACGCGTCAATGGGAACAGAGGTGTGGCAACAAAGGGCGGAGTCAGGATAGCGCATTCTCCCTGGGCCGCACCCCTGTGCGCCTCTAAATTTAAAGGGCAAGGTGGCTTTTTCTGGTGAAAAGGGTTCCGTCTCCCGTCCCTTGGAAGGGACGCCCATGCAGTATGGAGGAAAGGGGACTAAGAGTATGTTAGTCACTACAGTAAGTAACTTATAATTTCTCTTCTTTTAACTGGTTGCAATCAGTCATATTAGAATGTTACCTGTCAAGTGTGCCATGTAGAAGTGTTTATGCTTGAGATGTAGAAGGTTAAGAGGGAATGGAATGAGGAGGGAAGAAGGGAGTTCTAGGTTGGAGATCACTGAAGGTGAATAAGGTGCAGTTGTATTTAGTTTATGAAAAAAGGAGATATCAAAAGGACTACGACTAAGTCTCCTTTAGAATAGCCCTCATCTCTGGAGGTAAAGCTTTCCCAGAGGAAGAGTTCAGGACAGCCCGAATGAATTACAGCCTTTGAGAAGGCCTCACCAGGGACTTGTTGAGGGCGAAGTCAAGTTTGTGGAGACAGTGGCAAGTTCTGTTGAGATGTCCTAGAGCCTGTTCGGCAGAACAAGCTCTGAGCAGCCATTCGTCTAGGCTGGAAAAGAAGTGAATCCCTCCCCACTCAGATTTGCTGCAACTACCGCCATCAATTAGGTGAATACCCTTGTGGCAGAAGTGAGCCCAAAAGGCAGAACTCGAAATTGACAGTGAGGTCTACCAATGGCAAAACTCCAGTACATCCTTTGCTTGGGATGTGTAGGCACATGAAAGTAAGCACCGTGAAACTCAAGGGCCTGGAGCATCTGCGAAAGTCACTATCTTGATTCAGTCCTTCCTGAGGAACTTGTTCAAGCATCTCCGGTCCAAGATGTGTCGCAGTCCCCAGCCTTTCCTGGGAATCAGAAAATAGGGGAAGTACCAACCCTAGTATTGAGCTGCTACCGGTACCCTTAACACAGCACCTTCCTCCAACAGGGAGAAAATATAATTTAGAAGGAGCTGGCATGGATCCCCAAACGATTTTTCGCTCGGGGCACCATCTAGGTTTCTTTGTAGAAATGGGAGACAGTACCCTTGGGCTACTGTCTGTAGGGCTCATGCATCTGAAGTAATGAAAGGCCATTCTTGCAGATGCTGGGTAAACCTGCCTCCCACCAGGATCCTGTGAGCAAAGTGCTCAGAGGTTTTGGGGCTATGGCAGAAGGCAAATGAGGATGTGGCGGACACAGCAGTTTTTCCTTGATGGCCTCTGGGGGCATGTGTGAACCTCCTTGGTCCTCTCTGGGTTGCTGGACTTCTTCACCTTTGGCAAAAAGGGGAGTAATAACTGCAGCAGACTTTGAAGATTGTAGCCTTTATAGGCTGTCGTCCGGCTTTGGTCCAAAAAGGTTGGATCCATCTCAAAGGGCATGTCCTAGGACATCAGAGGCATGACCTAGGACATTACTGTCTGTGACAGTAATCACCACAGCTTTGCTGCTTCGGAAAATCTTTCTGCGTCCTGCGTCGATGACGTCGATACACCGCCCTCGAGGACCTCCGACGGCCGACGCCACTGGATGTTATAAGTAGGACGCACAACGCCCATAGCCTCAGTTGTAGTTTTTTCCCAGAAAGTGTGGCACCAGTCTTCTGCCAGTCTGACCACACAAAGCCTTGCGGAAACGTAAGCTGCAATCGCATAAGAAATTCTGTAGCAGGGAAGGCAGGGAGGGAGCGATATTGAATACGTCGTCGGACCAGCCCATCGAAAGAACGGTACCAGCTAAGAGAGTAAATTGTTCTTCGAGGGGATTGGGTCCTCCGACGTATTCCATATCTATGACAGACAGCAGTACCAATGCAAAGAGGTGGGAAAAGAAATTTAGAATGCCCATTCAAATTGCGGCGCAAAGGATCGCCTTGCCAAAGGCCAGATCCTGCCCACGGATGGAATCTAGGGAGTAGTGACGTACACAAGTATGGACCGAAGCCCAAGTGGCAGCATCACCGATGTTACGAATAGGAACACCCCTCTGTAGGGCAGTAGAGGCAGCCATACCCCTGGTAGAATGGGCCCGCAAGCCGACCGGTGGGTCCTTACCTGCCAAGCGGTAACACTCAAATAGCCAGAATAATCCAGCGAGACAAAGTCTGCTTAGTCACAGCTTGTCCCAAACGCTTTCCAGCGTAACCAATGAAGAGTTGATCGTCCACTCTGACCCGGGACATGCGTGAAATATAAAAGCTTAAAGCTCTCCTAGGATCGAGCCTGTGGAGCCTCTCCTCTTCCTTACCAGGATGTGGAGGAGGATGAAATGCCGGAAGAACAACCTAATGAAATTCTAAATGAATTTCATTAGGCCTAAATGAAATTCCGACACCACCTTCGGAAGAAAGGAAGGACAAACTCCAAGGACAACCCTGTCCTTCTGAAATACAGTGAAGGGTGGCTTAACCGACAGTGCCTGTAACTCACTCACTCTGCAAGCGGAAGTGACCGCAACTAAAACAGTTTTAAGGGTTAACAGTCTCAAAGGATAAGAATGCAAAGGCTCAAAGGGAGCACCCATTAGAAACTTGAGAACAAGGTTCAGATCCCAACCGGGCACCTGGAAAGGTGACGGAGGAAACACATTAGTGAGGCCTTTCAAAAACTGAGAAATTAAAGGGATTTTAAAATAAGAACACTCATCAGACGAGCGCTTAAATATACACAGCGCCGCCAGGTAACCTTTAATGGTACCCACTTGCAGGCCACTGTGGGCCAAAGAAAGCAAAAAAGACAGAACCATAGGAATGTCACATGAAAAAGGATCCACATTCTTAACCCTGCACCAGTCGCAGAACTTTCTCCAATGGCAACGGTACAGGGACTTGGTTGCAGGCCGTCTGGCCGAAAGCAACACCTCCACCACGTCTTCAGGGAGGTCCCAATCCTTATACCTCAACCTTTCAGAAACCAAGCACGAAGGTTGAGGGAGCCGACCTCTGGATGGAGAACCTGTCCCCTCTCCCGTGAGAGCAGATCATCTCTGTAGGGAAGACGACGTGGAGGGCAGATGGACAAGTCGAGAAGGCCTGGGTACCATGTCCTCCGGGCCCACGCCAGAGCAATGAGGATCATCCGGGAACCGAACATTCGTAACCTCCGCAGCACTTGCAGGATGATGGGGACTGGAGGAAACGTGTACAGCAGTGGGTAAGACCACTCCACCACAAACGCGTCTCCTAAGGCTCCTTTTGGAAGAAATTCCCACGAGCAGAACCTTACGCACTTCCGGGTTGACACTGCAGGCGAAGAGATCCACTTGAGGGGTCCCCCAAAGGGCGAAGATCTCCAGGAGAATCTCCTGAGCCAGCTCCCACTCGTGAGAGATCATGCTCTGCCTGCTCAAAGGGTCTGCCGTCTCGTTCTCCGGCCAGATGAACTGCCGAGATCAAAATTTCCTGCTGGATGGCCCAGAACCAGAGCTGCATCGCCTCCCTGCACAGAGGAAGTGACCCTGCGCCCCCCTTTTTGTTGAGGTAGTGCATGGTCACTGTGTAGTCCGTCAGAATCAGGACATTCTTTCCTTGCACAGTTGGCAGAAAAGCCTTCAGGGCAAGCCTGACGGCCCTCAGTTCCAACAGATTGATATGGAGTCTCGACTCAGACGGAGACAAAAGACCGCCGACTGTCAACTCGTTGGCATGAGCTCCCCATCCCGTGAGGGATGCGTCCGTCACGATCGTCCCCTCCGGCCAGGGTAGCCAAAAAGGAGCCCCCTTAATCAGATTGCCTTCGACGGCCCACCACAGAAGGTCCTGAGCAACCGAGGACGGCACCTGAACCGGGTCCGACATCCTGCTGGAGGACTGAGACCACTGAACTTGAGTGCCCATTGCAAAGATCTCATCCGCAACCTGGCCTCTGGCACCAGAAAAATGCAGGATGCCATGAGGCCGAGCAATCTCAAGAACTCAAACGCTGGGAGACTCTGGGCAAGCTGAAACTTGTACACCATCTGCTGAATGTGATGAGCCCTCACCTGGGGAGGAAAACACTGCCCCAGTGACGTGTCGAACACTGCTCCGATGTAATGGAGCTTCTGAGTTGGTATCAAATGGGACTTATTTAAGTTGAGGGAGAAGCCCAGCTGGTGGAGGGAGTGGCAGGTGACGGACAGATGATCCAGGACTTGCTCTGGAGAGCGCGCCCTGATCAACCAATTGTCCAGGTAGGGGTAGACGTGAATCCCCCCCCCCTTTCCTGAGATACGCTGCCACCACTACCATGAGCTTGGTGAAGACCCGCGGGCGGAGGTCAATCCGAACGGCAGGACCCGAAGTGCGAGTCGCCAACCGCGAACCTCAGGTACATCTTGTGCTTGGGATGGATCGGCACATGAAAATAAGCATCCTTGAGGTCGAGAGACACCAACCAGTCCTGAAGTTGAAGGGCCTGGAGGACTTGAGAAAGAGTAACCATCTTGAACTTGTCCTTCCTGAGGAGCTTGTTCAAACCGTGCAAGTCCATGATGGGTCTCAATCCCCAATCTTTCTTCAAAATCAAAAAATAAGGGGAATACCATCCCTTGTTCCTCTCCGCTACATGCACCAGTTCTATGGCTCCTTTCTCCAGCAGGGATTGAATTTCCGACGCGAGGAGCAGATCTGGACTCTTCAAAGAGAGATTCCCTGGTGGATTGTCATGAGGCCTCTGCCGGAAAGGAAGACAGTAGCCGTGGGCTATGATCGCCAGAACCCACACATCTGAAGTAATGGCATGCCATTCTACAAGATGCTGCGCCAACCTTCCCCCAACTGGAGAAGCATGGGCCTCATGACTGAGCTGAAGCAGCTTGCGACAGTGCCTGAGGGCAAAGAGGCAACTGCTCGCGCGGCCTTGGCACCTCAAGTACCTTGTTTACCACCTCTGGCACTCCTACGGTTGCCCCTTTGACTTGCAGCCCCTCTCGATTTACTAAAGGACGAGTAATATCGAAAGGAACCTCCCCTCCATTCAACCACGCAATCCTACGTATTATGGTGCTCGCCGCCATGGACCGGCTGACGCAATCAACCATGTCCAGACCCAACTGAAGGGATTCAACACATGGCATCCTTGCCATCCTGCACAATAGCAAGGAAATCATCCCGTTCCTCCCCTTCGGGAATATGATCAGCCACTAAGGAAATACAGTTCCACAGAGTGTGCGTGAAACAAGACAAGGCACAAACAGAGTTGGCAGCCTGAAGTGCCATACCCCCAGAAGAAAATACCTTCTTCGCCCAGCCGTCAAAACATTTGTCGTCCCTATCAGGAGGGATGGTAGGGTACGACACCTGCTTTGCTGGGGCCGTAGCCGCCTGCACCACCAAACTCTCCGGAGTAGGGTGCGTGGTTAAGTAGCAGGGGTCGCAACTGGCTGGGCGAAATTTCTCCGGCAAGGACTTGCTCACTGCCGGGAGACTCTCCGGAGAAGTCCAAGCCGTAGCCACCCCCCTTGCAAGGCCATATGGAATGGCAGCACTGGGTCAGTTGGAGGACCTTGGTCCAGGATATCAGTCAGGTCATCCTGCTGAAAGTCCCAGGGGGGGCAGACCACCCCAGGTAAACCGTCACCCTCGACATGAGGCGCTGGTATGAGGATTCGGTATACGTGCCAGGCTGCGGCCGACCAAACTCCACCTCCGGAGAGGTGTCTAGACCACTGGCGTCGTGCAGCGACTGACACAGGTCCTCAAGTTGACTATGACCAGAAACAATGTCATCAGGAACCTCTGCAGGAACCTCACCTTCCTCAGACCCCTCATCCACCTCAGAAATATAATCCATAGGCTGGAAGGAGGGTACAGAAAAAGGCACAAAGACATGTATAGCCTTGGCCAGCGCCTTCCTGGGGGGGTGCCACCGTGCCACGTCTGACAAGGCCACCTCGAAAGGAGTCGATGGAATCGGCGTCAATGTTGAGCGCTGCGCCGACAGCTTCGACAGCGTCGACACAGGCCACGAGGGCAGGGCCACGAGGGCAGAGCCCCGAGCAGGTCTCTCGACAGCCTGGGCGCCGGCGACTTCCTCGGGTACGGGGCTTCGAGAGAGTCCGTTTACGACCTTGGCGCTGCCGGCGTCGATGTCTTCCTCGAAGACTGCACAGGTTCTCGCGGTCTCGAGGGCGTCGAGGACCGGGACCTGGAACGGGTATGTCTAGAGCGACCATCCTTGTCCGACCGGGACCTCGAAGGCGCCCGGTGGTCGCAACGACTGCTCGAGCCTGAAAGCGGACGAGCGGCGTCTCTAGCACGGCCACGACCGGCGTCCTCAGACAGCGCAGACGGACCGGAGCCCTGCGATTGAAAAATCACCAACATCTCCCTTCAGAAGGAATCCCATTCCTCAGGAGTGGAATGGTTGTTGGGACAAGCAACCCGCCGACAGGTGGACATTCTCCAGGCACTCCACAAATTCTGAACAGAGGCGTCAAGTCTTCCTTCTCTGCCATTTCCACGCAGGGTAGACCCTTGAAGAAGCTTCTGGAATCCTCCAAGAAGAAACTCGACGAAAAATCGCCCTTGAGGGGTGCTGAAGAATCCAAAAAACGGGTCCCCGTTAGATGATGGATCGATGGAGCTTGAGGCTCGATTGACCTAACTCCTTGTGGTCCTGGTGTAGGCAGTAAAGACATTGTAGATGTTTGTCCTTGTCGAAGACGTTTCGTAGCCCGCTTTTGGTGCAGGGCCTGAAGAGGGCCCTTCCCTCCCTTTTCTCTTCTGTCCTGGTTGGATGGCGCGATGTAGGCCCAAGATGGCCTTCCTGAAACTTCGGTGCATTTTCACCCTTTTGGGGTGCAAAACTTTACTGACAATGAGTCCCCCGTTGCTGGCCGATGAAGAAGGCACACAGGCTCTGGTGGAAACGAAAATAAAACTTTTCTGCGAAAAGACTTGGAAAAAACATACAAATAGTTCGGAAAACAACTTGAGGACTCGCAACACTGAAGCACGCAGTAAACATCTGAAAATGGCTGAGGGACCCCCAAGAACTCTGCCAGGCTCTGAAGGAGATCATGGAAGGCCTTGACAGATGTTGAGGGTTCATCGTCCTGGGTGTCTTCACCGTAATTTCCCCCCCCTTTTTTTTTTACAGATTGAGGGGAGTCCGGGCCCTGGGACACAGACGCCGGCAGGGCCCCCCCTATGTCTGAAGCCGGAGACAGGTCCAAAACGCTGTTGAGGCGGGAGGCGTTAGTGCTACAAGAGGAGGTGGAGGGGACTGAACAACCGGTAGGGCCTGGACCGGGAGAGAGACTGGCACAAGAAGCGCTGGCGGAACAAGTGGCGAAACCAGAGGAGTGGGCCAGGGAGGCACCACCTGCGGTATCACGAAGGCCCCGAGACATGTGCAGGCTCAGACATGGAGGACACGCCTTGGGTCCTGAACCCGAAACAGCAGTGTCTGCCTTAGAGACCACACTGGTAGGACCCGAGCCCTAGGCCAACTGGCCAGTAGTCAAAACACCTTGACTCACGACCTTTGAGCGAACTCCAGTAGACTGGACGCCCTCAGAACCTGCGCCCGTGTTCGATCATGCAGAGGACTGACTCTCGTCGGTAGCACCCGATGATCCTTAACCCCTTGGGTCAAAGAAGAGGACTAACTTGATCGCCCATCCACAGACAGCTCAGTAGAGCCCCTGAGCCCCTTGGACTTGGGAGCTGGTAGCCTAGACAGCCTTGGGCCTGCCAAAACCTGAATCCAAGGAAACCTTGCACGTGGCAACCCCCGGGAAGGAATCACTGCATGTGTTGAACAGGGGGCCTACCTTGTCTTGACAAGAGGTCTTGGAGACAAAGTCCTTAAAGTACGTCAGAGGATAAGTGTGAAATATCTACCTCCAACCAGATAATCGATTCTTCAATGCCCTGTGATGGAGCACTGCACGCCGCGCACAAGTCCCAGCGATGGTCGGGCCCCAGGCACTCAAGACAGAGTGCACGAGGTTCTGAGGCTGGGAACCAGTGGTCGCACAAAGGACATCTTGTGAGTTCTCCTGCAGCCGACATGCGCCAGGCGAGGCCTCGAAGAGAGGTTAATATGATTGAAAAACAAAAAGGAGGGAAGTTAAAAAGTCTCTGCGCTGGCTGCCAAGTCGGAAACCGTCCGTGCGGAAAAAGGGACTGAGGTGAGGCGGCAGGGCGCACGCCCACGCACTCTTCTAAATTTAAAGGGGAAGTTCAATTTTTCACTGCCAAAGGTTCCGGTACCATCCCCACGTTTGGGGACGCCCACAGGAGGGAGGAAAGGGGACGGGATGTATGTATATAGGGTCAGAGAAGTATTGTTCCAACCGGTTTAAGTTGAATAAAAGTTTATAACCAAAACATTACCTCTGTTTCTCGCCTTCATTTCTGACCCCTCACCCTCCACCCCCAAATTTGCCCAGGTGTCGGAGGTTATCCTCCTTCCACTGCCAGGGAAATGTGAGAGGAACTCAAAGCGGCTTAGTGGGCACAGAGGTCCCTGCGCAGCTGCTGCTGTCTGCGGGCTCCTCTGCCCCACCTGGGACACGAGAATCTCCTCTGTCCTTCACAGGCTTGGGTGAGCTGTGCCCTCTTTCCAAACCGAATGTAGCCCCCTTCCTCTAGAAGAGAAGCCGAAAAGAAATACCTTTGCAGGTTGCTGCTGCACAGCTAGGCCCAGTGACTTGGCAGCTAGCTTAGAATTCATGAATTTCTCCAAAGATTCATATGCCTTCAGGACAAACTTCTGCACACCGTCGAAAGCTATGTTCAACAGCTTGCCCTTGCCATTCGTCGAGGACCTCAAGTTGTGATGGTAGGCCGACCTCTACAGCACAGTGCACGACCCCATTACACGTCCAACGCAATCTGCAGTGTCCAGGCCCGACTGCAGTGCTAGGCATGCCACCTCTTTTCCGTTGTCAACGATCCACAGAAACCCATTCCACATATCACCAGCCGAGATGTGCTCTGCTGCTTCCGCTATGAGCCTCCACAGCCAGTGGAAGTGCTTAGCGAAATTCACATGATGGACTGACTGCTTTCAAGGCCATGCCGCCAGAGGCGAAGATCTTTTTAAGCTAAGGCATCGGTCTTTGATTCCCTATCTGTAGGCAGGTTAGAGGTGGACGTGGCTAGTCTGGAGCTTACTGTAGCGGCTTGCACTACTGGGCCTTCTGGCATGGGAAGACAGGAAGGGCTAACCCCTAACCCCCATAGCTGGCCTGTACTATTTTGTAAGCTCTGTGTCCACAGATGGAGTGAAGTAAGGGGGTCTGAAATGGGCGCATTATAAGGCAATGCCCTCTCTGTGGATCCTTATCAGGAAAGTCCGAGGTCATAGGCCGACGTGGGCATTGCTGGAATGCCCAGACGCAAGGCCTCAATCACTAGCGCCACAGTCCTTCAGTTCTGCGCATTAGGGTGATTGTGAGGGGCAGCTTGCTGGATTTCAAGATCAGGAGATATATCTAATCACTTGCCCTGTGAAGCCCATCAGCCAGGGCAATCAAATCCACCTGGTCGGTAAAAAAGCAATCTCCTCCTGACATTCCGTCCATAGGCTTTGGGCCAAAAGGCACTTGGGCCCCATCATCAAAAATCAACCTCACTGTGTTGAAGAATGTCTAACGTGAGTAGGGGATAAAGGAACGATCAGCTGTCAGCACTGATGACGTTGCTCCCACCAGGCCCAACAGTGCAGTAACTCCAGGCCCTTCAGTGCTATGGGCGGTTTGCCAGTGTTCGTGGTTGTGTACAAGGGCATAGCACCAGCTCTGGCTACCTTGGCGCCGGAATCTCTGGGCGCAAGTGGTGCCATGGGAGCCTGCAGCTTTGAGACGGGAGCCATATCTGCTGCGGCCGTCAAACATTTGGAACATTTGCTCCTTAAATGCCTCCCATTCTTCGTTCAATGCACGGATTCAGGCATATTTTACTGCATTTCTCTGACGAATCAATAGTGCCTTCATCGATGGCACCTCTTTCTTATGGGACGAGGGGGATGAATGGCTCCTCTTTTTACGACACCTGTGCGCTTTTTCGGGCGTGGGTCTCTTGTCCAGATGCCCCCGACGGTCAAACGAGCTGGGGACTTCGAAAGAGGCCGTCCAGAGTGCTAATTTAGCCAATTGCTACCCCAGAGATTTGGGATTCATTTGTTGGCACTCCCCGCACCCTTCGACATCGTGATCTTTATCGAGACACCACACACAGAGGGCATCTGGTAATCTCCCCATACATAATGTTGCAGGGAAAAGCCATTGACGACCTATATGGTGACATTATGTATGGGGATGGGTTGCGGGTATGTCCCCTGCACTCCTTGTATGTAATAAATCTCTAAAAAAGAGCAACTTTGTCGGGGGACATTTTTGCAGGGACATTACATGGAACCCCGCAGAGGCCATGCAAGTCGGTTATCGACTTCTTGGGAGTTGCAGTCTTGAACTCGGATGACTTAAGAGCAGATACATATCGATGAGTCGATAGAATGTAGATCATTTGTTGAATCGAAAATGTACTCTGATGAGAATGTTGAGAGTAGCAGCGTGCGGAAAAAAGGAACTGAGGTACAGGGGCATATATATAATACATTATTCACCGTAATCGTATTTCTGATGCTTGTATCTGATTAGATCACATGCTGTGCATACGCCGACATCTAGTGGAAGCTGCAGAGTATTGCAGTTTGTTTTTCGAAACTAGAAAAGGGGCATCGAACTAGGGTGTGCCAGTAATCCTATCCCTAGTGTGAAGTCCACTGTACCCCTGATCCCTCACACATGTAGGACCCTCAGATTGTATTTTTTCTGACATGAGGTAGCATGAGGAGTAGCGCGAGTACAGAGTATCCAAGCAGATAAGATAGATAAGACTACAAGCATCTATGCACCTTCTCTCAGAGGAGAGGAAGGGCGGGTGCATGTGAATCTAAGCAGATACAAGCATCAGAAATACGATTACGGTGAGTAATGTATCCCTTCTGAGGCTTGTGGAATCTGCTTAGATCACATGCTGTGCATAGATTAGCGAGCAGTGTTAGAAGGAGGAGGTGGGATGTGAGAAGAGTCATGAGCGAACAAATGTCTTCGAACCGCTTGTCCCACTTGAGTATGCGTCTTGGAATGTGTGTCAATGCAGTAGTGCCGAGTAAAGGTGTGAATAGAGCTCCATGTAGCTGCTTTGCAAATGGCGTCAAGGGGTACATTTGCAATGAAGGCCAGAGTGGCCCAGTACCTCTTGTAGAGTGGGCCCTTGGCGTAATAGGCAGTGTTTTATCTGAAAGGGAGTAGCACAGTTTGATACATCCGACTATCCATTTAGAGATGGCACCTTTAGAGACGCAATCTCCCCTGCCTAGAGTTACAGAGACGAACGGATGATCTGTCTTTCTTAGCGATCTGGTCTTGTCTACGTAGTAGAGGACCGCTCTCCTCACATCTAGTGTGTGGAGTTTCACCTCAGCAGAGCTTTTGGGTTCTTGGAAGAAGGCCGGTAGCTCAATGGACTGGTTAACATGGAATTTTGAAATGAACTTTGGTGAAAACCTAGGATGAGTACGTAAAACCAGTTTATCCTTATGAACAGTAAAGAAAGGATCCTGCTCTGACAGAGCTTGAATTTCACTGACCCTTCTTATGGATGTAATGGCTACTAAGAAGGCAGTTTTATAAGTCAGGTGTTTGAGACTAGCTTCATGCATGGATTCAAAGGGAGGTCCCATGAGTTTAGCAAGCACCACATTAAGGTCCCAACCTGGTGGTGGGTTAGAAATTGGAGGGTGGAGTCTCTTTACCCCTTCCATAAAGGCCTTGACGACTGGCACTTTCCACCATGACACCTTGTTATGGGAGGTGGTGTAGGCTGACAGCGCCACCAGGTGTACCTTGAGTGAATTAAATACTAACCCTGCATCCAGCTGATGGAGCATATAGTTGACAATATTGGAAGGAGTACCATCAATTGGGTTGATAAGTTTATTCTGGCACCAAATAACAACTCTTTTCCACTTATCAAAGTAACAGTGCCGTGTGTTAGGTTTTCTTGACTCTTAAGATATCCATACATCTCTGGGGTAAATTGAGATGGCCGAACTCTGACTTCAGGAGCCATGCTGCCAAGTTCATCGAGTTGGGTTGAGGATGGACTGTTTGTCCTTCATGCTGGGAGAGTAGGTTGTACCAGCACGGGAGTCTGAAGGGGTCGCACACCGCCAGTTTGCACAGTTTGGGCGTGACAACCCTGGTTTCCACGCCCACCTAGGAGCAACTAGGATGAGCGTTATCGATTCCCTGTGTATCTTGTTGACCACCTTCATCAGAGGTGTTGGTGGAAAAGCGTAGGCAAACATCCCTGACCAATTCATCCATAGAGCGTTCCCCTTGGAGCCTGGCTGGGGGAACCTGGATGCGAAGTCTGGGCATTGTCTGTTTTCGCCTGTGGCGAATAGTTCTATAGTGGAGAAACCCCACTGAGAGAAGAGATCTTCTATGACTTCTTCGTGTAGTCGCCATTCGTGTTCCTCTGGGAGGGGATCTCTGCTCAGAGCGTCCGCTAGTGAATTGAGATCCACTGGAACATGTTGGGATGACAGGTAAATCTTCCGTCCGAGTGCCCATTTCCAGATTTCCTGGGCAAGCTTCGACAGATTTGGCGAACAAGTGCCCCCTTGTTTAAGTCATACATCGCCGTCTTGCTGTCTGTTAGGATTTGCACCGACAGGTTGGATAAGAGGGGTTCGAATGCTTGAAGCGCTCTGAAGACTGCGACAAGTTCTAGCAGACTGATATGGTTCTGAGCCACTGTGTGAGACCAGAGTCCCTGAGATGTGTAGTGAAGATAGTGAGCTCCCCACCCTGCCAGGGAGGCGTCTGTTGTAACAACAGCTTGTATCTCTGGATCGCAAAAGGGTTTCCCCTTTGTAAGATTCTCTCTTGTCCACCAGCAAAGACTTTGTACTAGTGTTGAAACGACCACTAGATCGTCCCACTGACCACTTGCTTGAGACCACTGTTTTGCCAACCATTCCTGCATGGTTTGCAGGCACGCGTGGGGAACCAGGTAAATGAAAGATACCATCATGCCTAGAAAACACATCGCTTTGCTTACCCTCAATTTGGCGACCGGACTGATATTAAGGAATTTGCAACAGATTTCGAATTCTTTCCTCTGATGGAAAGGCCAACCCCTCTTGGGTGTTTAGGACATTTCCTAGGAACTGTTATGAGGTGCTTGGCACCAGGCTTGATTTTGTCTCGCTGATTGAGAAGCCCAATTGGAAGAGGTCGATTGTTCTTTGAATGTTCAATCTGCAAATTATGGGGGTTTCCCATGTGATGAGCCAGTCGTCCAGGTAAGGGTACACCGGGATTGCCTCCCTGCGTAGGTGCACCACCACCACCGCCGCCAGTACCTTGGTGACTACCCTTGGAGCCGAGGCTATTCCGAAGGGCAGCACCTTGAACTGGTAGTGCTGGCGGTCTATCTTGAAACGCAAGAATCTGTGCGCTGGGAAGATGGAAATATGAAAATAGGCATCTTTCATAACCAATGTTGCCATGTAATCCCCTTTTTTAGTAGAGGGATTACCTCCTGGAGTGTAGTCATGCAGAATTTTTGTGGCTTGACATATTTGTTTGCAGGGCGCAAGTCTAATACTGGGTGCATCGTTAGATTTTTTTTGGCACAAGGAAGTAGG
This sequence comes from Ambystoma mexicanum, assembly GCF_040938575.1. Classification (NCBI taxonomy): domain Eukaryota; kingdom Metazoa; phylum Chordata; class Amphibia; order Caudata; family Ambystomatidae; genus Ambystoma; species Ambystoma mexicanum. Next base: position 580,092,988 of record NC_090935.1, read on the forward strand.
TTGAATAAATACCCTTGTTTACCTGGTTGCCCTGGACGAGTTCTATTGCGTCCTTTGCAAGAAGAATGGCGATCTCCTCGAGGAGGATTCTTTGGTGCTCCAAAGAGTGTACTTTCTGTCTTGGAGGATGGTTGCGGGGGCGTTCTAGTAGCTCTATACAGTATCCTCCGGATACTGTGGACAGCACCCATCTGTCCGAAGTGATCCCTTCCCATGCGTGAGTGAAGGTGGAAATGCAACCCCCTACTGGGGATGCATGGGAAGGGACCCAGAGTGGCACGTCACTGTTTATTGGGTGGTGTACCACCTCTACCCCTACTGCGGTCCCTGCGCTGACCTTTGGTGAAACCCTGAGTAGCCTGGGATTGATTGCTGCACCATGAGGTTTCTTGATTTTGATGGTAGTTAGAACCCCTCTAGGAGCTTTGGCTGCGAAAGCGACGAAAATGGTTATTTCCCCTTTGACCTGAGGGCTCATTTGTCAGTTGGCCGAAGGATTTTAAGGTCTCGTATTCGTCCTTAGCCGTCTTATGTGCCTCCTCCACTACTTTCCCAAATAGGACGATAGGCTCTACCGGCATGTCTATGAGGGTGGCGCGAGTCTCTGGCTTGAACCCGGACTGTCTTAGCCAAGCATAGGGTTTTATTACTGTGCCTTCTGCTATTAATATCCCTGCATTATATGCTGCATCCAGACACAGATCTTCCGTCTGATGCAATTTGGGGCAACTGGCCCTTTAGTGGTTCAGGGCCAGAGGCTATTAGGGCAGCTACTTGTTCCCATTGGTGGCAATTGTAGCTTGCTAACAGAGTGGTGGTGTTGGCAATATGTGCCTGATCTGCTGACGTGGATGCCACCTTCCTCCCCAGAGCATATATTTTCTTGCTCTCTTTGTCAGGGGGTGCTTCTGAAGAAGCTAGTGGTGTGCCTGCCCTCTTTCTGGTGGTTGTTACTACCAATGAGTCAGGTTTTAACTGACCCCTTATGTATAAGGGATCGGAGGGAGCGGCCCGAAATAAATATATTACTCGTGGATTAACTGTCCGAGTAAGATTAGGGGTTACTAGAGAAGGATCAATTCTGTGCTGGATTGATTTTAATATGGGGATAGCTTGGGCAATGGATTTCCTGACCCCTAGGATTTCTTCTGCAAAATCTATCTTCTTGGACACCTTTTGTGTCCATTTGAAAATGGGCTGCAGCTTTAGCTAGTACCTCATTGAGTAAAGGTTGATTATCAACCGGTGAGTCATTCACTGGGGGATCCTTCAGAATAGGGGAGTCAAAACTGTAGGCTTCCGCCTCATCTTCCTCTTCCTGGTCCTCAGCATCCCCATAGTAATCAACCCCTGTCTGGTCTTCCAGCATCTGTATTTCTGACTCCTCACCATATGGCTGATAAGGCTGAATTATTGAAGGGTCTGAAATCAAAACCTGAAATGGAGTCTCAGAACGGAGCCTCTTAGTAAGGGGTTGAGGGTCTTTGGATCCCGAAATGGCAGAGGTAGCTGGTGTATTTTGATAGCTATGGAATTAGTGTCCTTTTCGTAGAAGTCTACAAAAAAGGACATCCTCCTCATCACCCTATCAATGTCCTCCAAGTTCCATTGCTTAGAACTGGGGATAACCCTCTCTTGTTGTGGTTCCTCAACCATGCCCATATCCTGAGGAGTGGGAGGAACAACCTTTTCCTTGGTGACAGAGTTAGGGACCTTAGATTTTTCCTTTTGTTTTTCCTTCTGAACCTGATGTTCTGAGTTTTTTTAATGTTGTTTTTCCCCCACCTCCCATGACTAGAGGAATGTTTTCCTTAACCCTAAGGGTTTTCTGAATGTTTCGACGCCTGGCGTCGAGATTCGGAGGTGTTGGCACGAAATTTGGGAGTCTTGGAAGAGGGGCGTTGAATCCCGGAAGCAGACGTTGAACGTGCTACTGAAGTAGACGTCGAACGTGCTACTTGGGAGAAGAGGTCGGATTAGTCTTCTGACGACCGGCCTCATTGACTTTTGGTAATGTGGCAGCTTTTGCAACCGTGGATGGTTGTTGTGTGTCGTGAGGCGAACGTGCCCTAGAACGCCCAGAGGACACCGAATCAGCGGACTGCTCTCTTGATGCCTTCTTTTGCCGATCGCTCGACATACGTGTCGAATCTCGGCCTGGGCTGATGTGTTTGGTGGAAGAGGTGTGTGTTGCGCTCTTGCCGCCAGGTGTTGTCCCCATAACTGAACCGCCGGTCAGTCCTCCGAGGTCGGGGGCTAGCGCGTGGGTGCCTGAAGTCACCCCTGTGCCCTCGCCGTCCGATAAGGCAGCGTCGCTGCCATCGCTGAAGGAAACCACGGTGTCCATGGCCTCTAGCTGCCTGGCGTAGTGGGCCCAGCGCTTCATCGAGCGGTCCTTGAGTGTTTTGGCCTTGAAGAGCTTACAAGCTCTACAATTAGCCTCGGGATGATCTTGTGGGAGAAACAAGTTTCACGTATTGTGTTCGTCTACCCAGGGAAACCTCTGGTTACACTTTGGGCAGAATTTAAAAAGGAGTACTCTCCATATGTTACTAATTGGCAGCGGGCGGGTATATGTAGAAAACGAGTGTGTGTGTGTTTGTGACCACCCCCCACTCTCCCTACTTGCACAGGGCCGAGGCTAGAGGCCTTCCGAGGCCCAAAGTCCGTTGTGTAGTCTCGACGGCTGATTTCCTCAGTCTCGATTCACCGATGTCGATCTTCGGCGTAGAGTTGGAGAAAACTGGGAAATTTTGTAATCATATTTATAAATGGCTAAAGCCAAGGGAACTCCGCTATATGCTTCCGACAAGTATGGCGGAAAAAAACAATCTGAGGGTCCTACACGCATGAGGGATCATGGGTACAGTGGACGTCACACTAGGGATAGTATTACTGGCACGCCCTAGTTCGACGCCCCTTTTCTAGTTTCGAAAAACAAACTAATACTCGGCAGCTTCCACTAGATGTCGGCCTATGCACAGCATGTGATCTAAGCAGATTCCACAAGCCTCAGAAATCTATATATAAGAGACGGACGATGTCACGTCCGAAACTGACGAGTGGCGCGGTAGAGGCAAGACGAGGCGACGATAGAGTCGTACTACGCCCCTGTTGAAAATGTTTCAGTAATGGATATCTGAGGAAGCTGGTTTTTCAACCACTTGACAAATTGTGCCTAAATGTGATTAAACAATTCCAGAAATATATAGCTCATCACAAGGGTTTGCTTTGATCAAGTCTCACCACATAATACTGGTGGCAAAACGGTAATTGAACATAATCCTATCTGCGATTGCGATGGAATTTCACGCAGAAATAGTGTACATGTCATATTTTGTGTTCATCATATAAAAGAGCAACAAAGATCTATAGTACCAGTGTTGAAAAATCTAAATATGGACTATAGAGTTGCATATAATGTACACGACAACTGATTATAGTTTGTCTTGAGCCGTTCCTACGGGACGCTTCCAGATTTTGATGCTGAAGAATTGTCATCTTTTCGACCGTACCATATTTATTTTTCCTACCTTTTATCTGGTTTTATTAGGTATTGTTTGATGATTTTTATTTGAATAAACAAATTCTTCTCTCGCATAAGTGGAGGGGACACACTTTAAACAAAAGGCTACCAACAAGTGCAGCTCATTAAATAAGCTGGGTGGACAGGAAAGTAAAGTACCACAGAGAACCCTATTAAAGCCTCAGATAAGGGCCCATCACGGAAAAGGTTAGTAAACAAGGCCAGAACAAATAAACACTCAGAACCTCGCGCCAGATGTTTAGGATAAAATGTCTGTTCTTACACACCACATTTAAGTTTGGCTTTGCCTAAAAGAGTCAATCTAAACTATGCCTGTAGTACATTGAAATAAAAAATGTCTTCCTGCTTATCCTTTTCATTTCATGAAAGCAGCTGAACAGAATTGTGCCATGTCTCCACCCCACTCCTAAAGTGGACCAAAAAAAGGAAGGGACATTTCAAGTGCCAATATTATCAATACACGTTACCAGCTAACTAAGAATATCATCCTATAATTGATGCCTTTAAAAGACTGCAACAAGGTCAATTTCATACTTTGGAAAAATAATTATGCGTTAAATAGTTACACCTTTACCTTGAGAAACGCATCTTGGATAATTACAAACTTTTGCTTTTCGTGTACAGCTCTGGCTGTATTTGATCCATCAAATGGCTCTGAAACAAACGTATTAACAAGTGTTAAATTAATTAAAGTAACATAACAACCCTACAAAAAAATATGCTTAAATGCAAAATTAAATGCAGAAATAGGTAGAGAGCAAAAGCAAAGGACATTGAGGATGATAAAGCTGGTCATTGCAATGAGTCTGAATTTCACCGGTGCAGATATCAATGTATAGTATATAGAGCCCCTGAAGATTTTGCTCTTTCCTGACTGGTTTATCGACTTTTCTGTAGATATGCCCAGAAGGTTTAACTTACTTACCTGTATCTATTGTTCTCCAGCATGGTTCTGTCATGGATTCACATGCTCATGAATATTCCCAGTCGACAGGCTGGGAATCCTCGGTAAAAGAAAAAAAAAATGGATTCACTTAAAAACTGTATTTCTCCGCTAAACCAATCCCTGTCCTCTGGGACATACTGCCCCATCCAATGACAGTCCGCTCCCTAAGCCCCACCCCTGGTGGCAATCTTCAGATTTAGTAAGTACGTAAAGTGGCAGTATGAACCAAGAAGAGCCACAGGGGGGAAGGAGGGAGGGTTTTTGCATGTGGATCCATGACAGAAACATGCTGAACAACAATAGTTACAGGTAAGTAACTTACACCTTCGCCAGCATGCGGTCTGGCATGGATTCACATGTGTTAGGCAAAGTTTGTATGCAGTACCCTTTGGGACCACTACACACAACTAGGACTACAGGTGTAAGCAAAACCAACCTTTGGTATAAGTCTGTACTACACAGTTGTGTGGTAGCGTTGCTGAGCAGCCAGGCTTATCTCATGAGGGGAATGTGAACTATAAGGATGTTACACAGAGGGCTATAATTACAAGTACTCAAATAGACTCTTACACACAAGGTTTCTTGGTAAAACACTTATTAATTTATTTCACAGTCAGTTATAAAACATTCACTAGACAGAGGCAATCTATATCACACAAAAATATACTTCAGTCCTTCACATCAGGTTCTGAGGCATTTAAACTACTTTGAAGGAGGAGCAAAATGGCAGAGTTTTTGAAGTAGGAGCAACAGGGCATAGGTTAAAAAGAATATTACATTTACTCTTCGACAGTGCACATAGTTTGAGTTTGCTAGAGGAGTCAATTCAATGCAATAGGTTAGGCCAAAGTCAATGGGCTAATGTCTTGTATAGGATAGGCTAGGCAGTTCTGGTACTTAAACGGAAAAGTTTTTGCCAAAGTTCTCAGAAGTTGTTCGTAAAAGAAAGATTCATATGTTGGGTGACAAGATGACTAGGCATGCAAGTTGACAGCGTTTCAAGCACTTTCGCAGTGAGAGGCAAGTTCTCTCGGTCGGGTTTTTACAGTACCTTATAATGAAGAAAAAGATGCAGCTGAAGACTTCTGTTCCTGGCAGATCTCGCTGTTCCTGAGCCTCAGTCGTGGGGACAAGAGGGAGGACGTCGGGGGACTTCTGCACTGGTCACAAAGCTGGCAAAGGCAAATCTTCAATACTGGTAGCTGTAGACAAGCACACCAACTGGTGTCCCTCTCCCTGGTTATTCGGTTTCCTGCAGCACTCTGAGGAAAATACAACAAGCTCCGAGAATGGTATCCCAGTGGCTTAAGGTTCGAGTTGATTAGTGCCACCAACTAAAAGGGAGAAGTAGTCCTTGAAGGGCTTCTTTGTCGAGATGAACTTGGCGATTCGGAACCGCAGAAGGGCTTCACCAGGCAAACCAACGGTCCAGGAGTTGCAGCAGCCGTCCTCTTCCTGCTCGTCTTTGGTTCTTTTCGTTCCAGTGGTCGACTCTGCATTCCAAACTAAGAGACTCTCCTTTTATCCAGTTTCCTCCGATTCATTACAGCCTAGCTGCCACTCACCCAGCAGGGTGGCTGTCCTTGCCGGACAGTCAGCCAGCCAATCACGCCAGAGTGCATTTTGGTCTCCTAGGAGACTAAGCACAGGGAGTTTCGGGCACCTCCCTCACTTCCTGCCCACCCCAGACACTCGGGCGCCAGAGGCGATCTTCAGTCCTGAAGCCTGCCAAAGGCGTAGGAACAAAGGGACCAAACCTGGTTTGGCACGCAGAGTAAATCTCAAGAAGGACCTTCCCACAAAGAAATGGCACAAAAAGACGACCAGGGCCATTTTGACAAAAATTGCACCCTTGTGTGCTTTACTGCGGCTGCAAACGCAGCCCGCGGTAAAAGCACACCAGGGTAGTTCAAAGTAAACCACTGCCACCAGCCATTCATTGAGGAAAGGTTAACATAAAAATGTTACATGAGAAACTAGACAAAGGGGAAACTAAGTAACCCCTCCAGCACCCTATTGTAAGATAGTGTGAGCTGGGTCTAGAAAGTTACAAAAGTAAAGCCAATTTCACTTCACTGGTTTTGGAAACAGTAGTTTTCAAGTCTGAAAGACTTCCCTGTGCCAATGCACAGAAGGTGCTATGTAAAAGAGTATTCCTATGGAGTTTGTCAGACTACACAACCAAAAGAAACATTGTTCAATTCATAACAAAAATACGTGAGAGAGTGGGAAAAAAGGGTCCAACTCTCTTGCAGGTTAAAAATGAAAGTCCTCAAAATCCAGCAAAAGTTGCTGGGGGTCTCTAAGGTAGAGGGGAATTAGCAAATTTCCGCAAATTCTCTGTAACAAGCACACCCCATCTTATGTGTAGTACTGGCGGGTTACTAAGAAGCCCCTTATCCTACCTACCCATGTAAATATTTTTATGTTCCCCTCACTACTTTAAATGGCTGGTGGCAGTGGTTTAATGTTCCTACCATTGTGCCTTTCTACCGCAGGCTGAATCCTCAGCTGCAGTATAGCACCCATGGTTGACCATTGTCAAAATGACCCGGGTCTTTTTCACAATTTGTTTGTGAGGTCATTCTTGGGTTTTACTCTGCGTGCCAAGCCAGGTTTGAGCCCTTTGTTAGTTTTGCCTTTGGTGGGCTTCAGTCCTGAAATCCGCCGCTGGCTCCAGTGTGTCTGTAAGGGCAGGAATTGAGGGAGGTTCCGAAACTCCTGTCCTTTGTCACTAGGCGTGCATGAATGCAACCACTCTTGATTGGCTGGCTTTCCTTTCGGGACAGCCAACCGGCTGTTTGAGTGACAGCCTAGGCTGTGCATGAATGGGAGAAACCTGCCTAAAAGGCAAGCGTTTTGGGACTAGAGGCAGAGTTGACCACTGGGAGAAACACCCACCGAAGAAACCGTGAACGAAGCTTACAGCATCCTCCTGTACCTTTTAACTGCCTGGTGAAGCCCCGCTGCTGTGCTGAAACTCCTTTTTCAATTCGACAGAGAAGCTCCAGGAGGGAGAACTTCTTCCCTTGGGTTAGGGGTACCAACTAACCCAGAGACTAACTCCACTGGACCATCTTCCCAGACTGGCTGTACCACTATGCAGCTGCAGGTACCGAGGGCCAGGCGTCAAGAAATCCGTAGTCTAGTGCAACGTCTGAAATCCGTCCAGAAGCTCCAAGAGTCCCCTAAGGACCCTCCAGAAGCAGGATGACCAGAGCGCGAGTCCCCTCACCACAGTGCAGGACTCAAGGAGGGAAGAAAGCCCAACCGGTAGCCAGGATCTGCGGTGGTGCCGTTTACCACGCGCTGAAAACGCAAAGTGCCGCTGATCCGAAAAGAGCCCGTAGCTGCAGACAACCTCCAAATTGCTGCCACACGGGTCCTCTAGACGTTCTCCCTCTTGTCCCCATGACTGAGGCTCAGGAACACAGGATCTGCACTGCTTCAACAGGACAGAATCCAGCTAGACCACTCTTCTTCACACCAGAGGTACTGTTCAGACTTGGGGTACTTACCTCAGTGTCTTTAGCTTTGCTCTTCTCAGTTGAGACTTGCAGTGGCTACTTTTGTTACAGTTAATTTCAACTCTACCCTCCACAAGTGTAATAGCTTGTGATCCTACAGTGACTTCCTACAAAACTCAACATTGTGCAAGACTTATTAACTACGAAGTGCTTCAGCTCCATAGACTGTGCTCCAATTGACTTTGGCTATCCTGGCTCCCTGCAGACTCTTCTAGTCCATTGACTGATATTTTCTGTCCCTCAGAGATGATAACTTGCGTTAGACTGCTATTGCTGGGAAAGGTTTTATCTAGACTTCATTGGAAGATGCAAGTATACTCACATGCCCTGAGAACCTGTTCCCTTCCTTTAACCTTTCCTTTCTGCAACCTCAGAATCTGCAAAGTGTACTAGTGATATATAAATGCCATTACTACCCTTGTGAATGAAGTCACCTCCAGGTGTAGTTGTTAGGCAAGATTGTATGTAGTAACCCTGTGGGAGACTACACCAGCCTTGTCCTCTAGGCAATAGGCAACCCAACCTATGTTATAGGCCTGCACTACACAAGTTGGTAGAGTGGGTGAGCAGCCAGGCTTATCTCAAGAGGGGTCAATGTGAGCTGTAGGGTTGTAACAGATTCACAGTGACATGTATTTAAATAACACATACTAAAGGTTTCTTGATTAAGATAATGATTAATGTAGCAGTCCGTTTTAAAATAAGCCTTCTTCAGAAGGGAGCAATGTGCAACACTTAAATACACTTCAAAAATGCACTCCTTAAGTTCAGTTAAGTAGATACCCTCTTGGGATGACACCCAGACTTCCTACAGCCTCAGGTGACTTCAATAGTTAGGACACTGTGGACATTAATATATCACTTTTCACACTTAAAAAGGTAATACTGAAGTTATGTCAAAAAGGAAAAGTGTAGGGAAGGAAACAATGGTTAACAAGTTTCTCAAACAGGTAAGCACTTTAGAAGCCTCCAATGAAATATAGGTTAACCCTTTCCCAGCTATACAAGTAAGTTATGTATGACTTTTTGAGGGAAAGTTAAACAAAGTCAGAGGGTAAGAAGAGTCTGCAGGAAGCCAGGACAGCCAATGTCAATTGAGCAAAGACTAGGGGATCTGAGGCACTTCGTGAAGATAGCACAAAAGTCTTGAAAAATGTTAAAGAGAGTTTTGTTGTAAAAAGAATCACTGTTGGGCCACAAGCTGGGAGGATTGTGAAGGGCAAATCTGCAAGCAACTCTGCAAAAGGCAGCCAATGCAAGTCTCCAGTGAGAGCAAGCAAGCTACACACAACAAGAGGTAAGTACCCCTAGTTACACAGTACCTTGAGTCTGAAGAAAAGGTAAATTTTTTTGTTTTTTATTTACTTGCGTTTCAGCTGGCTTCTGTAGTCCTGCACATCCTGTTCCTGGGCCTCAGTAGTGGGGACAAGAGGGGCGACGTCTGGGGACTCCAGCATTATGGTTTGAAGGTCGGCAGCAGCAATTGGCACAATTCAGATCAGCAGCACTTTGCGGTTTCAGCTACTCGCAAATAGCACCACTGCGGTTTTTGGACACCTTGCAGACTTTCCTTGCTTCTGGGGTCCAGCACTCTCGAGGTGGCTCAGGCTTGGTTAGTCCTGCTACAAGGGAGTCTGGAGGATCCTCATGGAGCTCAGGTCCAGCTTAAAGCCGATGCACTCGATTCTGGTGTTCCCGTCCCCTGGCACTCGGTTCCTGCAGCAGCAACCAGCAGAAGGGGGGGGGGTGGGTGTCCGATGTTCCAGCCGAGTTTGTCTTGGGGCTGATTGGTCCCACCAACCCAAGGGGAGAAGTCGTCCTTTCAGGGCTTCTCTAGTCGATTAGAAATTGAGCTTCAGCACTGAAGCTTCTCTTCCAGTTTCTCCTTCGGTTCCTTCATCCAGTGGTCGATTGCCTTCCTTGCAAAAGACTTTGCCTTTTAAGCAAGTCTCTCCCATTCATTTGCAGCCTAGCTGTCACTCACACAGCAGGGTGGCTGTCCTCCAAGGACAGCCAGCCGGCCAATCACCTTTGGATGCATTCCTGTAACCAAGGAGACTAAGCACAGGGAGTGTCGGGAACCTCCCTTACTTCCTGCCCTACCAGAGACTCTGGAGCCAAAGGCTGGGTTCACCAGTGAATCCCACCAAAGACAAAACAAACAAAAGGGATCAAACCTGGTTTGGTGCGCAGAGTAAATCTCAAGAAGGACCTTTCCAACAAGCAATAGCGAAAAAAGACCAGGGCTATTTTGACAAAATGGGCACCCATTGGTGCAATACTGTAGCTGCGAATGCAGCCTGCGCTAAAAACACACAATGGTAGGAAAAAGTAAACCACTGCCACCAGCCATTAACTGTAGAAAGGGTAACGCACACGTTACTTGAGAAGGTAGACGGAGGGGTTACTAAGTAACCCATCCAGCACTATGTAAGATAGTGTGTGCTGGGTCTACAAAGAGGAAAAGCAAAGTCAATTTCACTTTACTACTCTTGGAAACAGTTTATCCAAGAGAAGGTATTTAAACCAAAGGACTTCTCTCTGACACTGCACTGAGGGTGCTGTGTGTCACAATACAAAAAGATGATGCCTATTGAGTTTGTCAGACTCCAAATCCAAAAGAAACAGGCTTCAAATCAAACAAAATACACGAGAGAGTGGGGAAAAAGGTCTCTCGCTTCAGGATAAAAATTAAAAGTACCAAAGTCAAGCAAAAGAGCTGGCGGTCTCCAAGGTAGATGGGGAGAATTCACAATTCTGTGTTAATTCCCAACAGTAGGAAGTGTGTAAAAAGCATCGCTAAAGAGTTTCTACTAAAGCTTATGCTGAGTCTGGAAAAGTATTTTAAAGTACATTTGATTGTTACATATCATGCCCTTTTTGAAGAACGCTTGGGGGCTGAGGACGGCCCGGCAGGAAAGCCTAGAAGCTCCCTGGAATATAGAGTCTTCCCCTGGGTCATCAAGCTCTCCTATCTCCACCTGCCTGCACAGCCCCTCCTCCAGCGTGTGTCCCAACGCGAGCGCCGGCTCCTTCCCGCAGCCCGCCAGTGTGTACCTTCCTCGGGGCCTCGCGGGATCCCCGGAGCAGACTTGTAATCGGCCCGCTCAGCTCCAGTGCCCCCCACATCTCAACATCTGCAGGATCGACTGCCCGGAGGCCCCGCTGGGACGGTGCGACGTCTTGAGCCCCTCGGACATTCAGCGACCACATCGGGGCTGCTGAGGGATCCGGCAGACTACGTCCTTGCCTGCTGTTCTCCGCTCAGGTCTGGTACTCCTGGGCCCGGATCCCCTCCGCCAGTATCCAACAGGCAGCAGTCAGCAAGCACTCCAGTCTTCACCTGGCCCATCTGGCTCTGCTTTCCTAAAAAGATATCTTGATCATTTAAAAAATGTGGGCATTCCCCCCCACGGCCACCCAAAGGAGAAGTACTTTACACACGGAATCCTTGATTCACACGAGGTGAGGAGCTGGGGATGCGGGGGACCCAGCCGTGTCTTGTAGAGAGCACAGACCTTTTGTGAACGCCAGCCCTCAATTCCCCCCCTCTATGGACATCAGCAGGGTCACTTATACGATATACCTCGGAGGGGATCCCGGATCTTTTGCTACTGCCAAGTGACCCTCCCATTGCCAGCCATACCCATCAGGGAGATTACCAACTCACCATTCAGCAGGGGGTCTGGCGGTAGGAGGAGGGGGGGGGTTGGGGGGGGAAATCGCCAACAACCTTGTCCTCCTCTTCGGCCCGTGCTAGTTCTCGCATGCTCTTCCCGGACCCTGATCTACCTCTACTATCAACGGTGTAGCAAGATCTCGCCCAGCCTGAGGCCTAATTAGCTGAATCCCCACCTCCGGCCCCACAGAGCTACTGTGTAAAACCCATTGAAATTCCGCAGGTGGTCCGGAATGTGAAAAACGTAAGACCAGGGCACATCCACCGAGAGGACTAAAAAGGGGGATATATCGGAGGACCCAGCCACCAATAGCACATACGAAGCTGCAGCCCACAACTCGTCACAAATGGTCACTAAAGCCGACCTTCAAGACTTGCTATCTGCGCTCAAAGAAATCCAGAAAAGCACGGAGGAGGTGACGAAAAAGATCAACTCCCTTGATAAGAGAGTGGCGGAGGTAGAAAGCCGAACGCGGAACTCGAATCCGAGGTCTGCGACCAATGGTTTGAGGGCGAGCATGATCGGGATAGGATTTCATCCCTGGAAGCGAGGTGCGACCTCCTAAAAGCAAAGCAGGTGGATGCAGAGAATCGGTCCCGAAGGAACAATATCCGACTGTGAGGAATCCCAACGTCAATTCCAGATGCAGACTTAAAGAATTATGTTTCGGACTTACTCAGGTTCATCATCACCCTCCCGGACGAGTCGCCGCTGGAACTGGATAGGGTCCATAGAACAACGCCTAGACCGTCATCTGCTCTCCCCCCGGATGTCCCGGTGAGAGTTCATATCTACCGACTTAAGGAGGAAACCATGCGGGAGGCGAGGCAAATGCACCAAATCACCTTCCAAGGGTCCACAATCTCGCTCTACCAAGATCTTGCAAACTCTACTCTCCAAAAACGAAAAGCTATGCCTACGCTCACGAAATGGCTGCGTGAAAGGAAGGTCCCATACCACTGGGGTTTCCCGACCTCCGTCAGATTCACATGGGAAGGGGCTCAGAAACAAATCCAATCGCCAAAAGAGGTGGATAAATTCATGGCCGTCAGAGGAGGAGAGGGGGAATCTGAATCCGAGGAGTCGGGTCGAGTGGTCCCCGGAAAGCAATCAGAGGAAGCTTGGTCGAAAGCTGGAAGACGGCGCAGGCCCCGAGGTCCCCATAGGAAGAACTTCAAGCCGGGCTGACCAACATCAACATCGAGGGAGCACCTAGGCGCCTTGGCCTCCATGTCACTATCTCCCTCGACGTGGGGAGCCAAAGGGGAGGGGTCCAATAGCCCTCACAGAATTACTCACGGCGGGCTGGCTCAGCTGCAGGAGGAACCTCTTCTCAAAGTTGCAGTGTGGGAGCAATGTTCGAGCTCCACATTTTGTTTCGGCGGCCCTGTTGGCCACCTTTTAGTGCACTTGCACCACCAGTTTTCCCAGTGGCAGTAGGATGTGGTTTTTCCTACTAGTTCAAGAAGGGATAGGGGCAGTGGGGTGGGAGAGGGACATAGAGGAACAAGCTCAAAGCATTGAGAGTCGGGACGTTCATTGTCCGCCCTCTCGGCCAACATCACAACATGCTGCATCGACACCATTGCTTGAATTATGCCAGCGCAACAACCTTGCGCCGCACTTAAAGAAGCAGGAATCAACAGGGACAAAGATCTAATCATGGCTAGCGCAGGAGAAGGGATGGCTGACACAAGCAAAGTAGTAATCTTCTCCTGGAATGTTCAAGGCCTGAACTCACCAAGGAAGCGCAGGTCAATTGAACATAGGCTGGGACAATTAGTCGGGAACATTGTTCTCCTTCAAGAAACCCATCTGCTACAGGAAGACTAACATAGGGTTAGATTCAGCAGATCTAAAAAAAGCTTACTTCGCCACGTCTGGGGTGAAGAAAAGAGGGGTGGCAATACTGTTGAGTGACAGGGTCCCACTGTCAAAAATCACTGAGAAGAGATCCGGATGGTCGTTTCCTCCTACTAGAGGGCCTATTTGAGGAACTCCCCATCACCATCGTCACAATCTACGGTCCCAACACAGCCCAAGCTAACTTCATCGCAGAATTAATCCCGACCATTTTATCATTTCAGGAAGGGCACTTGATCATGGGCGGAGATTTCAATACTATGCCAAATCCCCAAATGGACAAAACCCTGCCGCCCACTAACGTAGAACTCGCACAAGCGCTATCCCTGGCGAAACTGCTTAGGGAAACAATCTGTCGATGCCTGGAGGCTATTCAACAGAACATCAAGGAACTATACCCATTACTCCTGCGCCCACAAAGGCTTCTCGAGAATTGATCTCGTACTAATCTTCGGGGTGCTATATCCATAACTAAGTAAAGCAGAAATACACACATGCATAATATCCGATCACGCCCCAGTGTCCGCAAACCTAGTCTTCTCGGGCCAAAAGCACCCTATTCAGAGACATTGGAAACTGAACGAATCCCTAACAGACGCGTGCATCAGAAGTCGGCGAAACAATATCAAACTATTTTAAGGAGAACTCAACATATGTCTCCCCCATCAACATGATCTGGGACGCTATGAAAGCGGTGGTCAGAAGGTCCCTCATCAGTGCAGGGGCGGAGCAGAAATGGATCGCGTATATCACTGCAGCCAAGCTGGAGGAGAAGAACTTGTTCTTTGAGGGGATTAGGTCCTCCGACGTATTCCATATCTATGACAGGCTCCCAAAGAAGTACCAAGCAAGGAGGTGGGAAAAGAATTTAGAACACAAATTTAGCATGCACAATCAAAATGCGGAATGAAGGACTGCCTTGCCAAAGGTCAGATCCTGCCCTTGGATGGAATCGAGGGAGTAGTGACGTACAAAAGTATGTACTGAAGCCCAGGTGGCTGCATCACAGATGCGACAAATAGGAACACCCCTCTGCAGGGCAGTAGACGCAGCCACTCCCCTGGTAGAATGGGCCCGCAAGCAAGCCGGAGGGTCCTTACCCACCAAGCGGTAACACTCGGAGATAGCTAAAATAATCCAACGAGACAAAGTCTGTTTCGTCACAGCTTGTCCCAAACGCTTTCCAGCGTAACCAATGAAAAGTTGATCGTCCACTCTGACCCGGGACATGCACGAAATATAAAAGCTCAACGCTCTCCTAGGATCAAGTCTATGGAGCCTCTCCTCTTCCTTACCAGGATGTGGAGGATAGAACGCCGGAAGAACAACCTTCTGGCTCAAATGAAATTCTGAAACCACCTTCGGAAGAAAGGAAGGACGAACTCTAAGGACAACCCTGTCCTTATGAAACACAGTGGCTTAACTGAAAGTGCCTGTAACTCACTCACTCTGCGAGCGGAAGTAACCGCAACCAAAAACACAATTTTCAGAGTTAACAGTCTCAAAGGGCAAGAATGCAAAGGCTCAAACGGAGCACCCATAAGAAACTTAAGAACAAGATTCAAATCCCAACCGGGCACCAGAAAAGGTGACGGAGGGAACACATTAGTGAGCCCTTTCAAAAACTGGGAAATTAAAAGGAATCTTAAAATAGGAACATTCGTCATACGAGCGCTTAAATATGGACAGCGCCGCTAGGTAACCTTTAATGGACCCACTTGCAAGCCCCTGTGGGCCAAGGAAAGCAAAAAAGACAGAACCATGGGAATGTCACACTCAAAAGGATCCACATTCTTAACTCTGCACCAGTCGCAGAACTTTTTCCAACGGCAACGTTTCAGAGACTTTGTTGCCGGCAGCCTGGCCGAGAACAACACCTCCATCATGTCTTCAGGGAGGTCCCAATCCTTATACCTCAATCTTTCAGAAGCCAAGCGTGAAGGTTGAGCGATCTGACCTCTGCATGGAGAACCTGACCGCCCCCCCCTCCCATGAGAGCAGATCGTCTCGGTAGGGAAGACGACATGGAGGGCAGATGGACAAGTCGAGAAGGTCCGGGTACTACGTCCTGCGGGCCCACGCCGGAGCAATGAGGATCATCCAGGAACCGAACCTCCGTAACCTCTGCAGTACTTGCGGGATGACGGGGACTGGAGGAAACGCGTACAGAAGTGGGAATGACCACTCCACCACGAACGCGTCTCCTAAGGCTCCTTTTGGAGGAAATTCCCGCGAGCAAAAACTTTTGCACTTCCGGTTGACACTGGTGGCGAAGAGATCCACTTGAGGGGTCCCCCAAAGGGTGAAGATCTCCAGGAGAATCTCCTGAGCCAGCTCCCACTCGTGAGAGATCGTGCTCTGCCTGCTCAGAGCGTCCGTCGTCGTCTCCGGCCAGATGAACAGCCGAGATCGAAACTTCCTGCTGGATGGCCCATAATTCGAGCTGCATCGCCTCCCTGCACAGAGGAAGTGACCCTGCCCCCCCCCCCCCTTTGTTGAGGTAGTGCATGGCCACTGTGTTGTCCGTTAGAATCAGGACACTCTTTACTCGCACAGTTGGCAGAAAAGCCTTCAGGGCTAGCCTGACGGCCCTCAGCTCCAACAGATTGATATGGAGTCTGGACCCCGACGGAGACCAACGACCGCTGACTGTCAACTCATTGGCATGAGCTCCCCATTCCGTGAGGGATGCGTCCGTCACGATTGTCACCTCCGGCCAGGGCAGCCAAAATGGGGCCCACTTCATCAGATTGCCTTCGACGGCCCACCACAGAAGGTCCTGGGCGACCAAGGGCAGCACCTGAACAGGGTCCGACAGCCTGCCGGAGGACTGAGACCACTGCAAAGATATCATCACCAACGACCGCTGACTGTCAACTCATTGGCATGAGCTCCCCATTCCGTGAGGGATGCGTCCGTCATGATTGTCACCTCCGGCCAGGGCAGCCAAAATGGGGCCCACTTCATCAGATTGCCTTCGACGGCCCACCACAGAAGGTCCTGGGCGACCAAGGGCAGCACCTGAACAGGGTCCGACAGCCTGCCGGAGGACTGAGACCACTGGAGCTTGAGAGCCCACTGCAAAGATCTCATCACCAACGACCGCTGACTGTCAACTCATTGGCATGAGCTCCCCATTCCGTGAGGGATGCGTCCGTCATGATTGTCACCTCCGGCCAGGGCAGCCAAAATGGGGCCCACTTCATCAGATTGCCTTCGACGGCCCACCACAGAAGGTCCTGGGCGACCAAGGGCAGCACCTGAACAGGGTCCGACAGCCTGCCGGAGGACTGAGACCACTGGAGCTTGAGAGCCCACTGCAAAGATCTCATCCGCAGACGAGCCTCTGGCACCAGAAGAATGCAGGATGCCATGAGGCCAAGCAGTCTCAAGAACTCGGACGCTGGGAGATTCTGGGCAAGTTGAAACCTGTGCACCATCTGCTGAATGTGAAGAGCTCTCACCTGGGGAGGAAAACACTGCCCCAGGGATGTGTTGAGCACTGCTCCGATGTACTGGAGCCGCTGTGTTGTCAAATGGGTCTTCTTTAAATTGAGGGAGAAGCCCAGCTTGTGAAGGGAGTGGCAGGTGACGGACAGATGATCCAGGACTTGCTCGGGAGAGCTCCCCCTGATCAACCAATCGTCCAGGTAGGGGTAGACGTGAATCCCCCCCTTTCCTGAGATGCGCTGCCACCACCACCATGAGCTTGGTGAAAACCCTCGGGGTGGAGGTCAATCCGAACGGCAGGACCCGAAACAAAGTGTGAGTCGCCAACCGCGAACCTCAGGTACTTCTTGTGCTTGGGATGGATCGGCACATGGAGGTAAGCGTCCTTGAGGTCGAGAGACACCAACCAGTCCTGACTTGAGAGAGAGTAACCATCTTGAACTTGTCCTTCCTGAGAAGTTTGTTCAAAACGCGCAAGTCCATGATGGGTCTGAATCCCCCGTCTTTCTTCGAAATAAAAAAATAAGGGGAAATACCATCCCTTGTTCCTCTCTGCTACAGGTACCAGTTCTATGGCACCTTTCTCCAGCAGGGCTTGAATTTCCTGCGCAAGGAGCGGATCCGGACTCTTCAAAGAGGTTCCCAGGAGGATTGTCTGCAAGGCCTCTGCCGAAAAGGAAGACAGTAGCCGTGGGTTATGATCTCCAGAACCCACACATCTGAAGTAATGGCGCGCCACTCTACAAGATGCTGCGCCAGCCTTCCCCCAACCGGCGAACCATGGAACCTGGCCTCATGACTGAGTGGTAGCGGCTGCGGCGTTGCCCGAGGGCAAAGAGGCAACTGTCCGAGCGGCCTTGGCACCTCGAGTACCCTGTTTTCCACTTCTGGCACTCTTATGGTGGCCTCTTTGACTGCTAGCTCCTCTCGCTTTACTGAAGAACGAGTAATAGCAAAAGGAACCTCCCCTCCATTGTTGTCCCCTAGGACGAAAAGGCAGAGGTTGTCGAACTGCAGCGCCCAACGACTTCGCTGCAGCTTTGGAGGTCTGCAACCACTCAAGGCTCTCGTCAGCCTTGCTGCCAAAAAGATGTTCACTGTCAAAGGGCATGTTGAGGAGCCGGGACTGCACATCAGGAGCGAACCCAGACTTCCGCAACCACGCAAACCTGCGTATTACAGTGCTCGCCGCCATGGACCGGCTGACACAATCTGCCATGTCCAAACCCGACTGAACGGCCTCACACATGGCATCCTTGCCATCCTCAACCATAGCAAGGAAACCATCCCTTTCGTCCCCTTCGGGAATATGTTCAGCCGCTAATGCAACACAGTTCCACAGAGTGTGTGTGAAACGAGACAAGGCACATATGGAGTTGGCCGCCTGAAGCGCCATACCCCCTGAAGAAAACACTTTCTTCGCCGAGCCGTCAAAACGCTTGTCGTCCCTATCCGGAGGGATGGTAGGATACGACGCCTGCTTTGCCTGCACCACCAAACTCTTTGGAGTGGGGTGCCTGGACAAATAGCAGGGGTCGCTACTGGCTGGACGGTATTTACGCGACAAAGACTTGCCCACTGCCACAGTCCAATCCGCTGCCACCCTTCTCCACCCTTCTCTGCAGAGCCATATGAAACGGCAGTACCGGGTCAGTGGGGGGACCAAGATCAAGGATGTCCGTGAGATCATCCTGAACGAACTCCCCTGGGGGAGCCGACCATCCCAAGTACTCAGTGACCTGAGACATAAGGCGCCGGTATGAAGAATCGGCATGAGTGCCAGGCTCCGGCCTACAAAACACCACCTCCGGAGAGGTGTCCAGTCCACTGGCATCATGCAGTGACTGGCTCAGGTCATCAAACTGGCTATGGCCCGAGAGAAGCTCATCTGGTACCGTAACCAAGCCTTCATCAGAGCCTTCATCACCCTCTGAAATGTACTCCAGGCGGTGAGAGGAAGACATCTGGGGACCAAAGCTATGCCTGACCTTAGCCAGAGCCTTTCTAGGGGCTAACCCCGTACCACAGGGCCCCTCCGACACCACTGCCTCGAAAGGCTTCGAGGGCGCCGAACGAGTCGGCGCCGACCGAATCGGCGTAGATGTCAGGTGCAGCGCCGCCAGCATCGGCGGCGTCGACACAGGCCTCGAAGCCGGAGCTCTGAGCGTGTCTCTCGATGACCTAGGTGCCGACAGCGTCGACGACCCCCTCGGAGGCGGAGCCTCGAGAGAAATCGTCGACGACCTCGGCGCCACAGGCGTCGACGTCTTCTTTGAAGACAGCACAGGATCATGCGGTCTCGAGCGCGTCAAGGACCGGGACCTGTTATGGGCATGGCGAGAACGGCTACCCTTGTCCGAGCGGGACCTTTCCCGCGAGCCGTGCCGACCACCCGAGCCCGAAGGCGTATGAGCGATGTCTCTCGACCGGTGCCGACTGACCCCACTCGGAGGCGCGGACGGACTGATGCCCTGCGATTCAAGAATCGCTAACATCTGCTTCCCGAAGGAAGCCCATTCCTCCGGTGTCGCTTGCATGGTGGGATAAGCGACCCGCCGACGGGCTGAGTCCTCGGAAGAGGACGGGGAAGGCGACCGATGCCGGCGCTTCCTGGAATGCCTCGAAGAGGCGGAGGAGTGGCAAGACCGACTCCTGGAAGGAGACCCACTGGACTTCCGACGATGACGCAGAGAGTCACCTCTCGAGTCATCTGTCGAAAGCCCCGTAGACCTCGACTTCCGGGGTTTAGACACCCGACCTACCGACAGCTTCTTTTTGCGTTCCCGCAAGGCCTTGGCCATGAGCGACTGGCAGTCGACAGTCGTCCGTATCGTGGGCCTCCCCGAGGCACCAGAGGCAGGCGTCGTGCGAGTCCGTGACCCGACATCTTGGACCCACAGTCCCCGCGTTTCTTGAAGCCCCGACGCAGGGTTGAAGACGAAGTAGACATCGCCACGAACAGGTCTTCACAAAAACCGACCAGGTTCAACGAACCGAGAAGAATATAGCAAAACTCCAAAGAGTCTAGGCGTACCGAGATTCACGAAGCGAACACGTTCGCGGAAAAAACGGAACTGAGGCTACGGGCGTTGTGCGTCCTACTTATCACATCGGGTGATGTCAGCCGTCGGAGGAGGTCCTCGGGGACGGCGCATCGACGTCATCAGCGCAGGACGCAGACGCCGAAGATTTTCCGAAGCAGCACAGCTGTGGACTTTACCCGTCAGATATGGAATACGTCGGAGGACCCGATCCCCTCGAAGGTAAAACATTTACAAGCTGAGCTGAAATCCCGCAGCTCCAGGAGAGTAGAAAGAGCCCTGAGGAAAGCCAAAACAGCACTAGAACTGCACTGCGCCAACCGAACTGCCAGAGGTTTTAGCCTTCACTAGGCAATTCTATTATTGCCAAGGAAATAAGGCGAACAAGGTACTAGCGCAAAAACTGAAAAAGACCCACAGTAGAAATAATATCCTCAAACTTGCGGGAGCTGGCTGTAAATTATGCTACTCTGAAACGGATAAAATTAGTGAACTGGTGAGGCATCACAAATCCGTAACGTCAGGGAAACCTACCAAGTTATTAGACAGCTTGCCAGAGTACTTGAGCACCATCCGCCCTCAAAATAAGGCCCAACTAGATTCACTAGAATCCCCTATCACCAGCGAAGAAATCTTAGACGCCATCAAATCTCTCAAATCCACTGCACCGGGCCCAGATGGCTTGACCGCTAACTTCAATAAAAAATATGTTAGCATACTTGCACCGCAGATGTCGGCTCTATTTAACTCTTTCCTATCCTCGAATTCGGTCACTGGGTCAATGGCGGAATCGCTCACAGTTCTGCTGCACAAAGCAGGAAAAGACCCCGAATTGGCTACCTCTTATCGCCCGATTACACTGCTGAACAATGATGGGAACATTTTTGCTAAGGTCCTAGCTAGCAGATTGGGGGCTGTTCTTCCGAACTTGATAGATCGCGATCAAACAGGTTTCATCCCAGGTAGGGGGACGCACGATAATATAAGGCGAACGATAAATATCATCAAAAGTGCCCACAAGTTGGGTGTGGGAATGGCGGTCCCATCTCTGGATGCACATAAAGCCTTTGATCTGGTGGACTGGGGGTACATCCGAGCCGTGCTAGAGCACATTGGCTTGGGCCCAAATTTTACCACATGGGTTATGGCCAATTATCAAACTCCTACTACACAATTACGGGTCAATGGCACCAGATCTGAAGCAATACGCTTATCTAGGGGCACTAGGCAGGGCTGTCCTCTATCGCCCTTTACTTTTCGCCCTATCCATGGAACCTTTCGCAGCGAGAATTAGGCTGAATACGAGGATTAAGGGGATCACTGTGGGAGGCCACAAATACAAAATTGAGTTATACACGGACGACGTGTTAATAACAGCGTCAAACCTGGCCGGGGGGGCAGTTAGATTGCCTGGACCTCCGTTCTTGGAATCCACGGAACCCCACAAACCGTTTCCATTTATTGGAGTAGCAATGTCTGGTGTTAGGCTTTCTTGCTTCTCCAAGTATGTCCATGCATCTCTGAGGAAGTTGGAGGTGCCCGAACTCTTCACTTCAGGAGCCAGGCCGCTAAGTTGAGAGTTTGCGGGCATGGAAGAAGTGTTTCCCCCTTGTCCTGAGATAACATGTTGTATGGGCAAGGAAGTTTTATCGGAGGAGAGAGAGAGAGAAAGCTCCATCAGATGGAGAACCAGGGTTGGCGGGCCCACATCGGGGCCACCAATATCATGGCGACTGGTTCCTGGTGAATCTTGTGCACAATCTTCTTGAGTAGGGGATTCAGGGGGGAAAAGCGTAAACAAGTCTGCCTGACCATGTTATCCAGAGACCATTCCCCCTTGGATCGGTTCTGAAGTAACCTGGAGGCGTAATCTTGGCATTGTGCGTTCCCTAGAGTTGCGAACAAGTCGATCTCTCGGAACCCCATTCTCTGAAGATGTTGAAGACGATGATTTTGTGTAGTCGCCATTTGTATTCTAAAGGGAGTGGGAAGTCTCTGCTAAGCACGTCCGCTAGAAGATAGAGTTCCCCTGGAACGTGTTGAGACAACAGGAACCTCTGTGTTTGAGAGCCCATTTCCAAATGTTGTGGGACAGTTTGTGTAGCCCTGGAGTGTGAGTGCCCCCTTGCTTGTTCAGGTAGTACATGGCTGTGGTGCTGTCCATGAGGATCAGGACCGTCTTCCCCTGCAACTGTGTTTGAAAAGCCTTCAAGGTTTTGAACAGGGCCAACAGCTTGTTAGGGAGAATTCTCTGTAAAGGCTAATTTCCCAAACCTAGTGAGTCCCCCAGCAGCTTTGCTGGATTTTTGGGGTTTATTTTATTTCTCCTGCTAAGAGTGAGACTCTTTTCTCCCACTCTTAGGCATGATTTGAGAATGTCCTTTAACTTTGTAATGTGTTTTATGGGCTATGGGGTCTGGGGTCTTTTACTCCATAGGGCTTCATGAGTTTTTGGTAAGTGTGTTACACAGCACCCTCAGTGCAGTAACACAGGGGTGCCATAGTGGCCCCCAAACAGACTCCATACCCTGGGACTGACTACTGTCTCCCAGGGCATGTAAAGTCACCATTGACTTTACTAGTCAAATTGTGAACAGAACCAGTACAAACCATCATATTGTGGAAGTACTGGTAAGGGTAATTCGATTGCCCCTGGGTCTGTTTTCCAAGGGGGCACTGTCCAGTCCCCCCCCCCTTGTCGAGTTTCTGGCTGGTGGCAGTGGTTACCACGCAAAATATTCCACCGGAATATTTCCTATGGGATTTTCCCATTCATTTTAAACGCACCACTTTTTTGGTTTAATGTTAAAGATACCGCTGGGTTATTTATTTAATATTTATTCCCCGATTGGATCTTTTTGCCAGGACTCGGTTTGAAAATGGCGTTTGTGTTCGACTCTGTTACTCCAACCCAAGTCAAGCCCTTTGTTCCACTTTTGGCGGGCTTCTGCACAGAAGCCTCCAAAAGTGGTGCCACTGTCTGGGTCTACAGGATGTGTGGGAGGGGGGAATAGGCACCCTAGACTGAGTTGCCTTGGCAACTCAAGTCGCACTCTTGTGATTGGCCCAGTGGTGAGCCGCCCGGCTCACCACTTAGCATGTTTGACAGCTAGGTTGATGAATAGGGTTTTGCTGCATAAAAGCAGGGCTTTGGGGACTGGAACTTCAGAAGTCGCCACAGGACCTAAAGAATCCGAAGAGGGGAGAAGCTGAGCCATCTACAACGACGACACCACCAGTGGAGCCCTGCAGTACGAAACTCGCCACTTTCCCGACGACAGAGAAGATCTTCTTCCAGGAGAGTCTTCTTCCCTTTGAGCTGGTGGGACCAACCAGTTCGCATGTTTCCGCCTTCCTGGATCGTCTCATGGTCGAATCGCCCGTGCCAAGCACCCCGGCGGCCGGATAGCCACGCTTCACCACTACCGCGAATAAAAGGGTAGTACCTTTTAAACGGGAAACTCCGCGGCTGGTTTCTTCCCTGGCAGTGCAACGACCTCCAGCTTTCCTCCACGTCGAGATCTTCTCTTCCCCTGGACGAAGCACTGACGTGCACCCGCTGCCAGGAACAACTGCCCCCGCTGGAGCTTTCTCACCATTTCAGGTACTGTGTCCCGCCTGGTCTCCCTTGCAACAGACAGTCCAAGGTGTCCCGTAAATCCTCGACTCTCTATCCTGGAGTGACCTCGGACCTGTTAACATTACCTTTCTAACTTGATACAACCTCTTTTTGACTTTCCTGCAAAGACTTTTAGTGCATTTCCACTGTGTGATCTTGGGCACATTCCGCCTTGCTCTCTCCAAGAGTGGGCCTGGCCTATGAACTTTTTGCTCTACAGTAGACCCTGCCTTTCTTGACTTGCTGTGGTTCTTTAAAAGTGTTGGTACTGTGTGATTTTCCTATTCTGCCTTTTCTCTCCCTTTTTTAACAATTATTGGAGTGCCATCTATGGTTATGCGCTCACCTCTGTTTTGCTAAATAAGTGGGGTATTAACCTAGACTTGTCAAATAATTAATAAGGGAGGTGTATATATTTCTAGTGACTGTTTGAACTTGCTTGACATACTAGTGCCAGTGTATATTTACAAGTGTGTTTTTAAATAAATAATTATATACTTTTATACCAAAGCTCTGGTCAGTGTTTGCTTGTACTACTGTATTTCTAGCCCTATTGTGTATACTCTATATACTGCCTAACACTTCTTGAGAGAAGTCTGACTGTTCAGCCACAGCTACCAGGTAAATCTGGGGGGTACAGACTGCTACCAATTGGGTTTACTGCTAACACCTGTAGTCTCAAACTTTTTTGCAGTGGTCCTTAAGGGAACTGCACAGGTTTCTGCCTAAAACAGCTCAAACAGGTTTATGTGGTTGGACGCTACTGCTGGGGACCAGACACTGTGCGCCGCCTGCTGAAGAAGGTGAGCCCCCACCCTGTGAGATGCCTCAGTCGAGAGTGGCTTCTACTGCGGGGGTGGTGAAGGTTTTCCCCTTTAAGAGGGTTTTCCCCTCGACCACCACTGTAGAGCGAGAACGAGGCTGCTGAGACAACCACTAGATCGTCCCATTGTCCACTGGCCTGACACCACTGGCTGTTGAGCCACTCTTGCATGGGACGCATGCGCAAACTGGCGTGAGGAACCAAGTAAATGCAGGACGCCATCATTCCCAACAGTTGCACGGCCTTGCGTACCGTCACCTCGCGACTGGCTATATTCTGAGGGATCTCAAACAGCAGGTTTTGGACCCTCTCATTGGAGGGGAATACGAGGCAGTCTTCTGTCCAAATTAGGGCCCCAGAAACTGTTTGACTTGGCTGGGGTCTAGGCTGGACTTCTCGTTTATGGAGAATCCTAGACTGCATGTTCCGTAGGAATCCCCCGTTAAGAGTCAGTCGTTGAGGTAAGAATAAGCTGGGATGGATTGCCTGCACAGGTGTGCTGCTGCCACGGCTAGCACCTTTGTAAACACCCTTGGGGCCGAGTGGTTAGGACACTTTTTCGGAAGTCCAACTAAGGGCTTAGTAAAACCATTCAACTGAGGCAGTACAAGACTCCGCTCTTAGCGTAAGGCTGCACCACCGGAGTACATGGTAGCGCTGACCGAGCAGCCAGACTTGCCTTAGAAGGGCAGTAGAATCAGTACAAATGAAATTGTAATACAAATGATGCAAAGAAACACTGAAACACATTGTACTGTAAAAGTAAAGGTTTTATTTAAATAGAAGTAGGCCAGATAAATCTAGGGGTAAGTACTAACACATATGAAATCACAAAATGAACAGAACGCTATACTTTAAGGCACACAGACTCAAATATAGACCTTATTTGAAATAGCAGAGAGTAGTTCTAGGAAAGTCAAATCCTTTTCATACACATTCAGCATAGGTCACACCTATTCTTGGGGAGTAAAAAGTAATGGTTACTTTCACAATTACATTCAGTAATGCGGGGAAAGTAGACCCTACCAGTTATACACTGACTCTTAGAACAAACCATTTAATCAGTAAACTGGACAATATACTTTTGGCGAATAGTGGAACACTTATTCTAGGTGCAGTAAAAACCTATAACTACTTCTGTGATAAGTTATACTAGGTGAGTGGAACCTAAGGATGCAATGACCTGCATTACTTATAGTAAAAGCATTTCTGATGATTGTATCTGCTTAGATTCACATGCTGTGCATATAGTACGACATCCAGTGGTCACCGCAGAGTATTGCATCTTGTCTTTTGAGAATCGAAAGGGGATGTCGACATGGGCATGCCTGTAACACTATCCCTAAAGTGACGTGTAGTGTACCCAAAATCCCTCACGCGTCGAGGTCCCTCAGATTGTACTTTTTCTGCTGTGAGGGAGCCTATGACCATCGTGAGTGAGTACATGGTGGTAAATCTCTTTCATCGGCTAGTGACTCCCTCTGGAACAGCCTCCCTGCCTCCCTCCTTTAAACTTGAGGAGAACCATCTCCGGTTCCGGAAGCACCTAAAAACCAATCTCTTTGCTTCTGCTTTCTCTCCTCCTCTCCACTGCTGACCTGGCTGTAACCGGAACTGCACTGGCAACCTGGACACCCTCTGATCTTGGGCCCAGGTTCCCCCCCCCCTACCAGCGCCACTCACCCGCACTGCCTGCCTGGCAACCCCCGCACTTGGGGACTGTTTCTTTATCCACACAGTGTGGGGAAGCGTAAACAAATTTCCCTGACCAGGTTATCCACAGTCCGTTGGGGGTACCTGTAGGCGTAATCTTGGCATTGAGCGTTCTCCAGAGTTGTGAACAAGTCGATGTCTGGAAAACCCCATTCCACAAAAACGTTGCAGACGTCGTCTTCGTGTAATCGCCATTCATACTCTATTGGTAATGGGAAATCTCTGCTGAGTATGGGAAATCTATGCTGAGTATGTCTACCAGAAGATTGAGTTCCCCTGGAAAATGTTGAGACAGCAGAAACATGCGTTTGAGAGCCCACTTCCAAATGTTCTGGGACAGTTTGGACAGCCCTGGAGAGTGAGTGCCCCTTTGTTTATTCAGATAGTACATGGCCGTGGCACCGTCTGTGAGGATCAGTACAGTCTTTCCCTGCAGTTGAGTTTGATGAGCTTTCTGAAGCCTTGAATACTGCCAACAGTTCCAACAGGTTTATGTGGTTGGATGCCATGTCTGACGACCAAACTCCATGCGCTGTCTGTTGAAGCAGGTGAGCTCTCCACCCTGTGAGGGATGGGCCTGTAGTTAGAGTGGCCTCCACTGCGGGGGTGGTCAAGGATTTCCTTTTCAAGAGGTTCTCCCTCGCCCACCACCGTAGCGAGAGAACGAGGGCTGGTGCGACAACGACTAGATCGTCCCATTGTCCGCTGGCCTGACACCACTGGCTGTTTAGGCATTCCTGCATTGGACGCATGCGCAAGCGAACGTGAGGAACCAAATAAATACATGACGCAATCCTTCCTAACAGTCGCATAGACTTGCGTACCGTCACCCCTCGAATGGCTACATATTGAGGGATTTGAAACCATGTTTTGGACCCTCTCGTTGGAGGCGAAGACGAGGCTGTCCTTTGTTCGAATTAGAGCCCATAGGAACTGCTTGACCGGACTGGGGTCTAGGTTGGATTTCTTCTTGTTGATGGGAGGATCCTAGACTGAATAAAAGATCTATTGTTCTTTGGGTATTTGACAGACAGGTTTCGTAAGAGACCCTGTTATGAGCCAGTCGTCGAGGTAAGGATATACTGGAATGGATTGCCTGCGCAGGTGTGCTGCTGCCACTGCTAGTACATTTGTAAATATCCTTGGTGCGTAGGTTATGCCGAAGGGTAGTACCTTGAATTTATAGTGTTTGTCTTGTATCATGAACCCGAGGTATTTTCTGTCCGCCGGCAACATTGAAATATGAAAGTATGCATCTTCATGTCCAGTGTTGCCATGTAATCCCCCTGTGAAAGCAGGGGAATAACTTCCTGTAGCGTGACCATGCAGAACTTATGTGGCTTTACAAATTTGTTCGCTGGGCGCAGATCTTATACAGGGCCCATGGTGAGAATCTTTTTGGGTACAAGGAAGTACACTGAATAAATACCTTTGTTTACCTGTGAAAGAGGTACGACCTCTATGGCTCCCACTTCTTGTAGTGTCTCGACTTCCTGAAGAAGGATACGCAGATGGTTTGGCGTTAGTGATCTTGCGCGTGGAGGTCTGAACGTTGGAGACCGGCAGAACTCTATACAGTACCCGTGGGCCATGGTCTTCAGCACCCACTGGTCTGTAGTTATCCCCTCCGATGCCTGAAGGAATGCTAGCCGGCCCCCGACCGGGGAGGCATGGGAGGGGACCCAGATCTTTGGGTCATTTTGATCCTGAGGCCGGGGAGCCAGTAGAGTTCTGGCCCCTTCCTTTCCCACGACGCTGACCCCTTTGGGGATACAGGGTGGTGTATCCGCTGGTTCCTTGTGGAGAGGACCAATTATTTGCCGAGGTGTACTAGTTTGGAGGGTAGCGTTGGCCACAAAAAAGGGGTCTGGAACCAGTTCCTCGCCTTGTAGAGGGCTTTTGTTTGATTTGATCTAGTGTCTTCAGAGTGTCGTGCTTCTTCTTTGCGGTCTCGAGAGCTTCGTCCACCGCTCTTCCAAATAGGTTGGATTCTTCCAAGGGTTTATTAATAAGTAACGCTTGAGTTTCTTAGCCACGCGTGTCTCTTAAGGAGGGTGCCCTGAGCTAAAGATGGACCCGCTGTCTCAGCGGAATCCAAAATGTTCGAGTATACTTTGGTTTACTTGTCTGCCCTCGGTTTCCGTGGACAGAAGATGAGTCCGTAGCGGTTCAGGAACCTCCGGCAGGCCTTCCTGTAACATTGCCCATTGAGCATCCGCATAGCTGGCTAACAAAGTAGTATTGTTAGCAATGAGCGTAGAAAAAGCTGCTGCAGCTGTCACCCTCTTTCCTAGGGCGTAGTCTATTACACTCTTTGTCAGAGGGTGCCTCCCCGGTTGACAAGGGAACCCCTGCCCTTTTCCTTATAGTGGTAACCACCAGTGAGTCTGGGGTGCAGTGACCTCTGATGTAAAGAGGATCAGAGAGAGGGGTGCGGGGGGGGGGGGGGCAAAATGGCTTTTCTTTCCTTGGATTAACTGCTCTTGTGAGTGCAGGTGTTGATAACGAGGGAGCCAGATGAACAAGTTACTTTCTTACCTGGTAACATTCTTTCGATGGGATGTTCCGACGACGTATTCCACATCTATGACAGGTAATCACCACAGCTGTGCTGCATCAGAAAATTTTCGGCGTCTGCGTCCCGCTTCGATGACGTCGATACGCTGCCATCGAGGGCCTCTGTCGAGCCGACGTCACCGGATGTTATAAGTAGGACGCACACCGCCCGTAACCTCAGTTGTAGTTTTTTCCCCAGAACGTGTGGAACCAATCTTCTGCCAGTATGACTACAGAAAGCCTTGCGGAAACATAAGCTGCAATCGCATAAGAAATTCTGTAGAGGGGCAGGCTGGGAGGTTTCGATGTGGAATAAGTCGTCGGAACATCCCATCGAAAGAACATCACCAGGTAAGAAATAACTTGTTGGAGGGGATTGGTTCCTCCGACGTATTCCACATCTATGAAAGACTCCCAAAGCAGTACCAACGTATGGAGGTGGGAAAAGAATTTAGAATTTTAGAATGCCTAATCAAATTGCAGAATAGAGGACTGCCTTACCAAAGGCCAAATCTTGCCCAAGGATAGAATCCAGGGAGTAGTGTTTAACAAAAGTATGGACAGAGGCCCATGTGGCTACTTGACAAATGTTACGAATGGGAACACCCCTCTGCAGAGCAGTAGAGGCAGCCACACCCCTCGTAGAATGGGCCCGTAAGCCTACGAGAGGGTCCTTACCCGCCAAATGGTAACATTCAGAGATTGTCAAGATAATCCATCTAGACAAAGTCTGCTTAGTAACAGCTTGTCCCAAACGCCTTCCAGCGTATCCTACAAAGAGCTGATCGTCCACTCTGAGCCGGGAAAATCGTGAGATGTAGAAACTTAAAGCTCTCCTAGGATCCAACCTATGGAGCCTCTCCTCTTACTTACCAGGATGCAGAGGAGGATAGAATGCCGGAAGAATGACCATCTGGCTCAAATGAAATTCCGACAACCTTCGGAAGAAAAGAAGGATGAACCGTAAGGAAAACCCTGTCCTTATGGAACACCGTGAAAGGTGGCTTAGCGATTGTGGCTGCAACTCACTCACTCTGCGATCAGAAATAACTGCAACTAAAAACACAGTTTTAAAGGTCAACAGTCTCAAAGGACAAGAATGTAAAGGCTCAAACTGCGCTCCCATTAGGAATTTTAGAACCAGGTTCAAATCCCAACCGGGCACCTGGAAAGGTGACAGTGGGAACACAGTGAGCCCTTTCAGAAACTGAGAAATCAAAGGAATCTTAAAACTCCTTAGACGAGCGCTTAAATATGGACAGTGCCGCCAGGTAACCTTTAATGGTAACCACTTGCAGGCCCTTGTGGGCCAACGAAAGCAAAAAAGACAACCACAGGAATGGCACATGAAAAAGGATCCACATTTTAACCCTGCATCAGTCGCAGAACTTTCTCCAATGGCACAGGGACTTTGTTGCAGACCTTCTGCCCGAAAGCAACACCTCCATCACGTCTTCAGGGAGGTCCCAATCCTTATACCTCAACCTTTCAGAAGCCAAGCATGATGGTTGAGAGACTTGACCTCTGGATGGAGAACCTGACCCCCCCCCCTCCCGTGATAGCAGATCGTCTCGGTAGGGAAGACGGCGTGGAGGGCAGATGGACATGTCGAGAAGGTCCGGGTATCACGTTCTCCTGGCCCATGTCGGAGCAATGAGGATCATCCAGGAACCGAACCTCCGTAACCTCTGCAGCACTTGCGGAATGACGGGGACTGGAGGGAAGGCGTACAGCAGTGGGAAGGACCACTCCACTACGAATGCCCTAAGGATCCTCTTGGAGGAAATTCCTGCGAGCAGAATCTTTCGCACTTCCGCTTGACACTGGAGGCGAAGAGATCCACTTGTGGGGTCCCCCAAAGGGTGAAAATCTCCAGGAGAATCTCCTGAGCCAGCTCCCACTTGTGAGAGACCGTGCTCTGCCTCCTCAGAGCGTCCTCCGCCTCGTTTTTGTCTCCAGCCAGATGAACTGCGGGGATCGAAATATCCTGCTGGATGGCCCAGAACCAGAGCTGCAGCGCCTCTCTGCACAGAGTGAGAGACCCTGCCCCGCCCCCCGCCTTTTTTGTTGAGGTAGTGCATGGACACTCTATTGTCGGTCAGAATCAGGACATTCTTCCCCCGCACAAATGGCAGAAAAACCCTCAGGGCTAGCCCGACGGCCCTCAGCTCCAATAGATTGATATGGAGTCTGGACTCCGGAGACCAACGACCGTTGAGTGCCAACTCCTTGGCATGAGCTCCCCATCCCGTGAGGGATGCGTCCGTCACAATCGTCACCTCAGGCCAGGGTAGCCAAAATGGAGCCCCCTTCATCAGATTGCCTTAGACGGCCCACCACAGAAGTTCCTGGGCGACGGAGTGCGGCACCTGAACGGGATCCGACATCCTGCCGGAGGACTGGCCACTGCATCTTGAGAGCCCACTGCAGAGATCTCATCCGCAGCCTGGCCTCTGGCACCAGGAGAATGCAGGATGCCATGAGGCCGAGCAACCTCAAGAACTCTAACGCCGGGAGACTCTGGGCATGCTGAAACTTGTTCACCATCTGCAGAATGTGAGAAGCCCTCACCTGGGGAGGCAAACAGCCCCAGGGATGTGTCGAGCACTGCTCCAATGTACTGGAGCCGCTGGGTAGGTGTCAAGTGGGACTTCTTTAAGTTGAGGGAGAAGCCAAGCCTGTGAAGGGAGTGGCAGGTGACTGGCAGATGATCCAGGACCTGCTCGGGAGAGCGCACCTTGATCAACCAATCGTCCAAATAGGGGTAGACGTGAATCCCCCCCATTCCCGAGATACGCTGCCACCACCACCATGAGCTTGGTGAAGACCCTCTGGGCAGAGGACAATCCGAACGGCAGGACCCGAAACTGAAAGAGCGAGTTGTCAACCGCAAACCTCAGGTGCTTCTTGTGCTTGGGATGAATCGGCACATGAAAGTAAGTCCTTGAGGTCGAGAGACACCAACCAGTCCTGAAGTTGAAGGGCCTGGAGGACTTGAGAGAGAGAGTAACCATCTTTAACTTGTATTTCCTGAGGAGCTTGTTCAAACCACGCAGGTCCATGATGGGTCTCAATCCCCCGTCTTTTTTCGGGATCAAAAAATATAGGCAATACCATCCCTTGTTCCTCTCTGCTACAGGCACCAGTTCTATGGCACCTTTCTCCAGCAGGGATTGTATTTCCTGTGCAAGGAGCGGATCCGGACTCTTCAAAGAGAGATTCCCTTGTGGATTGTCGGGAGGCCTCTGCCGGAAAGGAAGACAGTAGCCGTGGGCTATGATCTCCAGAACCCACACATCTGAAGTAATGGCACGCCATTCTACAAGATGCTGCGCCAGCCTTCCCCCCAACTGGCGAACCATGGGACATGGTCTCATGACTGAGCTGAAGCGGCAGTGCCTGAGGGCAAAGAGGCAACTGCCCTAGCGGACCTGGCCCCTTGAGTACCCGGTTTTCCACCTCGGGTACTCCTACATTGGCCCCTTTGACTTGCAGCTCCCCTCGATCTACCAAAGGTAGAGTAGTATCGAAAGGAACCTCCCCCTCTATTGCTGTCCCCTAGGACAAAAAGGCGGAGGTTGGCGAACTGCAGCGCTCAACAGCTTTGCTGCAGCTTTGGAGGTCTGCAACCTCTCAAGGCTCTTGTCAGCCTTGCTGCCAAAAAGATGTTCACCATCAAAGGGCATGTTGAGAAGCTGGGCTTTTACATCAGGAGCAAAACCAGACTTCCGCAACCACGCAAATCTGCGCATCACGGTGCTCGCCGCCATGGACCGGCTGAAACAGTCCACCACGTCCAGACCAGATTTAACGGATTCACATATGGCATCCTTGCCATCCTGTACAAGGGCAAGAAAGCCATCCCGTTCCTCCCCTTCGGGAATATGTTCAGCCGCCAAATAAACAATTCCATAGAGTGTGAGTGAAACGTGCTAAGGCGCGCACACACAAAGTTGGCTGCTTTCAAAGCCATACCCCCTGAAGAAAAGACCTTCTTCCCCAACCGTCAAAACGTTTGACGTCCCCATCAGGAGGGATGGTAGGGTACAACGCCTGCTTTGCTGGGGCCGTAGCCGCCTGCACCACCAAACTCTCCGGAGTAGGGTGCATGGAAAGTAGCCGGGGTAGCCACTGGCTGGACAGTATTTTTTCGGCAACGACTTACCCATTGCCGAGAGACTCTCCGGAGCAGTCCAATCCGCCACCACCCTTCTTTGCAAGGCCATATGAAATGGCAGTACCAGGTCAGTTGGTGGACCTTGGTCCAAGATATCTGTCAGGTCATCCTGCAGAAAATCCACTGGTGGCGCAGACCACTCCAAGTACTCCGTCACCCTCGACATGAGACGCCGGTATGAAGACTCGGCGTGCGTGCCAGGCTCAGGCCTACCGAACTACGGAGAGGTGTACCGACCACTGGTGTCGTGCAAAGACTGATGCAGGTCTTCCATCTGGCTATGACCAGACAATAGTTCATCAGGAACCTCATCAGGAACCAAACCTTCATCAGACCCTTCATCCACTTCAGAGATGTAATCCAGAGGCTGGAATAAATCCCTGGATGAGGGCACAGACAAAGGCTCAAATACAGGCCTCACTGACTTCTTCAGGGCCTTCCTCGGAGATTCCACCGATGCACGGGGTACCTCTGGAAAAGCCTCCAGAAAAGGAGTCGACGGAATCGGCGTTGACGGCTTCGACACAGGCCTCGAGGGCGGTGCCCAGAGCGTGTCCTTCGACGGCCTCTGGGCCGATGGCGTCAACGACTTCCTCGGAGGCGGAGCCTCAAGAGAGTCCCTCGACGGACATGGCACCAATGGCGTCAACGTCTTCTTAGAAGACCTCACAGGCTCCGACGGTCTCGAGGACGTCGAGGACCGGGACCTGGAGCGGGCATGGCTAGAGCAATCCACCTTGTCCGATCGGGACCTCGAAGGCCCCCAATGATCGCGCCGACCACTCGAGCCCAAAGGCGTGTAAGCAGTTTGCCCTAGCGCGTTTCTTGCCGGCTTCTCTCGAAGGCGCGGATGGAACAGAGCCCTGCGATTCAAAAATCGCCATCATTTCCTTACGAAATGCATCCCATTCCGCAGGAGAGGAATGCTTGTTGGGACAAGCAACCTGCCGCCTGGCGGAGTCCTCGGACGAGGAAGGCGACCGCTGACGGCGCTTCCGCGAGCGCCTCGAAGAGGCAGAGGAATGGCAGGAACCACTCCGGTACCGAGACCCCTGGACTTACGCTGACGCGGAGTCTCGCCCCTCGAATCGTCGGTCGAAAGCCCAGCGGATTTCAACTTTCAGGGTTTGGAAACCCTACCTACAGATAGCTTCTTCCGCTCCCGCAAGACCTTCGATGTCAAAGACTGGCAATCGTCACAGTCATCTGTGGCGTGGTCCTCGCCAAGGCACCAGAGGCAGATGTCGTGCAGGTCCGTAAGCGACATCTTGGAACCGCCGTCCCGACACTTCTTGAATCCCAACCGCGGGTAGAAGACGAAGACATGATATCTTAACAACCAACCAAGTTTGAAGAACCGTAGAAATCAGAAGAACCGAGGCGCGTCCTACTTATAACATCGGGTGACATTGGCTCGACGGAGGACCTCGAGGACAGCGTATCAACGTCATTGACGCAGGAGCCGAAAATTGTCCGAAGCAGCACAGCTGTGGTGTATGTATGTATGTATATATATATTTTTATAAAGCGCCGGTAGCCCGAGGGCATCAGGGCGCTTGAACATTACAACATAGAAGAGAAGAAAGCAGGCATAAAGAGACACGAAACAGTTGGCATGGAAGACCTGACAGCCACTAGCGCTAGAGATCTTATCTGAAGAGGAGTCTTCAGATTACCTGTCATAGATGTGGAATACGTCGGAGGAACCAATCCCCTCGAAGCTTTTTTTTTCGTTTAGAAGAGGAGAGGAATAGCCTGGCTGGCCGGCGGTTTCTCTTTAAGAATGTCCTCCACAAAGTCAGCCTCAGGAACAGCTTCATCGGTGGCGATTTCGAAATGTTCTGCTGCTTTGCGCAACATGGCGTTAAAGATCATTTGATCGGCCACTGGAGAGGGATGTCTAGTGTGAGGGGTCTGGGGGGTGGGGGGGAATCAAAAAACAAGGCATCAGGATCTGGAGCAGGATTTGGAGACTGCCAAGGCTGACGGTCACCCATATCCGGGGTTTCCCCCCCACCCCTCTATCGGGTCATACATGTCCTCAGTGTCAATGAAATGATCATCATCACCCTGAGTGTCTGCAGGAACCTCCTCCTCAGTGAGGTCTTAAGTGTACACATCTTCCTCCTGAGAGGGATCAAAAAGTCTTGGAAATGTAGCCACAGGGTTCAAAAGGCCTTCTTCCAGTGGTCTTTTGGGGGTGGATTGCTCGGAGAGGGTTACAAACTTATCAAGCCTCTCCATACAATTCTCAAATTTTTCCCTCGTCCAAACAGAAGACCTAGAGGGGTCTAGAGGTGGAAAGAGCTCTTGAATACGATCCTCCCGACGCCAAACATCGAGATTTGGGTCTCAACACCGAAGAAATACCTTCTTCGCCTTCCAAAAACTCTTCCCGGGGGACCGACAGAGGCTGCGTGGCCCTGTGCTTCTCCTTGGGCTTGGCGGGGGGTTCCGGTATTTCCATAAGCCTATCCTTGGATTCCGACAAATCCTTCAGCTTTCTCGTGGGCGTCAGCGAATCCCTTGACGGACGCTACTGAGCATCGGCCGAAACAATTCTCGCAATGCTTTCGGTAACGTCCTCTGCAGTAGGGAGACGCGTAGCCTGGGCCTGCGGTTGTACAGTCAGCAGACGCCTTCTTACGATGAGTCTCGATGGTTCTTGGAATATTGGGGGTAGCGCCCTTCAATTTAGAGTGCCCGGTCGCTAGGTGTATCTGCGGGGAGGGCTGCCGATCGCGACGGTCGGCACAGCTGAAACTTCCGGTGTGCCTGTTAGCCCTGTGGTGGTCTCCGACTTTGTCGAAGACTGGCTGGGGGTTGTGCGTTTAGTGAGTTGCGAGTGTTCGTCTTCGTCAGTCTCCATAGCAGTGCCTGAACCGTGCCTGGCGGGGCCGGGGATAGACGCAGAGCGGGAGTGCTCCGCCGAAAGGTCAACGGCCTCCGAGTCAGAGGCCGGCTCGTCACTGATGCCCTCAACGCACTTGGCGGTTGGAGGAGAACTTGACTCGCCTTCGTCATCCCGTAGGCCGTCAACCGCTTGACATGGCGCTCATTCAAGGTCTTCGGACGGAGGAGCTTGCAAGCCGCACAACCTTTTTCGTCGTGATCGAGGGGCAAGCAACAGTTACACCGTTGATGCTCATCTTTCTAAGGAAATTTGCCCTTGCAAATGGGGCAAAACCTAAATGGAGTCCTCTCCATGGCTGAGGATAGGGAAAGTGACGAAGACCAGAGAGGAAAGAGGAAGGAAAGGCATTCTCAGATTTTACAGAAATGTCGACCCCTGACTGGATCACCGTCCGAAGGTCCGTGGAGGTTTCGGCAGAGATCTGGAACAGCCGTCGATAGGAAGGACAGTCAGGGAGATCTTGAATAATAATATGTTCGACAATGGGTCGATGGAAAAATTAAAAATGTCTCTGGACAAGCTCTGCCTAGTATGTTGGGCGGAAAAAAACAATCTGAGGGACCTCGACGTGTGAGGGATTTTGAGTACACTACACGTCACGTTAGGGATATTGTTACAGGCATGCCAATGTCGACTTCCCCTTTCAATTCTCGAAAAGGCCAGATGCAATACTCTACAGTGACCACTGGATGTTGGACTACATGCACAGCATGTGATTCTAAGCAGATCAACAAGCATCAGAAATCCAATTACAGGTGCTTCTGAAATCAGGGAAACCCAGATAGAGATAAGCAGTAACTCTTGTAACTTATTTTTCGATGGCACACATCTAACACAAGGTAAGTAAAACCCACAATTTTTTTTACCTCACAATGAAGGGGAAAGTAAAACACAATGTTACACTTTACTGAATGACTCAGTTATTCTAGGTAGGCAACAACCTAATGCAGATTTATTCTGGACATGCTAGTAGCAAGTCAGGAGAAGAAAGGCCCAGGTAGGGAACACTGATACAATTATCCTCAAAGGACTAATCTGGTGATACCAACAGTTGGAGGACAATCATACAATTACCCTGCAGGAACAATCTGGTGAAAAACACTTTACTTTTGGGAAGAGGCACAACCTAATCACAGGAGAGTAAAATACCTTCACATCTACTTTCTATTAGACTGGCAAAACAGTTGCTAAGGAAGAAAATATGTTAACCATACTTTTAAGAATAGTGCATCACACATCCAAGGTAAGTAAGAACTTTTGTAACTGTTGACTCTTGGAGTTACGGTTACCAACCAACTCTTTATAAGTAAGTAACTTTTAAACACTTCTTTTCTAGTCTTTCCCTTATTCTTGGAGCAGGAGTGTTCTCAGTGGCAGAAGGGGGGGTGGGGTCACTAGGACGTTAGGAAGACTGGGCAAACAGGTGAGTACTTCACTTTAGAGTTAGAAGAGGGTCCAGGGGCTTCGCAGAAGACACCCTAGCAGGATTCTAGCAGTGGGACTGGGTGCACTGGATGAGAGGCCTCCCCATCACAGAAAACACCCCAGAGCTACACAGAAATCCTAAGAGATTAAGGAAAGTACACACCCAAGCCAACACAGTACCTCAGCATTGAAGATTTTGCAGCAGGACGACTCAGGGTCTGCAGCCAAATACCTGGTCAGTGGATTCCTTGTTGTGGTGACTGAAAACAAGACCTTAGAAGGAACTTTGCAGCAGGGATCAATGAAGGCTCTAGGCAAGGTTTCCCTCGCAGCTGAATGCAGTTCTGTGGATTTGGCGCCTTTTCAAGGAGCACAGAAGATAGAAAATCGCGGTTGAGT
The DNA here is from genome assembly GCF_040938575.1 of Ambystoma mexicanum. NCBI lineage: Eukaryota > Metazoa > Chordata > Amphibia > Caudata > Ambystomatidae > Ambystoma > Ambystoma mexicanum. The sequence continues at coordinate 580,130,668 of NC_090935.1, forward strand.
TCTCGTCATTACAAAGGTCCAGCATTCTGCTGAGGGGACTCTTTGGACTCGATTCATGTCTCTGGAGATCCACCAGGATGTCCACAAAGTTTCAGCAAGATTCGGAAGACTGTGCACCGCACAATGGCTTGAGGTCCCAGGGTATTGGGGTATTGCAGCAACGCAAGTTCGCACAAAGCGTGGGATGGCTCAAAATGCAGGTCTTCGTGGGTCCCACCAGGCTCTGGGTTGTCGTTTTCAGAGTCCCCAGGTCAAGTGGAAGGAAGGGCTACAGCAGGCTCCAGTTACAGAGCAGGCTCTCCGGTCTCTGGAAATCGTTTCAGCCGCTTCTCCATCTTCCTCTTCGGTTTTCGGTTCCAGTGATCTACTTTTCTTCAGATTCCAGGTTTGCAGTATTTATCAGGATCTACAGCACAACCTCTGCATTCTCCCCCCACATTTCACAAGAAGGGGCGGTCTGGTTGTCCAATCAGGACAGCCAGCCCCCCACTGGGATTTGTGCTCATTCAGGCAAGGCATAAGAAAGGGCTGGGGAGGTTTGGACTCCTCCCTCGCTTCCTGCCCTCACAGACCGACAGGAGCTTAGGCGGGGAGTCCCACCGAAGTTAAAAATCACACAAAGGAATTTCCCGCCCTGGATGTCAGGGGAAGGAACAAGAAACAAACACCATTTTTTTTAGACATGTGTCTCACACTTACTCTCTGTATTTATTGTATACACCTATCTGCCTTGCCTGTCGTTCACGCATACAGCGTTGTAACCATAGCTGTATTTGTTATACTGTCTACTATGTAACCTAAGCTTAACAACCCTCTTTATGCCTTCGCGCCCGTATACCTGTGGGTCTGGTGCGCAATATAAATAATAAAACAAAACGGCAAAAAAAGAAGACCGGGGCCATTTTGGTAACCTGAGCAGCCTTAGGTGCCTTTACTGCAGCTCTGAACACAGCCCGCGGTAAAGGTGCACCAAATTAATACAAGGTATCACTATCACCAGCCATTGAAACTAAGCTTGTCCCCGTTATAGAATTGTTAGTTTTAGCGTGAAAGGGGATACATTGCATCTCCCCAGCAATCCACATATGGTGGAGTATGATGATTTCACAGAATAAAATGTAAAAAGGGATCCAAAGATCCTTTCTACCGTTGGGAACTGTATTTCTCTCACGGTTAGCAAAAGAAAGTTAAAAGGGAAGCCCGTAGGGTAACCCAGCAACAACAGGCACTTATTGCCAATACGATGTTAAAGAGGTTAACTTTAAAACGACACTATGGAGAGTCTTAAGAATGAAACCCATAAAAAGAGTTAAAGATTCTTTGAGTGTGGAAAAAGGTTCCCACTCACTGAGGTATTAAGGAAAACTATCCCACTATTAAAAAAAAAAAGTTCTGGGGTTGACCCAGGTTAGGAAGATGTACAAGTTCTGTGAAAATCTTACCCAACATGAGGCAATGCCAAAGTGAAGGACCTTGAACTGATAGTGTATGTCCTCTATCATGAACCTTCGGAATATCCTGTGTGCCGGCAACATTGAAATATGAAAGTATGCATCTTTCATGTCCAATGTTGCCACGTAATCGCCCTGCGTCAGAGGAATTACCTCTTGCAGCGTTACCATACAAAACTTCTGAGGTTTGACAAATTTGTTCACTGGGCGCAAGTCTAGCACAGGGCGCATGGTGAGATCCTTTTTGGGTAAAAGGAAGTTCATCGACTAAAAACCCTTGTTTACCTGTAGAAGAGGGACGACTTCAATAGCGGCCTTTTCCTGCAGGATCTCAACATCTTGCAGCAGGATCCTCAGGTGTTCTGGTGTTAGGCGTCTTGATCTCTTCGGTCGGAATCGAGGCGGTCGGTTGAACTCTATGCAGTAACCGTGCGCGATGGTTTTGAGCACCCACTGGTCTGTTGTAATCCCCTCCAATGCGTGCAGGAATGATGTTATACATCCCCCGACCAGGGAGCTATGGGAGGGGACCCGGTTCTTAAAGTCACTTCTGACTGGAGGCCGGGGAGCTTCTGGGGGTGGAATTACAACCCCTTCCATTCCCACAGCTTTGTTCCCCTAGGTGGATAGGGGGTAGAGGAGGCAGACCCCTGTCCTGAGGACCAATTGTTCCCGGAACCATATTGGTTGTGAGGGGAGCGAGAGTAGGACTGCCCACGAAAGAAGCGGCAAGAACCTCCCCCTCTCTGTTGAAAGGGACTGAGTAATTTGGTTCCAAGTTTTCAAAGTCTTGTGTTCCTTTTTTGCTGTTTCCAGCACCTCATCAACAGCCTTGCCGAACAGGTTGGATTCCCCCACTGGCTTGTTGATTAATGACACCAGAATCTCTGATTTGAAACCGAGTTCTTCAACCAGGCATGACGTTTTAGCAGCACCCTGGGCTAAAGTCCTTCCTGCCATCTCTGCAGCGCCTAAAGTATTCTTGAGAATGTTGTGGTTCACCTGCTTACCCTCAGATACAATTGCAAGCAGGCGAGTACGCACCGGTTCAGCGACATCCTGTAGGCCCTTCCGCAGCAGGTTCCATTGACCATCCGAATAGCTGGCCAACAGCGTTGTGTTGTTGGCTATGCGGGTGGAGTATGCTGCCGTAGTAGTGATTCCCTTTGCCAGAGCATATAATTTCTTACATTCTTTGTCAGGCGGTGCCTCGCCTGTGGACAAGGGGACACCTGCCCTCTTCCTTGTTATCGTGACCAGAGAATCCTGGGTGGCATGCTCCCTAATATAAAGAGGGTCAGTAGGGGAAGGGCGAAACAGCTTTTCCACCCATTGGTTAACAACCCTGGTTTATGAGGGCGTTAATAATGAAGGGGCAATGCGTCGCTTAATGGAATTAAGTAATGGGATAGCCTGGCTGGCAGGAGGCTTCTCCTTTAAAATGTCTTCAACAAAATCTGAATCTGGCACTGCCTCCTGTGTGGCAATTTGGAAATGTTCTGCTGCTCTCTTTAGGATGCCGGCAATCACCATCTGGTCATCAACAGGTCGATGCCTGACGTAATGGTGGGAAGGGGGACAAGTCCATACATAAGGTGTCAGGGTCCGGGGTACGGGAAGGGGACATCCAAGGTGGGTTATCTACCGGTTGGTTCCCCCTTCTGCCCCCATTCCTGGGCCTGAGTGCGTGAACTTGGAGTGAGAATGAGGAAAGAGGGAGGTGTGCAACCAAGCGACTGGGTACCTTCGTGGCTTGGGATTGCAAAGATGCTGGTCCCCCTCATAGTGTTCCTCCTGCTGATCTTCTGTGTGTGCCAGTTAAGTGTTCGCTGTTGTGCAAAGGCGGTTCCTAGTAGTGATATGATATGGCATTTATAATGCACCTATACACAAGTGTTTCAAGGTGCGACGAGGCAAGGGAGGGGGAACAGAGGGACGAGAGAACGATCCTACTAGGCCAGGTATCATTCAGATTGCGCAAGTGCATAGGAAGGGGGAAGGGAAGAGTGCGAGGGAGGGGACATTGCAGTAAAAGGATAATAGAATAAATAACAATAAGTAAAGTACGGCCAGCAGCTGGCAAATGCAAGGGTAAAAGGTAAGTGCAGGCATCAAGTGTCAAGTGCTGGTAAGGGGACTGTAGGGATACAGAAAAAATAGTCCCCAAGTGCGGGGTTGCAAGGAAGGCAGTGCAGGTGTGCAACTGGCGGGGTAGGGGTCCTGGGCCTTAGATCAGAGGGTGGCCACGTAGCCATGCAAGGTCAGTTTCAGCCAGGAAATCAGCTGGGGAGAGGAGGCGAGCAAGCAGAAGCAAGTTTCAGGGGGGCAGGAAGGCTGTTCCAGAGGGAGGCCCCAGCCGAAGAAAGATCTACCACCAACTCCTTGCTTGGACAAGCGACTGACCTGGAGGGAGTTTGAGGCAGAAGAGCGAAGAGCTCGAGAAGGAAAATATTTAGGAAGAGAGAGTTGAAAGTATTGAGGCCCCAGGCCCCAGAAGGCCTTGTGGACAATGCAGAGGGTTTTTGAACTTAATCCTTGCAGCCACTGGGAGCCAGTGCAGAGATTTCAGTCCTGGAGAGATACGATCCCTGGGGTTGAGGCCAAGGAAAAGTCTCGCAGTCCTGTTCTGGATGAGTTGCGTAGGGCGTAAGCGGGCAGATTTAGAAAAAGGCTGTTGCAATAGTCCAGCCTAGAGAGAACCAAAGCTCTGGAGACAGTGAGTTCCTGGGGGAAGGAGAGGAAAGGAAGAAACCCCTGAGGAGGTGCAGCTGGTAGTGTGACTTCTTAGAGACGATGGAGATGTGAGGAGAGAAGGAGAGAGTGGAGTCGAAGTTGACCCCAAGGTTTTTTGCCTAACAGGTGGGCGGAGGAAGAGGGCCGAGAGAGGCCGGCCAAAGAGTGACAGGAAAGGAGGGTGTGGGTGTGCCGATGAGGAGAAGCTCAGTCTTACTGGCATTAAGGCAGAGATCATTGGCGGCACACCACTCCTGGATGGCGGAAAGGCAGTCATATGAGAGAGGAAGAAGAGGTGGCTGAGGGTAGCCTGCAAATGAGCAGAGTCATCCGCATAGCACTGGAAGTTGGGGCAGAGCACGGCAATGCAGTAGGCAAGAAGTGCCAGGTATTGGTTGAACAGCCAGGGAGAGAGGTAAGACCCCTGGGGGACACCACAGTTAGAGATGGAGATAGAGGAGAGGAAGGACGGTGATGATGGTGACTATTGGTACTAAAAATAGCAATAATAAAAAGGTCTCATGATAATAGGGAAGTACAAACGGGTGAAAGAGATGAGCCCAAATATTGTATGGTGGCAATATACAACACAGGGGATAAGGTAGATAACTTCTATCACACTACCATTCAGCAACCCCAGGATCTCAAAAATTATAAAGAAATGTGGGTCGACCTGGATGGGGGATGTATTTATATGACCAGCACTCCTGAGGTATATGCACAGCGTGGAGAGAGCTTGAGAAGCCTGTGTAGAGCATGGATGCCAATAGAAGGTACCCGCGCCTGGGACAAAGCAGTCAGGAGGGCTGAAGAACGTAGACGTGCTTGGGGGAGGGTATTCGTTGCTTTATGAGTAACGAAAGCGGGGAATGTTGGGGGAGAGGTGGTCTTTTCACACACCCCTCTCCATTCCTACAGTAAATAAGAACATGTGTGAGTAAAAAAGGGGGGGGAGGGAGAGAGAGACGCCCCACCCCAGGACGACCATCCACAAACTAATATAGTAATCAAACAAATAACCAAGCCTTTATCGAGGCCCAACGACTCCATTTTGTGCTACACCACCCGCCAACTTTTACTAGGCCCGGGAATGATCTCTATGTAACCACAGCTCTCCCATCCTCAGCGCCTTGCAGACAGCCCAAGCCGCCACCACCACCACCCCGTCAGTTCAGCGCGAGCCTTGTTCTCACAGAAGTCCAGCCATTTATTGTTGCAACGTTTAGTATCACTTCGTGCCAGATGAGTTCATTGCCCTGTGTGAGACCTAACCAGGCCCCAGCTCATGTGCCCATCCATCTCCACTAACCTGACCAGGCCCCCTTAACCCCCACCTCGCCAGGCCATGGTCCACCAGTCCCTCGCCCCCATACTCTGATACAGATTCACATCTGGCCCCCTTCACAGACCATTCCAGGACACCCACCCTAGAGTTAATTATTCACACCAATATATTCTCCCCACATGTCTTTTCGTATGAGGCATCAAACAGCCCAGGATACACCTGGGAACGGGGTCCCAGAACCAATAAACCCCTCCCTCCCCCCCTGAGTACAGGGGTTAGAATGTCAGCAAATCTACCAGTGGTGTCCGAATACCCCCATTTATGGAACAATTGTTATGTTCATTATTCTTTCACTGTCAGTTCGTTTCGTTAGATATGTAACATTTCTAACCTGACCTTCACTGCAGAGATGAGCCCAGCTGACCCACGTGCCACCAGACTAACTCGGAAGCAGCGGCCAATCGCAGCCTGGCATCTCCTATAGAACAAACTGTGCCACATGACCCCTCCAATACGCACCCCGAATTTGTACCCTTTGTGATGTCGTATTTGCTGACGATTCTTACCCTTCTAATGTGCTGCCCGTGTTTTGTTTGGCAGAGTGCTCTCGGGCAGCAGAGTGCTTTGCTTGCAATTTATATCTTAAATAAATTTGTTTTACTTGCAATTCATTTCCTGGTCTCATTCCCTCGTGGGGTTTGTACATTATTTGGTCTATTGGATATTACATGCATTGTTTAGTGTGAGCCTTCATCCTCTTTACACCCAAGGAACCCACTGAACTTGATCCTGGCGGCTATGGCATTGAGGAATATGGGTCCCGGTCAGGCTTTAGAGTGAACCACCAGAAGTCGTTCCCATTTCCTTTTGCCGGTGAGGGATTGAGGGATGTGGAGGCACTTCGGTGTTTGGGGATGGAAATTCAGGTGGAGAGCATTCGATATTTGGGTGTCAACATCACAACGGCCATGGGGGACCTTAGTGGGGCTAACTCCCCCCCTCTACTGAGCAAACTGTACAGTGAAATGGGTGAATGGGGGAAAAAACATTGTGGCTGTGGCGGCTGAATGCTTTGAAAATGAACTTTCTCCCAAGGATATTGTACCTGTTCCAAATGTTACCAGTGAAGGTCCCAGAGGAGCTTCTGTAGGAGGCCATGGGCTGCATGCTTCGCTTTCTCTGGCAGGGACAGAAGCCTAGAATGTCCATACGACACATTGGTGCTACTGAAGGAACAGGGTGGGGTGGATTTACCCGATTTAGCCCTTTATTAGAAGGCCTCTGAATTGAGGGCAATGGTGCAGCACCTTCGGGAAGATTTGGACAAAATGTGGGTCTTTTTGGAGAACCAACACTTGCGACCCGCCACAGTGGGTGAGTGGCTGTGGGTCCCATGGGACAGGGTCCCTAGGAGAATCAGGGAGCACCCGATACTAGGGGTCCAATGGGAGCAATGGAGACGGGGGGCTGGAATGAAAGGTGTCACCTCCTGGGCCTCAATGAGCCACATCTGGGCTGCACTGATGAGGGACAATATTCCCGAGCCTGAGAGGTACCAAAGATGGTTTGAAGCAGGGCTGGACAGGGTGGGTCATTTATGGTCAGAAGGGCACTTTATAGTGATCCAAGATCTTGAGACGGCTCTGAATGTGGGCTCGCTCCCGGTTTTTCTTTACCCGAGATTGAAAGGTGTGCTCACTGCAGAGAAATTGAGGGATCTCATCCCTATGGAAAAGATCCTGGATACCCACACGGATATGAAGGAACCTATCTCTTTACTATATGGAGCGTTGGTGGGGGTGAGGGAGAATGTAGTGGAGGGACCCCAACAGGTGGGAGAGGGGCCTGGGATGGGAATTGGACGACAACCTATGGAGGTTGATGTGCAGGAGGGCCTTCAAAATCTCAGTGGACTGCCAATTTACACTTCATAGAGTTAAGTTGCTACACAGATGGCAATACGACCCAGTGAGGTTCTCTAAAATGTTCCCAGAAGTGAGTCCCCAATGGTGGCACGGATGCAGGGAGAGGGCGGCCTTCTGGCACAGTTGGTGGGGGTGTCGAGAGGTCCAGGTCTTTTGGCAGAAATCCTGGGTTGGATTAAGGAGGTGGAAGGGGTGACAAGGGGAATGGACCCAATGTTGATACTTTTTGGCCTGGAGAGAGAGAAGGCGATTATTGGAGAATGCTGCAGCATGTGGTGTACTTCTTGCTGCTCGGGGCAAGGGCTTTCTTGGCTAGACACTGGAAAAGGACACCCCCCCCCCCTTCCCCGAGGATGGAGGAATGGGTTGCGAAAGGACATATACCTCGAAGATCAAGGCTGCATTACATGGGGGAAGAGCAGCGACAGAATGTGAATGGTCGAAGTTCCTTGATACTTACAGAGGCTCAGGTGCGGGACAAGAGGTACTCAAGAGTATGGTGCCCTACTCCTAAGAGTGCATACGTTTCATGCTCTCTGTGCGCCACGTGGCAGTTGTTTAATGTTGCATGACTTGTTGACTTTATGGGAACCTAAGATTCATTGGAGGTGGAACAGATGAGGTTTTGTTTTTCCAACTATATACAATTGTTCTTGTAATTGTTGGTCTTCCTTGCCTTTTTCTGTGGTTCCTGCTTTGTCAAAACCAATAAAAAGGTCATTTACAAAAAACAAACAAAAAGTCGAAAAAGCCAAAAGTAGATGTCGTTTTTCCGGGAACTTTCCATTAGATGAAACATTTTCAAATAAATCACATACATCCGATGCAATTGATCATTGTTCGGTTGCACTCTGTGTGCCCTTCCACTTCAACAAGAGCTATCTTTTTAACCAACAGAATGAGCATTGTTCTACTCAGTCACCTTCCACTATCTCCAACAATCGGAAACATTTCAAGTTACTATTTTTCACCACCACTTCATCACACAGGGCACGTCAATTCCAGTGTCAATTAACAGTTAATTACTGGCTTCACGTTTCAGTCTCTAAAGAGCGACATGCTGTAGGACGAACGCCCCCTCACGAGCTAAAACTGAAAGTAGGTGCTGCAATTATGCTAAGCAATCTTATGCCATAATGGTGACTATGCAAGGTTGACAATTACGTATCTACAAATTTAAAAGAAGACAGTTTCCTACATGTTTAAACCTTTCCAATGACAATAAGTCACAGGGACCTACGCCCCCTTCCTCGAGCAATCAGTGGTAATTCCGATATGTAAGAAGGGGGACAGAAGTGACCCTATGAAATACCAGCCGATATTGACCTTTAAGATATGCTAGAACGGCGTATGTTATGCCCGGAACAGCTAGCTGGTACACAGTATTTATAGGTGTCCTGTCATTTTATCGAATGTAAAAGTTTTGCAAGGCAAACGCCATTCTTTCGAATGACAATTTCTTTGAAAACATGTAAAAAAAGTGCCGTCGACATGGGTTAGGGTTGGGGGGTGGGAGGGTGTCGTGGGGGTTGGGGGTCCCCCCCCCAATATACACTAAAACTTTGAAACGTTACATGGAGCTGTCCAGTGCTGAAATTAAAGCACTGGACATCTCATCTAACATTTCAACGTTACAAAAAAAAAAAGCATGGAAATGCTACTTTTAACATGTAAAAGTGCATTTCAATTGAAACCAGTCCATGACTATTGTCGACTGATTGGTTTCAAAAGAAATGCACTTTGCATGTTAAATATAGCACGTCACAGCTTTCGTTTTTCAAAAGTGGAAAAACATGCAAATGATGGGAATATATAAAAATATATCTTCAATAGATAAATGGGGGAAATACATTTGACTCACATTTCTTAGATATAGCAATCAAACAGTAATTAAAAATGTACTAGCATAAGGAGGAGACCAGCAAGTCCATGTGGCAATACACCCGATTGCTGTTCCATCAGTTTTTTAAATTAACTTAAAAATTGTATTGTCCTGTTGAAAAAGGCGAAAAATGTACACAAAGAAAAAAATGAGTAATAGGTGAAAAAATTGCAAATAGCCAGGTGGTTCTAATGTGTAAGAATAAAATACTACTCGTTAACATACCTTCGACACAAATAAATTTGTTTCGCCATTCCACACGATCTGGTCTTGGTAGTACTTTGGCTTCACGAACTGAAATCATATGCTTGGTCCAGCTAAAATAGAATTATTTTAAGAAACAATTTTATGCTGCATAACAAGTTATGATGTATACATATTTTAGATACAAATTGAAATGAACCATAGCACAATACTAGAGCACTATTATGTGCACCACTATGTTCTGCATCATTTTCAAAATCACAAGGCACAATACCCCATTTCACAAAAATAATTGCTCGTTACAGTTGGTCATTTTCATGTCTTGTTTGGAGATGAACAATTGAAACCTACTTTTCATCAGTGTGTTTGGCAGAACATAAAATCAATCTAGTCATTTCCATACGAAAGATCATCAATATTATGGTAAAAACTTCAACCTGCAAAGTTAATGGTTGCATATGTGTTAGGGGGAATTCTCAAAAATGTGCCGATTTCCTTCTACCTTAGAGACCCCCCAGCTCTTTTGCGGGACTTCAGGACTTTTCATTTCTAACCTGGAGAGAGTGAGCCCCTTTTCTAACTCGCTCATGTATTGTTATCGTGATTTAGACACTGTTTCTTTTAACTTTGGAGTCTGACAAAATCCATAGGCATCATCTTTTACATTGTGACACACAGCACCTTCAATGCAGTGGCACATGGTAGTCTTAGATTTCCCAAAGGTTTAAATACCTTCTCTTGGTGAAACTGTTGGCAAGATTAGTAAAGTGAAATTGACTTCACTAACATTTTATAACTTTCGAGATCCAGCACACACTATCTTACCATAGGTTGCTGGAGGGGTTACTTAGTATCCCCTAAGTCTAGTTTCTCATGCAACATTTTTATTTTACCCTTTCTGCAATTAAAGGCTGGTGGCAGTGGTTTACTTTTTACTACCATTGTGTTTTTACCACTGGCTGCGTTCGCAGCCACAGTAAGGCACCCATTGGTGCCCATTTTGCTAAAATGGCCCCAGTCTTCTTTTTTCGCCATTTCTTGTTGGAAAGGTCCTTCTTGAGATTTACTCTGCCTGCCAAATCAGGTTTGGTCCTTTTGTTTGTTTGGTCTTTGGCGGGATTCAAGAGCGAAGCTCGCCTCTGGCTCCAGTATGTCTGGCAGGGGCAGGAAATGAGGCAGTTGCCCGAAACTCCCAGTGCTTAATCCCCTTGGTTACAGGAATGCACCCTAAGGTGAATGGCTGGGTGGCTATCCCAGGACAGCCACCCTGCTTTGTGATTGACAGCTAGGCTGGAATTAATGGGAGAAACCTGCATAAAAGGCAAATCTTTTTGGCTTGGAAGGCAGAGTCAACCACTGTACGAAGGAATCCGAAGAAGAACTTGGAAGAGATGCTGCTGCAACTCCTGGACCGTTGGTTTGCCCAGTGAAGCCCTTCTGCTGTGCTGAAGCTCTGAATTCGCCTCGACTAGAGAAGCCCTGCAAGGATGACTTCTCCCTTTGAGTTGGTGGGACCAATCTACTCCATAAGCCCGTCTGGACATCCTCTCGGAGTTGGCTGTACGTCCACTGCTGCTGCTGGAACCGAAGTGCCAGGGAGAGGAACACCAGATTGTGTGCGTTGCTTTTAAGTTGGACCCGAGCGCTAGGAAGATCCTGCAGAATTCCCTGATGCAGGACTGACCAAGCCTGACCACCTCAACAGAGTGCTGGAGCCCAGATGAGAGGAAAGTCTGAAGTGGTATCCGAGAACTGTAGTGTTGCTTATTTGCTGTCAGAAGCGAGAACCTGAAACACAGAAGAACCGCTGAATTGAAGTTTGCCCATTGCTGCCGCTGACCTTCCCATTGCAGAGCAGGAGTCCCCAGACATCCTCCCTCGTGTCCCCATGACTGAGGCTCAGGAACAACAGGATCTGCAGAGCTGTACTGGAAAAGAAGCAAGCTGGAACCATTTCTTCTAACCAGAGGTACTGTAACATCTAAGAGAACTTACCTCTTGTTGTGTAGCCTTACTTGCTCTCAGTTGAGACCTGTCTTGGTTACCTTGCAGAGTTGCTAAAGCTTTTCCCCTCACAAGCCTCCCAGCTGGTGGTCCTTCAAGTGTTCCATTTTCTACAAACATTTCTAAAAACTTTGTGCGAGACTTTTTCCCTACCAACAAAGATCTTCAGCTCCCCTAGACATTGTGCAATTAACATTGGCTGTCCTGGCTCCCTGAGAGACTCCTCTTTACCTCTGACTTTGTGCTTTGGTCTTTCGCCCGGGAAAGGGTTAAATTTACTCTGCATTGGAAGGTCTCAAAAGTACTTACCCGTTTATGAATTGTTAACTTTTTTTATTCCTCTATTCTATCTTTTGCACCAAACTCAGTATTGCTCTAAATGTACCAGTGATAAATCAATGTCCACAGTGTCCTAGCTATTTAAGTCACCTGAGGGTGTAGGAAGTGTCTGTGTGCCATCCCCAATGGGTGTCATCTGATTTAGAGAAATGGAGTGTGTTTTGAAGTATATTTAAGTGTTACATGTTTTGCTCTCTTTCTGAAGAAGGCTTATATAACTGACTGTAAAATAAATTAATTGTTTTAACAAGAAAACTTGTGTATTTATTTGGGTAATTGTATTGTGAAACTGTCACAGCCCTACTGCTCACATTGACCGCTCTTGAGATAAACCTGGCTGCTCGACCACACCATCAACCTGTGTAGTTCAGACTTATACCAAAGGTTGGGTCCCTACTGCCACGAGGTCAAGGTTATTGTAGTGCACCCAAATAACACAATCTTGCCCAACAATGACAAAATGTACACTAAAATATTGGTGAGCCGGCTGAAAGACCCCCAGCCGAACTTGATCAGACCTGATAAATCAGGCTTTATTTCACTCCGACAGACTCACAATAGCCGTTGTGCATGCCACTTGTTGGAAAAAACTGCTATGACCCAAATACCAGCGCTCTTGGTGTCACTTGATGCCGAAAAAGTGTTTGACAAAGTCAAATGGCCTTTTCTGTTCCGTACGTTGGAACGTATGGGTTTCGGCGAATGATTTTTGCCGATGGTCTGAGCAAATTACTGTTCCCTGCAGATCAGAATAGCGATTAATGTAACTGACAACGTCGCTATACGACAAGGTACCAAACAGGGATGCCCCCTATCCCCATTACTTTCCGCCATGCATCTGGAACCCCTTTTAGTTCGGATAGGAGATTTACAACAAATGAAGGGGGAGGAACACAAAATAATGGTGTTTGCTGACGACATGCTTATATCAGTAATGGAACCAGAAATGTCTCTACTGGCGCCATTCATCGAATTGATTAAGTTTGGAGAGGTCTCGGGGCTTAATATGAACAGGTCAAAATCGGAAACCTTGAAGTTCTCAGCCAAGATACGGTGGAGCGCTTGCGGATCCCCACTATCGGTTGCAGAGAATGGTAGAAAGCACTTCAGGGAAGTCCTTACAAACACACTAGAACAAATATACAGGGCCAACTATCCACAACTACTCGCCAGGGTGAAAAAGGATTTGCAAAGGTTGAACCCACTAGCGATCTCCTGGATAGGGGGAATGATGGTGGTAAAAATGGTGATCTTACCAAGACTGTTGTACTACTTCCAAGCCCCCCCCCCCTCCTTCATGTCCCAAAAACCTTCTTTAACCCCCTTTGAAACTTATTACGGCATATATTTGGCAAAATAAACCAGCTAGGATAGCGATGTCCACTCATACTGCTGTAAGAGATCGGGGAGGAATGGGATTTTGGCATTTCTTTAAGTATTATGAGGTGGCACAAATCAAGGGCATAAAAGAATGGCTTGGAAGCATGGGGCAGAACATAAGGACCAGACAGGAGGGGGCAGTAGCAGGCACCCCCTGCCAGGGTTGGTATGGTTGAATCGAGATCAGACCCCTTAATGTAAAAATTAGTAAAATAGTGGGGACAGTAATCAAGCTATGGGACAAAGCAAATCAAGGAGGGAATGACTCACCAGCTCCCTCCCAGTTTCTTCTGCTGTTTCAGAATCCAGACTTCCTTCCGGGGTTGGAACCTAGGGCTTTCAAAGCCTGGGAGGATGCAGGGTGCATGATAGTCCGGGACATGTACCAAGGTCACGTCATTAGAACGTTCGAGGACTGTAAAAGGGATATGGGGTTGTGAGAGACTGATGGGTTTCACTACAATCATATGCGACATTGGTTATCCACCCTCTGGGATTATAGAGACGGCAGCGCGCCCACCCACTCCTTTTGAAAAGTACATTACAACACACTCTGGTGAAAGGAGAATAATAGAGTCTATATAAAATACTCAGCGAGGGGACTACAATTGTACAGTGGAAATAAATAATGGCAAGTCACGTTAGGTAGTCCCATACCAATAGAAAAATGAAACCCACTCTGGAAGGCGATACCCAAACTAACACGCTCCATTCAGACAAGCGAAATGTGGTACAAAATGATGTTCCAATGGCACTACACTCCCTAAGGACTGCACACAATGTAACCCACTACATCGGCCCAGTGCTGGAGAGGGTCCAGAATGGAAGGAGATTGGCAACACATATGGTGGAAATGCCCAATTATTAAAGCTTTTTGGGTAGGGATTCAGGAACAAGTGGATAAGATCTTTCCAGGCAAACGCCTTGAAGATGAAGGGATTTGGCTTTGCGGGATCCGAAACAGGCACTATCCAAAAGTCAAACAGTTTCATGTTATTACTTATGGTAGCGTTGTTAGTAGTGGCCCGGACATGGAAACAAAAACAAACGCCTACGAACTTGGACTGGTTACAGAAGGTATGGAGTTACAGAAGGTATGGAGTTTCATATCAATGGAATGGGCAACCAACACGGCCCAAAGGGACAAAGCAACCGTTAAACTTAACTGGGAGGAAGTGTTGAACTATCTACAGAGCGTCTATATGCTCCAATGGTGCCCTCATAAATAAGATTATGGATATTATGTGATCGGAACAAACATTTTAACATTAGGCCAGCTATGACAGCCTCCAAGGATGAGCAGGGGGAGGGGAGTTTGAAAAAAGGTGTTTTAAAAAAAATGTTTTGTTCCTCTAAACCAATCACTGTTCCTAGGTCATATTGCCCCATCCAATGACAGTTGTCTTCCTAAACTCCATCCCAGACGGTCATCTTCAGATTTGGTAAGCACGTAAAGTGGCAGTATGAACCAAGAAGAGCCACAGAGGGGAAGGAGGGAGGGTTTGCATATGATGCGTAGGACCTTGTGAAGGTGTGCATGGACCTCCACGTAGCAGCCCTGCAAATGTCAACCAGGGGCACACCAGAGAGCATTGCTGTTGTTGCTGGGATGGCTCTGGTGGAGTGGGCTCTTGGTCAGCCGGGTAGTGGCCTGATAGCCAGTCACTGACAGTGCATGATGCAGCCGGAGAGCCACCTGGAGATGGAAACCTTTGATAAGGCTTCACCAGTCCAAAGTTGATGAACAACAGAGTAGTCTTCCGAAAATTCTATGTACATGCTACGTAGAACCTCAGGGCACGAGCAACATCCTGCAAAGGCAAGGCCCTCTCCGCTGGTGACGACGGAGTCGGGACAAAGACCGGTAACACCAAAGGTTTGTTGAGGTGGAATTCAGATGGTACCTTTGGCATAAAGGTGGGGTGTACGGAGCACCACCTTTGAAGCGTGGAAAGACAAGTAAGGCTACTTGTACAACAGGGCCTGGCTCTCCACCCCCTTGCCCCCCTGCCGAGGTGATAGCCACAAGGAAAGCCGCCTTCCACAAGAGGAAATTGGGTGGGACTTGATGCATAGGTTCAAAAGAAGCTTCCATGAGCTTATTCAGTACTACATTAAGTTCCTGATCCGGGCCTGGAGCCTTCACTGGCGGAAAATTCCTGAAGTGCCCCTTGAGTAACTCCTTGACGAGTCTGCCACCACAGGGAGGGTCTACAGAGAGACCTGGTGTATAGACATGGATAGAATCTAGGGAGTAGTGTCTTACAAAAGTATGTACGAAAGCCCATGTGGCTGCTTCACAGATGTTACGAATAGGAACACCCCTCTGTAGGGCAGTAGAGGCAGCCATACCCCCTAGTAGAATGGGCCCGTAAGCCTACCGGAGGGTCCTTACCCCGCCAAGCGGTAACATTCAGAAATTGCCAAGATAATCCATCTAGACAAAGTCTGCTTAGTAACAGCTTGTCCCAAACGCCTTCCAGCGTATCGAATAAAGAGCCGATCGTCCACTCTGACCCGGGACATGCGTGAAATGTAGAAACTTAAAGCTCTCCTAGGATCCAACCTATGGAGCCTCTCCTCTTCCTTACCAGGATGCGAAGGAGGATAAAGGACGAACCCTAAGGACAACCCTGTCCTTATGAAACACCGTGAAGGGTGCTCAACAGAAAGTGCCTGCAACTCACTCACTCTGCAAGCGGAAGTGACCGCAACTAAATATACAGTTTTAAGGGTCAACAGTCTCAAAGGACAAGAATGTAAAGGCTCAAATGGAGCACCCATTAGGAATTTTAGAACAAGGTTCAAATCCCAACCGGGCACCTGGAAAGGTGACGGTGGAAACCCATTAGTGAGCCCTTTCAGAAACTCAGAAATTAAAGGAATTTTGAAACACGAACACCCCCTCAGACGAGCGCTTAAATATGGACAGCGCCACCAGGTAACCTCTAATGGTACCCGCTTGCAGGCACTTCTGGGCTAAAGAAAGCAAAAAGGACAAACACAGGAAAGTCACATGAAAAAGGATCCACATTCTTAACCCTGCACCAGTCGCAGAACTTTCTCCAACGGCAACGGTACAGGGACTTGGTTGCAGGCCGTCTGGCCGAAAGCAACACCTCCATCACGTCTTCAGGGAGGTCCCAATCCTTATACTTCAACCTTTCAGAAGTCAAGCGTGAAGGTTGAGGGATCTGACCTCTGGATGGAGAACCCGACCCCCCTCCCGTGAGAGCAGATCGTAGGGAAGACTGCGTGGAGGGCAGATGGACAAGTCGAGAAGGTCCGGGTACCACGTTCTCCGGGCCCATGCCGGAGCAATGAGGATCATCCGGGAACCGAACCTCCGTAACCTCTGCAGCACTTGCGGGATGACTGACTGGTGGAAACGCGTACAGCAGTGGGAAGGAACACTCCACCACAAACGTGTCCCCTAAGGCTCCTCTTGGAGGAAAATCCTGCGAGCAGAACCTTTTGCACTTCCGGTTGACACTGAAGGCAAAGAGATCCACTTGTGGGGTCCCCCAAAGGGGCGAAGATCTCCAGGAGAATCTCCTGAGCCAGCTCCCACTCCTGAGAGATCACGCTCTGCCTGCTCAGAGCGTCCACCGTCTCGTTTTCGTCTCCGGCCAGATGAACTGCCGAGATCGAAATTTCCTGCTGGATGGCCCAGAACCAGAGCTGCATTGCCTCCCTGCATAGAGGAAGTGACCCTGCCCCACCTTTTTGTTGAGGTAGGGCATGGCCATGGTGTTGTCAGTCAGAATCAGGACATTCTGTCCTCGCAGTGTCAGCAGAAAAGCCTTCAGGGCAAGCCTGACGGCCCTCAGCTTCAACAGATTGATATGGAGTCTGGACTCCGACGGAGACCAACGACAGCTGACAGTCAACTCGTTGGCATGAGCTCCCCATCCCGTGAGGGGTGCGTCCGTCACGATCGTCACCTCCGGCCAGGGTAGCCAAAACGGACCCCCCTACATCAGATTGCCTTTGACGGCCCACCACAGAAGGTCCTGGGCGACCGAGGGCGGCACCTGAACGGGGTCCGACATCCTGCCGAGGACTGACCACTGCATCTTGAGAGCCCACTGCAGAGATCTCATCAGCAGCCGAGCCTCTGGCACCAGAAGAATGCAGGATGCCATGAGGCATGGGCATGTTGAAACTTGTGCACCATCTGCAGATTGTGATGAGCCCTCACCTGGGGAGGGAAACACTGCCCCAGGGATGTGTCGAGCACTGCTCCGATGTACTGGAGCCGCTGTGTTGGCATCAAATGGGACTTCAAGTTGAGAGAGAAGCCCAGCCTGTGAAGGGAGTGGCAGGTGACTGACAGATGATCCAGGACTTGCTCCGGAGAGTGCGCCCTGATCAACCAATCGTCCAGGTTGGGGTAGAGGTGAATTCCCCCCCTTTCCTGAGACACGCTGCCACCACCACCACGAGCTTGGTGAAAACCTTTGGGGCGGAGGTCAATCCTAACGGCAGGACCCGAAACTGAAAGTGCGAGTCGCCAGCCGCGAACCTGAGGTACTTCTTGTGCTTGGGATGAATCGGCATATGAAAGTAACCGTCCTTGAGGTCGAGACACACCAACCAGTTGGCGAACTGCAGCGCTCAACGACTTCGCTGCAGCCTTCGAGGTCTGCAACCCCTCAAGGCTCTCGTCAGCCTTGTTGCCAAAAAGATGGTCACCATCAAAGGGCATGTTGAGAAGTCTGGCTTGTACATCCAGAAAACCCCGACTTCCGCAACCACGCAAATCTGCGCATTACGGTGCTCGCCGCCATGGACCGGCTGACGCAGTCTGCCACCTCCAGACCCGACTGAACGGATTCACACATGGCATCCATGCCATCCTGTACAAGGGCAAGAAAGCCATCTCGTTCCTCCCCTTCGGGAATATGTTCAGCTGCCAATGAAACAATTCCACAGTGTCAGAGTTGGCTGCTTTCAAAGCCATACCCCCTGAAAAAAAGTCTTTCTTCGCCCAACCGTCAAAAGTTTTTCGTCCCTGTCAGGAGTGATGGTAGGGTATGATGCCTGTTTCGCTGGGGCCGTAGCCGCCTGCACCACCAAACTCCGCCGAGTAGGGTGCATGGACAAGTAGCCGGGGTCGCCACTGGCTGGGTGGTACTTTTTCGGCAACGACTTCCCCACTGCCAGGAGACTTTCCGGAGAAGTCCAAGCCGCCGCCACCATTCGCGGCAAAGCCACATGGAATGGCAGTCAGTTGGTGGACCTTGGTCCAAGATATCTGTCAGGTCATCCTGCAGAAAATCGGACCACCCCAAGTACTCCATCACCCTCGACATCAGCCGCCTGTACGAAGAGTCAGCATGCGTACCAGGCTCAGGCCTGCCAAACTCAACCTCCGGAGAGGTATGAAGACCACTGGCGTCGTGCAAAGACTGACGCAAGTCTTCAATCTGGCTATGACCAGACAAAATCTCATCAGGGACCCCATCCGGAACCAAACCTTCCTCAGACCCTTCCTCCACCTCAGAAATATAATCCAGAGGCTGGAATAAATCCCTGGAAGAGGGCGCAGAAAAAGGCTCAAAGATAGGTCTCACCGACTTCTTCAGGGCCTTCCTCTGGGTTTCCACCGACACACAGGGTACCTCCGACAAAGCATCCTCGAAAGGCGTCGACAGAATCGGTGTCGACGACGAGCGTGGCGCCGATGGCTTCAACACAGGCCACGAGGGCGGAACCCTGAGCGTGTCTTTCGACTGCCTCAGCGCCAATGGCGTCGATGACTTCCTCGGAGGCGGAGCCTCGAAAGTCCCTCGACGGACATGGGGCAGATATCTTCTTCGAAGACCTCACAGCCTCCGACGGTCTCGAGGGCGTCGAGGACAGGGACCTGGAGTAGGCATGACTAGAGCGATCAACCTTGTCTGATCGGGACCTCCGAGGCGCCTGATGATCACGCCGACCACCCGATCCCGAAGGCATGCGAGCGGTGGCCCTAGTACGTTCCCTGCCGGCATCTTTCGAAGGCGCGGACGGAACGGAGCCCTGCAATTGAAAAATCACCATCTTCTCTGTGCGAAAGGCATCCCATTCTGCAGGAGTAGAGTGCTTGTTGGGACAAGCAACCCGCCGACGGGCGGTGTCCTCTGACAGGGAAGGCGACCAGTGACGGTGCTTCCGCGAGTGCCTCGAAGAGGAAGAGGAATAGCGGGACCCACTGCCGGATCGAGACCCACTGGACTTGCGCCGACGGTGCAGAGAGTCGCCCTTCGAATAGTCAGTCGAAAGCACAGCAGATTTCAATTTTCGAGGCTTGGAAACCCTACAAGCAGAAAGCTTCTTCCGTTCCCGCAAGGCCTTCGATGTAAGCAACTGGCAATCATCACAGTCATCCGTGGCGTGGTCCTCAACGAGGCACCAGAGGCAGGCGTCATGCGGGTCAGTCAGCGACATCTTGGAACCACAGTCCCGACACTTCTTGAAACCCGGCCACGGGGTGGAAGAAGATGAAGACATGGTGATCTTCACAAACGAACAAGTTTGAAGAATCGAAAGAATATAACTTAGAAGAACCGAGGGGCGCCGAGATCTCCGAAGCGAAAAAACTGAACTGAGGCTACGGGCGTCGTGCGTTCTACTTATAACATCCGGTGACGTCGGCTCGACGGAGGCCCTCGAGGACAGCGTATCGATGTCATCGAGGCAGACATTTTTTCCAAAGCAGCACAGCTGTGGTGATTACCTGTCATAGATATGGAATACGTCGGAGGACCCAATCCCCTCTAACAGTTTTTACTTATAGAAGACACTAGCCCTTTGACTTTGGCCTACCTATTGCATTGAATCAACTCCTCTGGTGAACTCCAACTATTTGCACTGTTTTAAAGTAACTAATATTAGTTTTATTAATTTATGCCTTTTTGCTCCTACTTCAATGCTATTTTGCTCCGACTTCAAGGGAGCTCAACTGCTGAGTAATCAGTATTGTAGTATAATTTGTGTGATAGTGGTTGCCTCATTTAGTGAATGCTTTATAAATGACTAATAAATTAATAAGTGTTTTACCAGGAAACCTTGAGTATAAGTGTCTATCTGAATACTTGTCATTGTAGACCTTTGTGTAACACCCTTTCAAGCTCACATTCCCTCTTGAGAGAAGCCCGGCTGCTCAGCTCGCTACCAATAACTGTGTGGTACAGACTTATACCAAAGGCTGGTTTTGCTTACACCTGTAGTCCTAGTTGTGTGTAGTGGTCCCAGAGGGGACTGCATACAAACCTTGCCTTACATACACAGGTTGGTAGTGTAGTCGAGCAGCCAGGCTCATCTCAAGAGTGGTCAATGTGAGAAGTAGCAGTTATTCAAATAAACACATACTCATGGTTTCTTGATAAAACAATTATTAATTTATTTCACAGTCAGTTATATAAGCCTTCTTCAGAAAGGGAGCAAAACATGTAATTCTTATAATACAGTTCAAAACACTCTTAGTTTCTCTAAATCAGATGATACCCATTGGGGAGGCACACAGACACTTCCTATACCCTCAGGTGACTTAGATAGGACACTCGACATCGATTTATCACTGGTACATTTAGAGCAATACTGAGTTTGGTGCAAAAGATTGAATAGACGAATAAAACAAAGGTTAACTAATAATTCACAAACTGGTCACTTTTAAAAACCTTCCAATGCAGAGTAAATTAACCTTTTCCGGGGGTAAAAGCCAAAGTACAAAGTCAGAGGTAAAGAGGAGTCTCTCAGGGAGCCAGGACAGCCAATGTTAATTGCACAATGTCAAGGGGAGCTGAAGATCTTCTTTGCAGGTAGGTAAAAAGTTTTGCACAATGTTTTTAGAAATATTTGTAGAAAATTGAAAACTTGAAGGGCCACAAGCTGAGAGGCTTGTGAGCGGCTAAGCTTTAGCCACTCTGCAAGGTAACCAAGACAGGTCTCAACTGAGAGCAAGTATAGCTACACAACAAGAGGTAAGTTCTTAGACTTTACAGTACCTCTGGTTAGAAGAAATGGTTCCAGCTGGCTTCTATTCATGTGCAGCTAAGCAGATCCTGTTCCTGAGCCTTAGTCGTGGGGACAAGAGGGAGGACGTCTGGGGACTACTGCTCTGCAATGGGACGGTCAGCAGAAGCAATGGGCAAACTTCAATTCAGCAGTTCTTCTGTGTTTCAGGTCCTCTCGTCTGACAGTAAATAGCAACACCGCGATTCTCGGATCCCACTTCAGACATTCCTCGCATTAGGGGTCCAGCACTCTGTTGAGGTGGCTTAGGCTTGGTCAGTCCTGAAACATGGAAGTACGGAGGATCTTCCTAGCGCTCGGGTCAGACTTAAAAGCAACGCACACAATCTGGTGTTCCTCTCCCTGGCTCTTCGGTTCCAGAGTAGCAGTAAAAATGCAACCAGCTTCGTGGGGATGTCCAGACGGGCTTACTTTGGAGTTGATTGGTCCTACCAGCTCAAAGGGAGAAGTCGTCCTTGCAGGGTTTCTCTAGTCGAGGTCAATTTGGAGCTACAGCACAGCAGCAGAGCTTCACCGGGCAAACCAACAGTCCAGGGAGTTGCAGCAGCCATCTCTTTCAAGTTATTCTTCAGATTCCTTTGTCCAGTGGTCAACTCTGCCTTCCAATCCAAAAAGTCTCACCTTTTATGCAGGTTTCTCCCATTCATTCCAGCCTAGCTGTCAATCACACAGCAGGGTGGCTGTCCTTGCCGGACAGCCAGCCGGCCAATCACCTTTGGGTGCATTCCTGTAACCAAAGGGACTAAGCACAGGGAGTTTCAGGCACCTCCCTCACTTCCTGCCACTGCTAGACATACTGGAGCCAGAGGCGGGCTTCACTCGTGAATCCCGCCAAAGGCAAAACGAACAAAGAGACCAAACCTTGTGCTCAGAGTAAATCTCAATAAGGACTTTCCCGACAAGAAATGGCGAAAAAAAGAAGACCGGGGCCATTTTGATTAAATGGGCACCCATGGGTGCCTTACCGTGGCTGCGAACGCAACCCGCGGTAAAAACACACAATGGTAGTAAAAAGTAAACCACTGCCACCAGCCATTAATTCTAAGGGTAACAAAAATGTTACATGAGAAACTAGACAAAGGGGATACTAAATAACCCCTCCAGCACCCTATGGTAAGATCGTGTGTGCTGGGTCTAGAAAGTTACAAAATCTAAGTAAAGCCAATTTCACTTCACGGCTCTTGGAAACAGTAGTTTCACCAAGAGAAGGTATTTAAACCTTTGGGAAAGCTAAGAGACTTCCCTGTGCCACTGCACTGACGGTGCTGTGTGACAATGTAAAGATGATTCCTATGGAGTTTGTTCAGACACCAAAGTTAAAAAGAACAATTTAAAATCACATTAAAACTATATGAGAGATAAAAAGTCCTAAAGTCCAGCAAAAGAGCTAGGGGTCTCTAAGGTAGAAGGGAATGAACACATTTCTGAGAATTCTCCGACAGGAAGGTAAGCTGAAGGCTTTATTTTCTTCAAAAAGTCGGAATAGGTTTAAAAACTAGCAACAAGATTGGGGGTCCATACAGACTGAAGGGAAAGTAGCCAAAAGAGATTTTCCATCACACTACCCTCCCTAAACCCCCCTCCACTCCCACCCCAGAATAGGGACTCAGTCCCAGGATGGGTTTCCTTTTCCAGTCAATTATACATCTTAGACAGCCTATCAGCATTGCTATGTTGTGCACCTGGCCTATGCTCAATGGTGAAGTCAAAGCCTTGAAGGCTTATGGAACACTTTAGAAATTTAGGATTGTCCCTATTCATGTTTATTAGACACTTTGGGACTCCACTGTGCAGACTGACCATAGGTCCTTAAAGAGGTAGGGTCTCAGCTTCCTAAGGACCCATATAATAGAGAAACTTTCCTTCTCCACGGTCTCCCACCGAGTTCTGTCCTTAAGCTGGCGACTTATAAAACATTTGTTCGTAGTTTATTTGTATAAAAATAAAGTCCTTTTAACGAACAGAATATACATTGCATATCATTAAATCACAGAAATATAGAATGAGTGATTAAAATATGAAGAGAAAAAACATATGCTATTAGGTGATAGAACACGTGGCATAAAACAAAACATAATATATTAACAACCAGATCTAGTTCATAGCTATTCATGGTGGATTGTCCATAAGAAGCCTAATTTTCATAGATCTTCTTAAATAAGATAACAAAGGCAAGGCCACAAAAGGCGAGTCAGCCTTGATGAGGTAGTATAAAGCTGGACGAAATAGCTTAGCATTTTCAAGCCTTAAGACCGGAAGAATAGTTTCCTGCCTTATATGCGAGTAGGTGGGACAAACAAGAATAAAGTGCAGAAGGTCCTCAATCTCTTATATCCGCACAGCAATGTTGGATAAGATTTGCACAGAACTGGTAAATCTTCCTTTCCTGGTTCAACCCAAGAACTTTTTGCTTTATTAGTGGGATATTTTTCCTCAATACCTCAGTGTGTGGGAACCGTTTTCCACACTCACCTAATCTTTAACTCTTTTTATGGGTGGCATTTTTAAGACTCTCCATAGTGTCTTTTTAAAGTTATCATCTTTAACAACTTATTGGCAATAAGTGCCTGTTGTTGGTGGGTTGCCCTTGGGGCTCCCCTTTTAACTTTCTTGTGCTAACCTTGAGTGAACTACAGTTCCCAAGGGTAGAAAGGATCTTTGGATCCCTTTTACATTTTATTCTGTGAAGCCAGCACACCCCACCTTAAGTGGAGTGCTGGGGAGATACCCTGTATCCCCTTTCACATTAAAACTGTAACAATGTTGTTACAGTGCCAAGTTTACCTTCAATGGCTGGTGGCAGTGGTTTCATGATGAACTACCATGATTTGCATCTACTGCCGCTGTTCGCAGCTCCGGTAACGCTAACCGTGGGAGCCATCTTTTTCAAAATGGTGTCGAGCCAGCTTTGCTAAAATGGTCCCTGAACTTTTTTGTTCGCCATTTTAGGGTTTCTTGTTGTTTCTTCTTCCTTCCCCTGACCTCCAGGCAGGGAAATGCCTTTGTTTTATTTGCATCTTCGGCGGGAGTCCCCTGGACTCCACGCCCAGGCTCTAGCCTGTCTGAGAGCAGGAAGTGAGGGAGGAGTCCAAAACTCCCAAGCCCTTTGTTTTCCGCCTTGCTTGAATGGGGACAAATCACAGTGGGGTCTGGCTGTCCTGATTAGATAAAATGCGGGGAGAGAATGCAGAGGTTGTGCTGTAATTCCTGATAAATACTGCAAACCTGGAAGCTGAAGATATGTCGACCACTGGAACTTAAACCGGAGAGGAAGATGAAAGAAAAGCGGCTGAGACCATTTCCAGAGACCGGAGAGCCTGCTGTGCAACTGGAGCCTGCTGTAGCCCTTCCTTCCAATCAATCTGGAGACTCTGAAAACGACGACCCTGACCCAGAGCCTGGTGGGACCCACTAGACTCAAGAAGAGCTGCATTTTGAGCCACCCCACGCGTTGCTGCGACCTTGCGTTGTTGCAATACCCCAAAACCATGACACCTTACGCCATTGTGCGGTGCACGGTCTTCCAAATTCCGAATCTCGCTGAAACTTCGTGGGCATCTTGGTGGATCTCCAGAGAAACAAATAGAGTCCGAAAAGTCCCTTCACCAGCATGCTGGACCTTTGTAACGACAAGAATTCAACCGCGATTTTCAGTCTTCTGTGCTCCTTGAAAAGGCACCAAATCTGCAGAAACGCATTCAGCTGTGAGGGGAAACCTTGCCTAGAGCCTTGTTCATCAATCCCTGCTGCACAGTCCCTTCTGAGGTCTTGTTTTCAGTCTCCACGACAAGGAATTCCCTGACCAGGTATTTGGCTGCAGATCCTGAAGTTCTGCTGAAAAATCTTCAATGCGGAGATATTGTGTTGGATTGGGTATGTACTTACCTTTAGCCTGTTAGGATTTCTGTGTAGCTATGTGGTGTTTTCTGTGATTGGGAGGTCCTTCGTCCAGTACACCAAGTCCCACTGCTAGAATCCTGAAAGGGTGTCTTCTGCGAAGCCCCTGGACCCTCTTCTAACTCTAAAGTGAAGTACTTACCGGTTTGCCAAGTTTCCCTAAGGAACTCTGACTTTTTCTACTAAAGAACCTATTCTGACACTGCCTGTAGTGGGCACTAGTCCTAGTGACCCCCATTCTGCCACTGAGAACACCCATGCTCCAAGAATAAGGGAAAGACTGAAGGGATTGGGACTTCTGCCTAGAAAAGAAAATAAATGTTATAAAAGTTACTTACTTGTAAAGAGTTGGTTGGGAACTGTAATTCTAAGACTGAACAGTTACAAAAGTTCTTACTGATCTTGAATGTGTGATGCACTATTCTTAAAAGTATGGTTCCTTAGAAACTGTTTTGCCATTCTAATAGAAAGTAGATGGGAAGGCATTTTACTCTCCTGCGATTACTTTTGAGAAGAGGCACAACCTAAAGTTTTGGTTTCACCAGATTGTTCCTGCAGGGTAATTGAATGAGTGTCCTCCAACTGTTGGCATCACCAGATTAGTCCTTCAACTCAGGGTGAATGGGGCCAGATCGGAGAGAATCAACATTACGAGAGGTACTAGACAAGGATGTCCCCTGCCCCCAGTCATATTTGCGCTCTCAATGGAGCCATTTGCGAGCAGAATCCGACACAACCCGGCAATACATGGCCTTATGGTCAAAGGAGTCTTACAAAGTGGCCCTACACGCCGACGACGTACTACTAACGGCCACCCAGCCGGAAGAATCCATGCATGCAATTTGGCTAGAAGTATTCAGAGTGTCAGTCTAGAAAAATGGATACCTCTACTTTGTGACCGCAAACGTATTTTGGTGGCCGTGGGCCAACCGTCTCATGCACGATATGACAGAATATAGGTTTTCGAGTTTGCCAATGAACGGCCATTTTGATACAAGAATCGCCATTTTGTTTTCTAACCATTGCTCATTGCTTTCTGTTCCTATTGCTTCGCAGTATATTTTCCGCTTACACTGCTCGACTGTAAAACATTGTTGTCTGTTTGTGAAAAGGACAAGGCCGCTGGGCCGAGAGGATAACAAGAGTTCGCTGAAACACAAACGTAGGCAACACCAGGAAGAATGCCCGGCTCCCTCCCGAATGTAGCCTTGAAGCGGAGCTGCAGGGCATTTAATCATTTTGCCGCTGCCAGCCAGTCTCGTTATACGGTAGAATATGTTAGAATAATACTGCAAAAGGCTTGAATTATGCTTTTCTTACGCCCCCCCCTTTGCTGAGCCCGCTAGAGCGTGTCGGCTCCCAGGACACGAATAGCACCTAATAGATAGCAAGGTCCGGAATACAACTCTTATCCCCGTATGTAGCTCGCTTCCAAGAACAGAAGCGCTGTGTTCTATTCAACAACTGAAAGATGCCTTCGCACTCACAAATTGCAAATTGTTACTAGAATAGATGTTTGAAGGTGTCATAGTAGTCGGAGATGTCCATCATCACACCAAGTTTAAAGAAACCCAATAAAGGGAGGTGTTAAACATGTCATAGCTGATTGTTTGATATGCATTTTGTATATATGTAACTGATGTACGTAATTCACTCTCTTGCGTCGCTCGAGGTCTAGAGATGCACGTCGCGGGGCGTGAGACCGAGTTGGCCAACTGAGACTTTTGCTTTGCAATAAACCCTAGCTTTGGGAATACAACCTCGTGTCTGGCGTATCTATCGTGTGTGGTGACTCGCCTTGTTTCCATAGACATCAGAGTCCCCTAGGGGCCCCTTTCAAGAGGGGCATTGGGATTTAAGGTAAACTTCACGAAATCAGCAGCAATGAGCATCAACGTGCAGAAGAAACGCATGACAGCCCTGGAAGTCAGCTATCCAATCCCATGGGCAAAGCAGCATATCAGTTACCTGGGGTTTCAAATGGCAAGCAAAACGGAAAGAATCTACAAAATAAATTTCCGCCCACTATTAACAGAGCTCCGGAAGGATCTGGCTCGATTTCAGAAGCAAGAAATGTCATGGTTCGGAAGGATTACAGCCGTGAAGATGAACCTATCCCAAGACTGCTTTATCACTGCCTTGCCCTCCCAGTAACAATCCAGAAGAAAGCCATACAAAAGCTGCAGGTAGACATCATAAGATATGTCTGGGAAGGAAAGAGATCGCAAATACCAAGGCTCATCATGCTGCGGAGTACGGCGGTGGCCGGGCTACGGGTCCCCAGACGTGATCAGATACTGCCTTGCAGCTCAGCTATCGCAGGCCTTTTTATGGAAGCTAAGTGATGCTCAATCCCGTTGGTTGACGCTGGAGGATAAATGGTGCCAGACGCCAATAGAATCCCTGCCACATATGAAAAGCTCTGGCAACCCCCCTGAACGCAGGGCCCCTGACCGCGACGAGAAACACAGTGACAAGCTGGAAGAGGGCAGCTCGCCACTGGAATTGTAGAACCACGGTTGGCCCGCTCAACCCCATATGGGACAACCCGGACTTCCAAACAGCTTTAGACAGTGGAAGGAAGGAGACCGAGGGTCATCGCAGACCTCTTCGAAAATGGGGATCCGCTGAACTTCGAAGCCTGTAAAGCCAAAGTCCAGGTCCCAAAGACAGAAAGATTCCGGTACGCACTGTCAGGGTACCAGAGGTGCCAGGCAAAGTACAGACTGCCCAGCGTGCGAGGGAATAGTGTTTTGCCCTACAGAAGGCTTCTTCATCCTTTCCATAGGAAGAAACCTTCCAGTACCACATTTCCCAGCACACCCGGCGGCAGGAACTACACTTCTCAGGCCACATGGGGTGTGGCGAGCCGGCGCATGCGCGAAGCTCTGAGCACGGGGCTTGTGCTCAGAACTTCATCGTGAGCGGTCGCATCTTCCGGAGCTCCAGCCTGAGGGGACTACGCGAGGGGCCACGCCCCACGGATCTTTCAACCCGGCCCCTCGAGACTCTCAGATAAGTGACGCATGCATGCCCAGCTGGGGGAGAGAGAGTTAATGGGGAATCACGCGCAGGGGGTTAACGCCCACACTCTTAAGCCCCCCTGCGCACGGCTAAGTTAAGTTCTGTGCACAGTTGCACTGAATGACAATTAATCCAGGAGGCAACGTTACTTTCGAGTTTCACATTAACCCATGCGAGTGTGAACTAACAGCGCTTGCGGTTAATCGTAGGCCACGTGCGGCTCCCGCATGTCACGCCCAGAACCCCAAAACAATGCCGGAGCGTCTTTAACCATGTGCGGTTCTTTTTAAACGCACGGATTGACGACCAGGAAACACAGCCGGCTCAAAACAGTACTAGTTGAGGCGTGAGGACGTTTCAGCCTTATGAGCCCTATTCTGGTGTGAGAGTCGGGGGGAAACAAAGACACGGCAGGGGCCCCGCGTGGCTTACACACTAATCTCCGTGTTCTGAAGAATGGGACAATGTGCATGCATGTGTGAATAATTGCTGTGTCGCTGTAATTCAGAGCTATAGGGAGCCTTGCCTAATTCTTGCTCTTTTTACAGCGATCGATCGCTTCTGATACAGACCGGACCTGGAGTGCGCAGGCAGGTGGCCAGCACTCAAACCCAGAGCTAAGTGCCCTATTGTTTTGTTTGTTTGGAATCACTCCCCAAATGGGTGTGGCAATGCATGAGTGAATGTAATGTCATAACTTGGTTTTGAATGATTTTTTCACTATTTTTCCCGTGTCCTATCCAATACTGTACCCTGCAACCTCAATCCGGTATTCCTACTTCCCCGTACCCATCCAACCAGCGTTCCCTAGCCCTCTTTCCCCGCTGGGGTTGCGGATGTCTGCGTAAGCCTTCGCTTGCAGGCGCCAAAACCTTAGAGGGGGTGGTTGGTTCGTGCCACTCCTGCGCCTGGACTCCTGGAGCCCTGACAGTAGCACAAGCCCACGTGTGACAGGCGCCCGAGTGGTACGACCCATCCCCACTATGGAAGAGCTTACTAAAGTGTTACAGGATTTGCAGGCCGAGTTAGCCGCCTCTAGACAGGATTATGCTACCTTGGCTGCTCAGGTGCGCAGCCTTAGTGCACAGGTGGCCCCCCTGCCCAGTGGAGGAATACCAGCCCCGACCCCAGTGCAGGTTCAAGTCACTCCTGAATCAGTGGTTCCCTTGGCTCCTCCGGAGAGGTATTCTGGAGACCACCATAAGTTCCAGACATTTATTACACAATGTAGGCTACATTTTCTCACCAAGCCTGCCGCCTTTCGCTCTGTACAGGCACGAACAGCCTTCGTGATTTCTTATCTTAGTGGTGATGCAGCGGCATGGGCAAATCCGTTGATACAACGGGATGATGGTGTCCTATATGATTGGGACGAGTTTTTGGCCGAATTCGAAAAAATATTCGATCGAAGAGCTGCAGCATTGTGTAGGGACCGAGAGCTATTAACCTTACGACAAGGCAACAGGGAGCTGATCACATACGTGACTCAGTTCAATCGTCTGGTGGCTGAGGCTGATTGGCCTAGGGAAAAAAGGATGTCCCTTTTTTACCAGGGTCTGCGGGATGAATTAAAGGACTTAATCGCCCAGGTGGACCCACAACCCACTAGCTGCCCAGCTATGATTGATCTAGCTCTGCGGTTGGATCACCGTCAGGCAGAGCGACGGGGAGATAAGCGACGCGGGGATTCACGCCCGTTTGCCCGTCTAGATCAGTCACGCTCAGCACGAACACCCGAGAAAGCGAGTGGGGCTGGGGCAGATTGGTGCTGCCCGGGGACCCCTTGTTAAGGAAGAAAGGGATCACCGACGAAAGGAGGGTCTTTGCATGTACTGCGGAACCTCAGGACATTTTGTCCGAGAATGTCCCTCGAGACCCAGGGTGCAGGGAAACGCGTCAGCTCGACAGTAAGGGTCATACAGTCGAGCCAGGATGCTTTAATGGTCCCAAGGAACAACAGTATAAGTTACACACCACATATTTCTCTGCAAGGGTGCTTGAGTTTTCTAGGTCAAGAAACCCAGGTTACGCTGTTTCTGGACTCAGGAGCAACTGGTAATTTCATAGACATAGCTTATGCTGCCAAATTAAGCATACCGGTATGCCGAAGGGAAAATCCAGAGGCAGTACGTGCAGTGGATGGCACAGTCCTAAGTTCCGGGCCCATAACCCATAGAACCCAAGTTTTGGAACTGTTGCTCGGGAACTCATCTCGAGAAGGTGCAATTCGACCTTATAGCTGCGCCGCAGTTTCGCCTAATCTTGGGGCTTCCCTGGCTCAGGAAGCATGACCCACAGGTGTCCTGGTCGACAGGCACAGTTACCTTTTCATCGGACTATTGTCAAAAAGGTTGTATAGTCCCTTGGAACGATCATGACTCCCCTCTAAGGCCCGTTATAATGCTGACGGAGGTGCAAGACCTCCAGCATTTGCCCACAGAATACCATGGGTTCAAGGACGTGTTTGACAAACAAGCAGCTGAGACATTACCACCACATAGGTCTTTCGATTGCCATATAGATCTAGAAACCGGGGCAGTACTCCCGTGTAGCCGTATCCACGCCCTTACCGAGGCGGAAACGGCCCACCTTAAAAAATACATCGACGATAACCTACGCAGTGGGTTTATTAGGCATTCCAACTCGCCAGTCTCGTCACCGCTCTTTTTTGTCCCCAAAAAGTCTGGTGAATTAAGAACTTGCATCGACTACCGCGGGGTTAACAGCATCACAGTAAAAAATCGATACCCATTACCCCTAATACCAGTTCTATTAGATCAGGTGCGAGACGCTACAGTCTACACTAAACTGGACCTAAGAGGGGCTTACCACTTGGTGCGAGTCAGAGCTGGGGACGAGTGGAAAACGGCTTTTCGAACAAAATTTGGTTTATATGAATACCAAGTGATGCCGTTTGGTCTCTGTAATGCCCCTGCAGCTTTCCAACACTTCCTTGACGAAGTGCTTCGTGAGTATCTTGATGTATTCGCTGTCGTGTATATAGACGACATCTTAATTTACTCACGAAATATGCAGGAGCATGTTCAGCATGTGAAGGCAATTTTACAACGCCTTAGAGAGCACAACTTGTTCGCCAAGCTTGAAAAGTGCGAATTCCACTGCACCACGGTTGAATTCCTTGGGTACTTTTTGACCCCGTCAGGAGTACAAATGGACAAAAGAAAGGTTCAAGCAATCTTGGATTGGCCAGCACCCACTTCCGTGAAGGAAGTGCAGGCCTTTCTTGGCTTTGCTAATTTCTATCGGCGATTCATTAAAAATTTCTCAGAACTGGTAACCCCGATAACTACGCTATTACGGAAGGGTCGAGCATTTCGTTGGGACGAATCTGCCGAGCGTGGCTTTCAACAACTCAAGTCGGAATTCACGTCTGCACCAGTGTTAAGGCATCCAGATCTGTCACTACCATTCGTGATAGAAACGGACGCGTCTAGTTATGCTCTGGGAGCAATCCTCTCCCAGCGTGATCCTAAGACTGGCCTTCTACACCCAGTAGCCTACCATTCCAGGAAACTGCTCTCGGCAGAAACAAATTATACCATAGCCGACAGGGAACTGTTGGCAGTGAAGTCCGCCTTTGCAGAATGGAGGCATTATCTGTTAGGGGCCCGTCAGAAAATAACTGTCATGACCGACCACCGCAATTTGCAGTTCATAAAAACCGCTAAAACACTCAGCCACCGCCAATTACGGTGGGCTCTGTTCTTTGCCGATTACGACTTTCTTATCATGTATCGGCCTGGGACCGACAATCGTAAAGCTGATATCTTGTCTCGGTATCCCGAGCCTGAGGAGAAGCAAGTGAGTGAGACCCGACCAATAATACCCCCACCCTAGATTATAGGAGTGGTTGGTAGACCTAACATCTTTGAGGATGTGCTAGAAAATATGTCAGCTTCGGAGTTAGAAGAATGGAGCACTAGAGGGTCCAAACATACTGTTGTGAATGGCCTTTCCCATTATGAAAAAGCTTTGTATTTGCCCACGCCAGAGTTGCGGACTGAGGTAATGCAGTGGTGTCATGATTCCACTCTAGCTGGACACCCAGGTATAGCAAAAACCCAAAGAAATGTGGCGCGACATTTTTGGTGGCCCACTATGTTACGAGATACTCGAGTTTACGTATCCGACTGTGACACATGCAGTCGACAAAAGGCTGGCCATCAAAAACCGGCAGGATTATTGCAACCCCTACCCACGCCATCAGCTCCGTGGCATACCGTAACAATGGATCTAATTGTGGATTTACCACCAGTGGATAAACACACTTCGATCCTAGTCATTGTTGATTCCCTCACTAAGATGGGTCACTTTGTCCCTTGCAAGGGCGTGCTCACTGCGGGGGAGGTAGCTGAGTTGTTCCTTAATAATGTAGTACGTCTACATTCCCTCTCGTGTTGTTACGGATAGGGGACCTCAGTTTACATCCCGATTCTGGCGGGCATTCTGCAAACTGATCAATATGGAAGTCAGCCTGTCGTCTGGTTACCATCCTGAGACCGATGGGCAGACTGAAAAAGTCAACCAAGGGCTAGAGCAATATTTGCGCTGTTATGCCACCACTGCCGAAACTTCCTGGGTGCAATATGTCTGGTTGGCCGAGATTGCCTACAACAATTCTGTGCACAGCTCAACAAAGTATACGCCGTTTTTTGGCATGTACGGTTATCATCCACGGACCATGCCCATGTCGCCAATAGCCCCTTCTTTAGATTTACCCACGCTTGTGGGACGGCATGCACACGTAAAACAAGTATGGGGGGATATACAGCGCAACCTACAACAGGCCAAAGAAACCTATAAATCTTATGCGGATAAGAAAAGGCGCCCTAGTCCCGTTTACCACCAGGGGGATCGGGTATGGTTATCCACCCAGCATATACGTTTACAGGGTCCTCGTAAATTACAACCCCGGTATCTTGGGCCTTTCACGATCGCTGAGATAATAAATCCGGTGGCTGTTCGTTTGGCCTTGCCAACTCAAATGAAAATCCATCCCACGTTTCATGTGTCTTTACTCAAACCAGCTAGACCTACTATTCGTACTATGAAACCACCACCCGTGTTGGTGCAGGGTCACCCCGAATATGAGGTGCAAGCTATCTTGAACTCACAACTACGAAGCGATGGTCAGGTGCACTATTTGGTAGAGTGGGTTGGGTATGGGCCTGAAGACCGCTCCTGGGAACCAGCTTGTAATGTCCATGCTCCGAAACTTGTGAAACTCTTTCATGCTACTTATCCCGGGAAACCCAATCCTCGAACCCTTCGGAAGGGGGGGGGGGGGGGGGGGGAGTACTGTCAGGGTACCAGAGGTGCCAGGCAGAAGTACAGACTGCCCAGCGTGCGAGGGAATAGTGTTTTGCCCTACAGAAGGCTTCTTCATCCTTTCCATAGGAAGAAACCTTCCAGGACCACATTTCCCAGCACACCCGGCGGCAGGAACTACACTTCTCAGGCCACATGGGGTGTGGCGAGCCGGCACGCATGCGCGAAGCTCCGAGCACGGGGCTTGTGCTCAGAACTTCATCGTGAGCGGTCGCATCTTCCGGAGCTCCAGCCTGAGGGGACTACGCGAGGGGCCACGCCCCACGGATCTTTCAACCCAGCCCCTCGAGACTCTCAGATAAGCGACGCATGCATGCCCAGCTTGGGGAGAGAGAGTTAATGGGGAATCACGCGCAGGGGGTTAACGCCCACACTCTTAAGCCCCCCTGCGCACGGCTAAGTTAAGTTCTGTGCACAGTTGCACTGAATGACAATTAATCCAGGAGGCAACGTTACTTTCGAGTTTCACATTAACCCATGCGAGTGTGAACTAACAGCGCTTGCGGTTAATCGTAGGCCACGTGCGGCTCCCGCATGTCACGCCCAGAACCCCAAAACAATGCCGGAGCGTCTTTAACCATGTGCGGTTCTTTTTAAACGCACGGATTGACGACCAGGAAACACAGCCGGCTCAAAACAGTACTAGTTGAGGCGTGAGGACGTTTCAGCCTTATGAGCCCTATTCTGGTGTGAGAGTTGGGGGGAAACAAAGACATGGCAGGGGCCCCGCGTGGCTTACACACTAATCTCTGTGTTCTGAAGAATGGGACAATGTGCATGCATGTGTGAATAATTGCTGTGTCGCTGTAATTCAGAGCTATAGGGAGCATTGCCTAATTCTTGCTCTTTTTACAGCGATCGATCGCTTCTGATACAGACCGGACCTGGAGTGCGCAGGCAGGTGGCCAGCACTCAAACCCAGAGCTAAGTGCCCTATTGTTTTGTTTGTTTGGAATCACTCCCCAAATGGGTGTGGCAATGTATGAGTGAATGTAATGTCATAACTTGGTTTTGAATGATTTTTTCCCTATTTTTCCCCGTGTCCTATCCAATACTGTACCCTGCAACCTCAATCCGGTATTCCTACTTCCCCGTACCCATCCAACCAGCGTTCCCTAGCCCTCTTTCCCCGCTGGGGTTGCGGATGGCTGCGTAAGCCTTCGCTTGCAGGCGCCAAAACCTTAGAGGGGGTGGTTGGTTCGTGCCACTCCTGCGCCTGGACTCCTGGAGCCCTGACACGCACAGCTCTCGGACACTGGCTATCAAGCAACATATTAAGGCAAAGCGGAAGCAGAGAACTATCAGTCCTAGAGAGAACGCTCACCACCACCCCCCTGAAGGGTAAAATATCCACCCTATACAAGCTGCTCGACAGGACGGACCCAAGCAAGAAAGAGGCCTATATGACAAAGTGGGAAAAGGACATAGGCAGAGATATCGATCCAGGGAATGGAGCAGCATCTGGTACCGGGTGCACAAATGCTCTCAATGTAAAACCAATAAAGAAGGGGCCTTCAAGGTGTACTACAGATGGTACCGAACGCTGGAGATACTCAACAAATGTAACCCCACAATTCCGGAGCAATGCTGGAGGAGATGCCCAGATAAAGACACGTTATTCCAGCGTCTATGGGCCTGTTCCGAGGCGGCACAATTATGGAGGAGCATCCATGAACAAATTAAACTAATCATAGGCCTCTCAATCCCATGGGACCCAGGAATGGTCTTGCTGGCAGCGACAGGCGAGGGCCAATTCCCATTGACTGGACGCCTAGCCGATCTATGTACCCACCGCCTAAAAGCAGCAAAAATTTCAATTGCTAGGCTATGGAAAAACTCGGAGGGCCCGGCAATCCCAATGTGGTGGTCCAAGTGCTGGGACATAGTGGCAGCAGAAATAAATCAGGGCTCTCCGATTCGACAAAAGGAGAAAATTCTACCAAATCTGGGCCCCCTTCCTGGATTATACGCAGCAATTCCCATGGGTGACAAGACCTCCGATGGATGGAGAACTTAAGACTAAAAACGACATGAAGGAGGCAAAACAGAAACAGGAACTCCTGGGGCCAAAAATGAGCTCAAAGGTTACATAAATCTCTTGGTCCCGCGTCATCGGACGAACTCAGGCCAAAGGAAATGCCTCTCCAAATAGACTGCAATGAATCAAGTCTCCCAACCTGGCTTAATGTGAAAGCTGATGACCCCTGCGTCTCCCCTCTCCTCCTTTCTGTCTGTACCCTCCCAGAGTTAGAGACCATGTTTGGTACTGTTATTATTTTCTTTTGTTCTGCTAAACTGAAGCTCTAAAAATGATATATGATACATTACCCACCGTAATCGTATTTCTGATGCTTGTATCTGCTTAGATTCACATGCTGTGCATAGGCCGACATCTAGTGGAAGCTGCAGAGTATTACAGTTTGTTTTGCGAAACTCGAAAATGGGCGTCGACACAGGGCGTGCCAGTAATACTATCCCTAGTGTGACGTCCACTGTACCCAAGATCCCTCACGCGTCTAGGATCCTCAGATTGTATTTTTTCTGACATGAGGTAGCATGAGGAGTAGCCCGAGTACAAATAATCCAAGCAGATAGAAAGGTAAGACTACAAGCAACCATGCGCCTTCTCTAAGAGGGGAGGAAGGGTGGGTCGCATGTGAATCTAAGCAGATACAAGCATCAGAAATACGATTACGGTGAGTAATGTATCCCTTCTGAGGCTTGTGGAATCTGCTTAGATCACATGCTCTGCATAGATTAGCGAGCAGTACCTGAAGGAGGTGGGATGTGAGAAGGGTCATGAGCAAATGAGTCTTAGAACCGCTTGTCCCACTTGTGTATCTGCCTTGGAATGGGTGTCAATGCAGTAATGCTGAGTAAAAGTGTGAATAGAGCTCCAAGTAGCTGCTTTGCAAATGGTGTCAAGGGGTACATTTGCAATGAAAGCCAGAGTGGCCCCAATTCCTCTAGTAGAGTGGGCTCTTGGCATGAAAGGCAGAGTTCTTTCATAGAGTGAGTAACACAGCTGGATACAGTTAATAATCCACTTCGAGATGGCACCTTTAGAGAAGCGATCCCCCTCTCTGCCTGTAGCTACGGAGACAAACAGTTGATCTGTTTTCCTTAGCGGTCTGGTTTTATTTACATAGTAGAGGACCGCCCTACGCACATCTAGGGTGTGTAGTTTCACCTCAGCCGAGCTTTGAGGGTCCTGGAAGAAAGCCGGAAGCTCGATGGACTGGTTTACGTGGAATTTAGATATAAACTTAGGTGAGAACCTAGGGTGTGTGCGTAAAACCAGTCTGTCTTTATGGACCGTAAAGAAGGGATCCTGCACTGACAGAGCCTGAATTTCACTGACCCTTCTTATAGAAGTAATAGCTACTAAGAAGGCCGTTTTATAAGTCAGGAGTTTGAGACTGCTTTTATGCATGGGCTCAAAAGGGGGTCCCATGAGGTTAGATCGCACCACATTAAGGTCCCACCCTGGTGGTGGGTTTGAAATAGGAGGGTGAAGTCTCTTTACTCCTTCCATGAAGGCTTTAACTACTGGTACTTTCCACCACGAGACCTTGTTATGGGAAGTGGTGCATGCCGACAGGGCTGCCAGGGGTACTTTTAGTGAGTTAAAAACCAATCCTGCGTCTAGCAGGTGGAGCATGTATGTAACAATAGTGGAAGGAGTGCAATCAACTGGGTTGATTTGTCTACTCTGGCACCAGATAACAAATCTCTTCCACTTGTCAAAGTAACAGTGCCTTGTGTTTGGTTTCCTAGATTCCTTTAGGATGTCCATACACCTCTGTGGTAATTTGAGATGTCCAAACTCTATGACCTCAGGAGCCATGCTGCTAGGTTCATTGAGTTGGGTTGCTGATGCACTGTTTGACCTTGGTGCTGGGACAGTAGGTTGTACCAGGCTGGAAGTTTGATGGGCTCGCACACCGCCATCCTGCGTAGGTGTGGGAACCACGGTCGTCTTGCCCACATGGGAGCAACTAGGACGAGCGTCATCGACTCTCTGTTCATCTTGTTCACCATCTTCCTGGAGAGGAGTTGGTGGAAAAGCGTACGCAAACATCCCTGACCAGTTCGTCCACAGGGCGTTCCCCTGGGAGTCTGGTTGGGGGAACCTGGATGCAAATCCTGGGCATTGTCTGTTTTCGCTGGTGGCGAATAGGTCTATAGTGGGGAAACCCCACTGAGAAGATATTTTCTACGACCTCTCTGTGTAGAACCCATTTGTGTTCCTCTGGGAGGGAGTCTCTGCTAAGAGCATCCGCTAGGGAATTGAGCTCCCCTGGAACATGTTGTGATGACAGGAAGATGTTCCGTCTGAGTGCCCATATCCAGATATTCTGGGCAAGCTTGGACAGATTTGGCGAACAAGTCCCTCCTTGCTTGTTCAGGTAGAACATGGCTGTTGTGCTGTCCGTCCGGATTTGCACTGACAGGTTTAGTAGGTGAGGCTCGAACACTTGAAGCGCTCTGAATACTGCCAGAAGCTCTAGCAGGTTGATGTGGTTCTTGGCCACTGAGGGAGATCAGAGACCCTGAGCTGTGTGGTGGAGATGGTGAGCTCCCCACCCCGTCAGACATGCATCGGTAGTGACTACTGCCTGTACTTCGGGATCGTAAAAGGGTTTTCCCTGTGCAAGATTCTCTCTTGTCCACCAGTGAAGGCTTTGTACTAGTGTTGGCGAAACGACCACTAGATCGTCCCACTGACCACTTGCCTGAGACCACTGTTTCGCCAACCATTCCTGCATGGAACGCAGGCGCGTGTGGGGGACCAGGTAAATACATGACGCCATCATGCCCAGTAAACGCATTGCTTTGCGTACCGTTATTTGGTGACCGGACTGATATTGCGGAATTTGCAGTAGTATATTCCGAATCCTTTCCTCTGAAGGAAAGGTCAACCCCTCTTGAGTATCTAGGATTGCTCCTAGGAACTGTTTGGAGGTGCTTGGCACCAGGCTTGACTTTTTCTCGATTGAGAATCCTAATTCGTGGAGGAGGTCGATAGTCCTTTGAATGTTTGTCCTGCAAATTACTGGGGTTTCCCCCGTGATGAGCCAGTCGTCCAGATAAGGGTTCACCGGGATTGCCTCCCTGCGTAGGTGTGCAGCCGCCACCGCCAGTACCTTGGTGAATACCCTTGGTGCCGAAGCTATCCCGAAGGGCAGTACCTTGAATTGGTAGTGCCGACCGTCCACCTTGAAGCGCAAGTACCTTCTGTGCGCTGGGAACATGGAAATATGAAAATAGGCATCTTTCATATCCAAGGTTGCCATGTAATCCCCTTTTTTAGGAGGGGGATTACTTCTTGTAGCGTAGTCATAAGAAACTTTTGTGGCTTGACATACTTGTTGGCAGGCCGTAAGTCCAATACTGGGCGCATTGTCAAATCTTTCTTTGGCACAAGGAAGTAAGTTGAATAAATACCCTTGTTTACCTGGTGTCCTGGGACGAGTTCTATCGCGTCCTTTTCTAGCAGAATGGCGATCTCCTCGAGGAGAATCTTCTGATGTTCTAAAGAGTGTACTCTTTGTCGTGGAGGATGGTTCCGGGGACGCTGCAGTAGTTCTATACAGTACCCTGTGGATACTGTTGACAGCACACATCTGTCTGATGTGATCCCTTCCCAAGCTTGGGTGAAGTTGGAAATGCGTCCCCCTACTGGGGTTGCGTGAGAAGGGACCCTGAACTGAGCGTCACTGCTTTGGTGGAGGCGTACCGCCTCTCTTGCTGGGGCTGCCTCTGCCTTTACCACGTCCTCTCCTATTACCCCTGCCGTAACCCTGGGTAGACTGTTGGCTGTTGTTCCACTGTGTACCCTGCCCCAGGGAATAGTTTGATCCTCTCTGGGAATTTTGGCCGCGTGGGCGACGAAAATTACTATTCCCTCTCTGGTTAGGGGGTTTATTGGTTAACTGGCCAAGGGACTTGAGTGTCTCGTATTCGTCCTTGGCATTCTTCAGTGCGTCCTCGACCGCCTTACCAAACAGATCGGCTTCCACCGGTTTGTCCAACAATGATGCCTGGGTTTCTGCCTTAAAACCAGACTGCCGTAACCACGCATGTCTCTTGATAACAGTACCTTCTGCTATCAATCTGCCTGCGTTGCCCGCGGCGTCAAAAGTTGCTTACAAGATGCACCAGACACGGCTCTACCCTCTGCGGAAATCCGAGCTAACTGGCCCTTTAAGGGCTCCGGAGCAGAGGCTATGAGTGCCGCGACTTCTTCCCACTGATGGCAGTTGTAGCTGGCCAACAGGGTGGTGGAGTTTGCAATCCTTGCCTGATAGGCGGACGTTGAGGCTACTTTCCTGCCGAAACCATATAGTTTTTTGCTCTCCTTGTCTGGAGGAGCTTCGGACGATGACAAGGGTGTTCCAGCCCTCTTACGAGTGTTAGTGACAACTAGGGAGTCTGGCTTCAGATGTCCTCTTATATAGAGAGGGTCAGACTGGGCTGCCCTGAAAAGTTTTTCAACTCTGGGATTGACTGCTCTGGTTAGGTTCGGGTTCACCAGGGACGGGTCTATTCTTCGCTGAATGGACTTAAGGATAGGGATGGTCTGGGCAACAGGCCTCCTTTCTCCCACTAACTCCTCGACGAAGTCCCTCTCCTCCTGGACACCGTGGGTGTCAATATGGAAATGTTCTGCTGCACGTGCGAGAACCTCGTTCAGGAGGGATTGGTTATCGACAGGGGAGTCGGTAACCGGGGCTTCCTTTTCTACCGGGGAATCTACTCTGTAGGTTTAGGGGTCTTCCTCCTCCTCTTCTTGGTCCTCATCGTCCCCATAGTAGCCTGTCCCGGCTTGCTCTTCTACCATGCCAAAATCTTGGTCCTCACCAAGGGAAGTCTCTCCTTGATCTAGTGCGTATGGTCGAGAGTAAGCTTGTACCTCGAAGGGGTCTGTAGACCTCATCGGTGTCTCAAACCAGGGCTTCTTACTCGGGGGGATAGGATCATTAGAGCCTGAGGGTGTAGCCCCTTGTGGATCATATGAAAGGAAATGGTCTGGATTTTTAATCGTAAAAGTCTGCCAAGGAAGACATCCTTGACATGGCCCTATCCATGTCATCACTGGACCATTTTTTGGAACTGGGAATGACTCTCAGAAATTTTAGGAGTAGATTTGCTCTTTGAACTATCAGCAGACCTGGTCTTGTCTGCCTGTTTAGGAGGAGAGGAGTGTTTTACAGGTGTTGAAGAGTGCAGAGGCGGCTTCTTCTGCTGTTTTGCCCCCTCCCCGTGAGTGGAAAAGTGTTTTCCCTGTCCCTTTGTGGCTCCGGAGGTTTTCGACACCTGGCGTCGAGGATCGGGGGTAGAGTTCCTGTCCTTCGAACGTGGGGCCGTGCTGATCTTGTCTGCGGGCTCGGACTCCTGAGTGCGGCCTGGGGGTGGACGTCGTCTTCGTCTTCCGAGGATCGAACTTCCGTTAGCCTATGGAGCGAGGCACTCTTGGCAAGAGTGGATGATTGCCTGGAGTCATGTGGCGATCTCGAACGCCCAGAGGACACCGATTCGGACGGTTCTGTTTGTGCCTCTTTCCGAGCACTCGACGTCGTCGAGTCTCGGTTGGACTTTGTGTGTTTAGTGTGAGTGGTGTGTGAAGCGCCTGTGTCACTGGGGGTCTTCCCCATAGCCGCCCTGTCGGACGACCTTCCGAGGACGGGGACCTGCGCTCGGCTGTCTTTCGACACCGTAATGCCCTGGCCGTCCGAAAGCACGGCGTCGCTGCCATCGCTGAAGGCACCCTCCGCTGCCATGGCCGCCTGCCTGGCGTGGTGGGCCCAACGCTTCGAACGGTCCTCAAGTGTCTTAGGTTTAAACCTACTACACGCTCTGCAGTTCGCTTCGGGGTGGTCCCTCGGCAAGCAGAGATTGCACGTGGCGTGCCTGTCGACCCAAGGGTATTTACGATTGCACTTGGGGCAGAATTGAAAAGGGGTACCCTCCATACGCACCTTGAGGCAGCGGATTGTTAAGTGTAGGAAATGTATAAG